>NC_056671.1:43543602-44143602 GCF_018350195.1 Panthera tigris
CAATAATCTCCTTGTTCTCTGTACATTTTCCTATTCAGGACATTAAAAAAATAGAATAATGAAATATGTGGTCTTTTATTGATGAGCTTTTTTTAACTTAGCTTACATAACATTTTCAAGATTTATATATTTTATAGCATGTATCAGTATTTCATTTTTTTATAGCCAAATAATATTATCAGTATAGATATACCACATTTTGTTTACCCATTCGTCAGTTGGTGAACATTTGGGTTGTTTCTGCTTTTTGTTTATTATGAACAGTGCTGCTGTGAACTTTTGTTTATAAGTTTTTGTTTGGATGTATATTTTCACTTCTCTTTGGCATATACCTAGAATGGAATTACTAAGTCATATGGTAATTAAATTTAAATTCTTGAGGAGGGGTGCCTGGGTGGCTCAGTTGGTTGAGTATCCAACCCTTGATTTCGGCTCAGGTCATGATCCTAGAATCATGGGATTGAGCCCCACATTGGGCTCCGTGCTGAGCATGGAACCGGCCTAAGATTCTCTCTGTCGGTCTGTCTGTCTGTCTCTCTCTCTCTCTCTCTCTCTCCCTCTCTCCCTCTCTCCCTCTCTCCCTCTCTCTCCCCCTCTCCCTCTCTCTCCCCCTCTCTCCCCCTCTCTCCCCCTCTCTCCCCCCTCCCTCCCCCATCTCCTCCTGCCCCTCTCCCTCATTCATGTACTCTCTTTGTCTCTCTCAAATAATCAGTGCTTAAAAAAAAAAAATTCTTGAACTACGAAACTCTTTTGTGAAAAAGCTGCACCATTTTACAGTCCTGTCATCCATACACATGGATTCCAATTTCTCTACATCCTGGCTAGTACTTACTAATTCTGCCTTTTTTTTTAATAGTCACCTGAGTAGGTATAAAGTGGTATTTCATTGTGGTTTTGATTGGTATTTTCCTAATGACTAGATATGTTAAACATTTTTTTTTTTTTTTTAACGTTTATTTATTTTTGAGACAGGGAGAGACAGAGCATGAACGGGGGAGGGTCAGAGAGAGGGAGACACAGAATCTGAAACAGACTCCAGGCTGTGAGCTGTCAGCACAGAGCCCGACGCGGGGCTCAAACTCATGGACCACGAAATCATGACCTGAGCCGAAGTCGGCTGCTTAACCGACTGAGCCACCCAGGCGCCGCACATCTTTTCATTTGCTTACTGGTCATTTGTACGTCTTCCTTAAAGAAATGGCTATTTATTTTATTTGCCCAATTTTTGAGTTGTCTTTTTATTAAGTAGTTATATGAGTTCTCATTATATTCTATATGATAGACTCTTATCAGATATGTAATTTGCAAATGTTTTCTTCCATTCTGCAGATTTCCTTTCACTTTCTTGATAGTATTGTTTATAACACAAAAGTTTTATATTTTGGTGAAATTTGATATAGCAATTTTTTCCTTTGTTGCTTGTGCTCTTCCTATGTAAGAAATCATTGTCTAATCCCAGGTTACAAAGATTTATTCTTGTGTGCTCTTATAAGAGATTTAGCTCTGTGGTCCATTTTGAGTTAATTTTTGTATATTGTATGAGGTGGGAGTTCAGTTTCATTTTTGTGTATATTAATAACCAGTTGTCCCAGCACCATTTATTGAAAAAACTATTCTTTGCCCATTGAATTGGCATTTTGCCTTCTTTCTGCCTTCAAAACACCAGGGTCGGTTGAACCTTGGGGCCTTGGCACTGTCTTCCCTCTATGACCCTCCTGTTCATTATTGTCACACTACCGACTTTAGCTGTTAGTCTCAATTTTACTTCCTCAGGGAGCCTCTCTTTCAGCATCTATTCTAAACCTGCCAGCACAGTCCCTCATTATCACCACCTAATTTCAAACCTCTTCTTAGTATTTAGCACTATCTGTCATTTTCAGTGTGTATGTTGTTTACTTCTGTGTTCTCTGTGCCTAGAACGGTGCCAGACACCTAGTTGCCATTTAAATCTGTGATAAATGAAGTCTCTTTTTTGTGAAATGAAGTATGCCCCTTCATAAGAACTAATTTGTAGTTTCTTTACTGGAAATTATAGAAGACATAAGAACAAGGTTTCAATTCTCAGCCATAATTTTGTCCTTCTTGGTTATTTCCAGCCTCCACTCTCATCTGTTTTTTTTACATTATATAATTCAAATTTAGTTGTAATAGGGCCTCCTCTTAAAATATAGCTGGATTTTGAATGTTATTTTTTTAGAGATAATGTGAATTTAGTTCAGGAAGGAGAGTGGCCTGTAAATTTCCTTCCCTATAATGATATTAGATTTTTGTACCAGATTCATAAAATGAATTGTAAATTTTCCTATTTTTCTTCTTTAAGGGAAAAGTTGGAGTAATTTTGTATTCTTTCTTTCTTGAATGTTTGGTAAGCTTTACAAAGGAAGCAGTTAGCAACAATAGAATGTTGTGGGAATGTTTTAAACTGGATTTGATTTATGTAATGGATTTGGGACTATTCAGACTTTTCATTTTTTTCTTGAGACAGTTTTGGTAACTTCCTTTTTCCTGGGAATTTGTGAGTATTATCTAAAATTTCAAATATATTGGAGTACCTGGGCGACTCAGACGATTGAGCATCCAACTGTTGATTTCAGCTCAGGTCATGATCCCAGGGTTGTGGGATCAAGCCCCACGTCAGGTTCCGTGCTCAGTGTGGAACCTGCTTAAGATTTTCTCCCCCTGTCTCCCCTACTCTTCTCCACTCTTCCCCACTCTTCCCCACTCTTCCCCACTCTTCTCTGCCCCTCTCTCCCATTCTTTCTCTAAAATAAAATTTTAAAAATAATTAAAATTTCAAATGTATTTATAGGATGCTATTTGTTGCATTTCTTTTTTTCTATTTTTTCTTTTTTATAGTTGAAGTATAATTAACATACAGTGTTATGTTTGTTTCAAGTGTACAACATAATGATTCAGTGACTCTGTATGTTTCTCAGTGCTCATCAAGATAAGCATATGTGCTTTTTTGTATTAATTTTTTAAAATGTTTATTTATTTTGTGAGAGAGAGAGGGTATGCTAGTGGGAGAGAGAGACAGAGGGAGAGAGAATCCCAAGCAGGCTCACAAACCGTGAGATCATGACCTGTGCCAATGTCAGGAGACGCTTAACTGACTAAGCCACCCAGGCGCCCCAAGATAAGTGTACTCTTAATCCCCTTTATTTGTAGATCTCATCATATTTTAGAGAACATTTTAGACCTCTCTTCCAGTGTACAGCATTACTAAATTAACAAGACATAAAAAAACCATTCTTTCCTTTATTGACTGGTTGAAAGACTAATAATATATTGCTAATATATAGCTTTAAACATTATGCATCTTTTAATAAGTAATGTTTTTAAATTTAATTTTTAAATTATAAAAATAACTTTTTTCAGAAAATTTGAAAAATGAAGGAAAAAGCTGTGTATAATTAATCCTACCACTAACATAAGGGAGGTTGGCATTTGGGGATATTTTCTCATAGTATCTATGTTAAACATTTGTAGATGCTTGACATTCACTGGAGTATATCCCAAGACCTTCAGAAAGCCAGTTTAACATGTAGTTTAGCATGTAGTGAAGTCTGACTGAAATTATAGATTTAATGAGAATTATGGCATGTACTATATTGAATAATAAATAGAGAATAGACAAATGTATTTTAAGTAGTCAGTGCTAAATGGGCAACCAGATTCATTCACTAGCTTAATGACTTGATCTAGCATAGTTTTTTCCGCTTTCACTTTTGTACTGAAATAACTTTAGATTTAAAGAAGAGTTGGGAAGATAATATAGAGAGTACCTGAATTAACAACCTTCACCTAATGTTAGCCTCTTACATGATCACAATATAGTTGCCAAAACTAAAAAATCAACATTGGTACAGCATTATTAACTATGCTATGACTTTATTTGGATTTTACCAATTTTATCACTATTTTTCTTTTTTCTGTCCAGGGATCCAACCCAGCATCCCATGTTCCATTTAGTTGCTATGTTGCTTTACTCTCCCCAGTCAGTGACAGTTCTTATTTCTTTGCTTATTTTTTTCATGACTTTGATACTTTTGAAGAGTACTGATCAGGTATTTTGCAGAATGTCCTTCAATTTAACTTTGTCTGATTTTTTTTTTTTGTAATTAGATTGAGGATACGGATTTAGGGGAAGACCACAGAGGTGATGTGGCCTTCTCACTGCATCATTTCAACATGATGTTGATATATACTATTACTGGTGGTGGTATCCTTGGTCATCATATTTTTTTGTTGCTAAGTTACAGTCCTTGCCTTTGTAGTTAATATTTGAAGGGAAATACTTTGAGGCTGTGCACATACTCTTTTTCTCCTTAGATCTTTACCCACTAATTTTAGTTTTCATCAGTGAATTTGCCTACAGCAATGATTTTTAGGTTGTCCTGTTGTTGGTTTTCTATTTCTTTTATTCCTTCTACATCTATTACTTGGGATTCTTCCATGCAGAAGAGTTGTCTGCTCTCCCTTATTATTAATTCAGTCATCTGTTTCAGTGTGAATTTGTGGATATTTTATTGTCTGGATTATAATCCCATAGTGTAATTAATTTCTTATTTAGATTGTTCTGGTTTTGCGCATTGGAGGGAGCTCTTTCATGTTTTCCTGGTATGAGAAAATAGAGCTCATCTGTGTTTTCCCTACCCCAACCCTAGAATCACCCACTTCTCCAAAGAGCCTGATTCCTTTTATTTAAGAATGGTATTTAGAAGCCAAGATCTGGGTCCTAGATATCTAAGAGTATCACTGCTCTGGGTTCACTTGGTGGACAGACCTAGGAAAGATCTATATGCACACACATCTATATTAATATGTGTCTATGTATGTATTTTTAAATGACCAACAACAAAAACCATGAGATCATACTGATACTTCTGAGTTTAAGCCAGTACCAATATCCCTTCTTATTTATAAGTTCCTTCTTTGACAGAAACCTGGTGCTCATTAACTGCAGCGTATTTATTATATATGTTGTTATACATGCTCACTTTTTGTTTAATACAATTTTTATTTGTGCTTTAGCAAAACTATAAATTACTACATATTACACTCTGTAAAATTGCTCTAGATTTTTCAGTAATAACAGGGACAACTGTATTTGTTATATATGTAGAATTCTGGATACTCTAAAGGCACCTTAAAGAAATGAATTTTAGAAAGGATTTGAAAACCAGGTGTGGGTCTGACTTGATCTTTTGTTTAATTATGGATTTATCATTTTCTTTGTTTTGGTTATGTGACAACAAAGTTATATTCTTAAACACATTTAGGTGTTTGGTGGATTTGCTTTGAAAATCTTTTTTTTTTTTTTTTTTTTTCTTTTTAATAGGTCTTAACTTGCAGAGTCAATTTAATCTGGAAAATGTCACTGTTTTCAATACCAATGAGCAGGAAAGCACCCTGGGTCAGAAGGTGAGGCTGATACAAAATTTAACAAACATAAGTTTGTTACTAAGATAACTCCTGTGACTGGGTCTTCTAAGTCACCAAAAATTTTAAAACCTTTATTTCTAATTTATAGACATAATGTATGTTCTATGCAAAAAATGCAAATCAGATAGGAATATTTAAAATAGAAAGTATGGCTACCCCATAATCCAAGGCCCAAAGATAACCACTCTTAGCATTCTCTGTCTGTCTTTACAGGACTTATTGTGTGTGTAGTTTTATTCCAAAAATGAGATCATATAATACATATTGTTCTGCAATCCATTTTCTTCTTTGGACAGTATAAAATGGATGCATTTCTGCATCAGTACATTTGGATCTGTGTCTTGTTAATGGTTCATGATGAGTCTTTCAAGTGGATATATATTACAATGCTGTCAGTAGGCATTTAGATAATTTCTAACGGTGGATAATTGGTAACAGCATTACAGTGAATAGTATTGTGTATATCATTGCTAAATTATCCAGGTGTCTCTTTAGAGATAAATTCCAATAAGTGAAATTGCTGTGTCAGAATATATGCATATATCACATTTTGATAGCTGCACTCAATTACTTCTCAGAAAGGTTATACCCAAACTTATACTATCACCATTGATACATAGAGAATGTGTACCCACAGCCACACACCACCCCTGGGAATTAATCAATTTTTAAAAATCTTTGCTTAATTGATAATATACTTAAAAAGTAAATCTTCTTTGTTTTAACTTACATTGCTTGGTCATTAATGAAGTTGAGGGATTTGCTGTATGTTTATTGGAATTTATTTTTCTTCCATGACAATTAGAAGCAGTGAGGAAGAGAATTACCTATTCTTGCCATTTGCCCATTTTACTGTTGAAATGTCTTTTTCTTACTGCTGTGTAGTTTAATATTACTAATTCATTGCCTATCATTTTGTTGATTTTTTTTCCTGTTTATTGTTTTTCTTATAACTTTACTTATGGTGCCTTTGCTGTGTAGAACTTTTAATTTTTGGTTTTTTTTACATTTTATTTATTTTTGATAGAGACGGACAGAGGACAAGTGGGGGAGGGGCAGAGAGAGAAGGAGACACAGAATCCGAAGCAGGCTCCAGGCTCCGAGCTGTCAGCACAGAGCCTGATGCGGGGCTCGAACTCACAAACCGCAAGATCATGACCTGAGCTGAAGTCGGATGCTTAACCGACTGAGCCACTCAGGCACCCCTGTGTAGAACTTTTAAATCTGGATATAATATTAATGTTTTTGGTCTTTTTGTTTTATTGTTTCTGGCCTTGTGTCAATGCTAAAGGCTTCTACTCTGCAGATTATAGAAGTCCCTTTGTTTTCTTTGATGCTTTTATGATTTATTTTTTCTTGTAAATCTTTAATCCAGCATGAATGTTGGAGTATGGAATAAACTGAGTTATAATTTTATTTTTTCCAAGTATAATTAGAACCATTTGTTAAATAATCCATCATTTGCCCACTGATTTTTTAAAAGACATCAGTTATAATCAACTTTATTTTTAAAGGTTTTTTTTTTTTTTCAATGTTTGTTTTTGAGAGAGAGAGATAGAGTGTGAGTGGAGTAGGGGCAGAGAGAGGGGGAAGGAGAGAATCTCAGGCAGCCTCCATGCTGTCAATGCAGCCCAATGTGGGGCTCAAGCTCACGAACCATGAGATCATGACCTGACCTGAAACCAGGAGTCAGCTGCTTAATCGACTGAGCCACCCAGGCGCCCCTTTTAAGATTATTTATGATATATCCAGAAGACGGTCCAGATTTCTGGCAAATTTCTGTACATTCAGCACCGATTCTTAATTTAGGAACAAGTTATAAATCTTTAAAAAATATCAATTAAATATAACTAACATCTCACTGTAAATTAGACTACCTTATATAATTTGTTAAATGTAATTATTATCAATTTGGAAGTGATGTTGACTTAAGATTTTTTAAAATCTTGTCTCTCGCCTTCATATATCTTTCAGTATTTCTTGAACTATTCTCTGTAAACTTGTTATTTTGAATTTCTCAATATAGAGCTAGGCACTCAGCATACCCTAAAGTATTCCCCAATAATAAGAGTTCTCTGTGCAGTTGGGGGAGGATTTCTTTGGTCAAACTAAAGCTGGGGACAAAACCACAGTTATTTACTACGATTCTTAGAGTCCTTAATATACTAATGGTCTTCTCAGTTCTCTAAAAGCTCATTGTATATATTTCTAAAATGTATTTAGCCATAGGCCCTTTCTTTGCAAAGGAATCTAGAAACCATGTGTGGAAAAATACTGTCTTAAAACTACTGTATCTTCATAGCTATCTTATATCATTGTCATACTGCTTCTGAGTTCTCAGATCCCTGTCACATAGAATTCCTGTTGCCTTAAAGATTAACTGTAGGTCTAGGCAGAAGTGCAGCTAGACTTCTAACAGTGTTTGTCTAGCAGTGTATGAATGATGTTATTCTAGTATTTGCCTTCTGCCTGACAACTGCTTCATGACAGGCTATGCATGTTTTTAAATTTAGCATACTGAGGATAGAGAAGAAGGAATGGATGTAGAAGAAGGTGAAATGGGAGATGATGAAGCTCCAACAACTTGGTGAGTTTTTGAAGTTCAAGTTTCTTGATCTACAAAGCTAACACCTTAGTGACTAAGTACTAAGTAAGTCAAGTTATATTGTCTTTAGAATGTAGTAATGCCACCTACCTGCTCATTGAGAGTATTATAGGAGATGCTGCTTGGATATGGTCTATTAAGATACACAGTAGTTATCCTATTGTCACCATACTCATTGATGTTATGTATAGTGATATATGGAAAGTGCTTAGAACAGTGTTTATTCAGTAGCTACCATCAAGATGTAGACAAGGAAGGAAATCCTGCTTATACATTTATTTGTAATTTTTATGTATATTAAAGTTACAAATTTTAAATCACTAATAGGCTCTTTTAGTTGGTTTCTGAATTGCATGTGGACAGTTCATTATTTACATGGCCTACTTTATGCGTATGCCTAAAATTTGGAAAGCCAACAATGGGCAACTTAGGCACTCCTCTCTTTTTCCTTCCATTTAACTTTGTGGACCTGTGGATAGGGCCTATGGATAATGGGCTGACTTTTTGATGAAGTAGGAGAAATAAGAAGCCTTCCCTTCTTCTCCCCTTCCTGCTCCATCTCTTGTTTCTTATCTCATATGCTAACTCTTTACTTTCTTTCCAAATTATTTCTTCCTAATGATGGTTAGAAGCAATGAAGAAGAGAAAAGGGAGGTGGGAAGGAAAACTTTCACATCCAGGTATCTGCAGTGACAAAAGATATCATTAATTGCAATTAAATTTCCAAAAGGTCAGGAAGAGTTTCCAGTATCCACACAGGGAGACATATTCCTGGCATCCCAGATTTCAGATTCAAACATGTATCTCCAAAGAAGCATTGAAAGTAGTGTGGCTCCAGGCTTAATTCCAATCCTAGTCATATAACCTTAAGCAAGTTACTTAACTTCCCTGCAACTCAGTTTCAGTATCTTTAAAATGTAGTAGTGCCACCTACCTGCTCATTGAGAGTATTAAAGAAGATGCTGCTTGGACATGTTCTATTAAGATACACAGTGGCTATCCTTGTTGTCATACTTGCTGATGTTATCTATAGTGATATATGGAAAACTTAGAACAGTGTTTATTCAGTATTTATTGTTAGCTATAGTTGTGTTTTGGGGGTTTTTTTTTAGACATCTATTTGTTCGTGGACATTATGGATAGTATACTTTTGGGGTCTTGCCTGAACATCGAATTTAAAGGGCCAAGGTAGTAGTCTCCAACATAATAGGAGCCTGAAATGTAAAAAGAGCCCCCAAAGACAAACTATCCAGTGTAGTTTTGTCTAGTTAAACTCAGCCTATATAGACAAGTCATCCCCTTTGGTTATGTTGATGAAGTAGCCACAGGTACAAGGATTCAATACTCAGCTGCCTCTCAGTCTGTCACAATCATACTTTTCTAACCCTTTTTGTTTTTTATTGAAATGTAGTTGACATGCATTATTACATTAGTTTCAGGTGGATACATAGTGATTCAACATTTATATACATTATGAAGTGATCACCAGTATAAATCTAACTATCCTCTGTCAACCATACAAAGTTGTTACAATATTGTTGACTGTATTCCC
Organism: Panthera tigris; assembly: GCF_018350195.1. Lineage (NCBI taxonomy): Eukaryota > Metazoa > Chordata > Mammalia > Carnivora > Felidae > Panthera > Panthera tigris. The sequence continues at coordinate 43,553,205 of NC_056671.1, forward strand.
TGTGCCGTACTTTATATCCCAGTGACTTACTTATTTTAAAACTGCAAGTTTATACCTTTTAATCCCCTTCACTATTTTTTGAATGGAGGAAGAGATCGTTTGGGGAATTACTTCGTGACCAACTGTATCACCAGATTGTCTTAGGCACTGCAATTTACAAAGAACACATTACCCATATATCTACAGTATGAAGTCCATTTCAGATTTGGCTAAATACACCAATAAAGAATTTTGTATTAAAAAAATATAAGTGTAACATTCTATAAAATCATCAGCTCAACATTTAAAAAATATGTCAAGTTACAGAACATCTTGGTTAAAATAGTTACAGAACGTTCTATTTTAGATAGTAACTCTCACCTCTAATTTGTTATGGTTTGCATACATAATAAGTAGTTACATTTGCTTTGTTTGGATATAGAATCTAAAAGTATCTGTGGAATGGTGAAGTTAGAAGGCAAATTGCAGTGGGTCAAAACATGAAAGGAAGGTAAGGAAATGGCGACATTGAGTGTAGACCACTCTTTCTATGTTTAGCCCTGAAGGAAAAGAGAGGGACAGCATGGAATGGAACTTTGAGAGGAGAGGAATTTTTTTACTTTTAGTGCCTCAACTGTAAAAATGTCTTAGTAGTCATATATTAATACTACTTTAACTATGAGGCACCTCAGTAAATACCAGGCCAACTAAAAATAAAAGATCAGAAGCTTTTACAGGTAGGAGATTATAATTAGCAACTTGGAATAAGATTGTTGTTGCTATCAAGCATTAATTAAGAGGTGAGGTTTCTGGCAACTGAAACAATAAAGGAACATACGATGGTTACATAATTCTCATTCTGTGATTAAATATAGTCTCCCATTTCTTTTTTTTTTTTTTTAATTTAATTTTTTAAATTTACATCCAAGTTAGTTAGCCTACAGTGCAACAATGATTTCAGGAGTAGATTCCTTAATGCTCCTTACCCATTTAACCCATCCCCCCTCCCACAAACCCTCCAGTAACCCTCTGTTTGTTCTCCATATTTAAGAGTCCTTTATGTTTTGTCCCCCTCCCTGTTTTTATATTATTTTTGCTTCCCTTCCCTCGTGTTAATCTGTTCTGTGTCTTAAAGTCCTCATATGAGTGAAATCATATGCTATTTATCTTTCTCTGACTAATTTCGCTTAGCATAATACCCTCTAGCTCCATCCACGTAGTTGCAGATGGCAAGATTTCATTCTTTTTGATTGCTGGGTAATACTCCACACACACACCACCTCTTTATCCATTCATCCATCAAGGGACATTTGGGCTCCTTCCATACTTTGGCTATTATTGATAGTGCTGCTATAAACATAGGGGTGCGTGTGTCCCTTCGAAACAGCATACCTGTATCTCTTGGATAAATACCTGGTAGTGCAATTGTTGGGTCGTAGGGTAGTTCTATTTTTAATTTGTTGAGGAACCCCCATACTGTTTTCCAGAGTGGCTGCACCAGTTTGCATTCCCACCAGCAGTGCAAAAGAGATCCTCTTTCTCCACATCCTCACCAACATCTGTTGTTGCCTGAGTTGTTAATGTTAGCCATTCTGACAGGTCTCTGGTATCTCATTGTGGTTTTGATTTGTATTTCCCTGATGATGAGTGATGGTGAGCCTTTTTTTCATGTCTCGGTTGGCCATCTGGATGTCTTCTTTGGAGAAGTGTCTATTCACGTCTTTTGCCCATTTCTTCACTGGATTTTTTTTTTTTTTGAGGGAGGGGGGTGTTGAGTTTGTTAAGTTCTTTATAGATTTTGGATACTAACCCTTTATCTGATATGTTGTTTGCAAATATCTTCTCCCATTCTGTCAGTTGCCTTTTAAATTTTTTTTTAATGTTTATTTATTTTTGAGAGAGACAGACAGAGTGTGAGCTGGGAAAGAAGCAGAGAGAGGGAGACACAGAATCCAAAGCAGGCTCCAGGCTCTGAGCTGCCAGCACAGAGCCTGACACGGGGCTCGAACCCACAAGCCACGAGATGATGACCTGAGTCGATGTCAGACGCTTAACTGACTGAGCCACCCAGGCGCGCCCCCCCACACCCGCTCTGTCAGTTGCCTTTTAGTTTTGCTAATTCTTAACTTCACTGTGCAGAAGGTTTTTATTTTGATGAGGTCCCAATAGTTCATTTTTCCTTTTGTTTCCCTCGCCTCTGTAGACGTGTTGAGTAAGAAGTTGCTGTGACCAAGATCAGAGAGGTTTTTGCCTGCTTTCTCCTCGAGGATTTTGATGGCTTCCTGTCTTACATTTAGGTCTTTCGCCCATCTTGAGTTTATTTTTGTGTATGGTATAAGAAAGTGGTCCAGGTTCATTTTTCTGCATGTTGCTGTCCAGTTTTCCCAGCACCACTTGCTGAAAACACTGTATTCCACTGAATATTCTTTCTTGCTTTGTCAAAGATTAGTTAGCCATATGTTTGTGGGTCCATTTCTGGGTTCTCTGTTCCGTGCCATTGATCTGAGTGTCTGTTCTCATGCCATTACCATACTGTCTTGATGATAACAGCTTTGTAATACAGCTTGAAGTCTGGCGTTGCCTCCTGCTTTGGTTTCCTTTTTCAACATTGCTTTGGCTATTTGGGGTATTTTCTGGTTCCATACAAATTTTAGGATTGTTTGTTCTAGCTCTGTGCTAGTGTTATTTTGATAGGGATTGCATTGAATATGTAGATTGCTTTGGGTAGTATTGACATTTTAACCATATTTGTTCTTCCTATCCAGGAGCATGGGATATTTTTCCGTGTGTGTGTGTGTGTGTGTGTGTGTGTGTGTGTGTGTGTCTTCTTCAGTTTCTTTTATAAACTTTCTATAGTTTTCAGTGTACAGATTTTTAACCTCTTTGGCTAGATTTATTCCTAGGTATTTTATGGTTTTTGGTGCAATTGTAAATGGGATCAATTCCTTGATTTCTCTTTCTGTTGCTTCATTGTTGGTATATAGGAATGCAACTGATTTCTGTGCATTGATTTTATATCCTGCAACTTTGCTGAATTCATGAATCAGTTCTAGCAGTGTTTTGGTGGAATCTTTTGGGTTTTCCATATAGAGTATCATGTCATCTGCGAAGAGTGAAAGTTTGACCTCCTCCTGGCCAATTTGGATGTCTTTTATTTCTTTGTCTTGTCTGATTGCTGAGGCTAAGACTTCCTAATACTATGTTGAATAATAGTGGTGAGAGTGGACATCCCTGTCTTGTTCCTGACCTTAAGGGGAGAGCTCTGTTTTTCCCCACTGAAGATGATATTAGCGTTGGGTCTTTCGTATATGGCTTTTATGATCTCGAGGTATGATCCTTCTATCCCTACTTTCTTGAGAGTTTTTTATCAAGAAAGGATACTGCATTTTGTCAAATGCTTTCTCTGCATCTGTTGAGAGGATCATATGGTTCTTGTCCTTTCTTTTATTGACATGATGGATCACATTGATTGTTTTGCAGATATTGAACCAGCCCTGCATCCCAGGTATAAATCCCACGTGGTCGTGGTGAATAATTTTTTTAATGTACTGTTGTTGGATCCAGTTGGCTAATATCTTGTTGAGGATTTTTGCATCTGTGTTCATCAGGGAAATTGGTCTATAGTTCTCCTTTTTAGTGGGGTCTTTGTCTGGTTTCAGAGTCAAGGCAATGCTGGCTTCACAGAAAGAGTTTGGAATTTTTCCTTCCATTTCTATTTTTGGAACAGCTTCAAGAGAATAGGTGTTAACTCTTCCTTAAATGTTTGGTAGAATTCTCATGGAAAGCCATCTGGCCCTGGACTCTTGTTTTTTTTCGGAGATTTTTGATTACTAATTCGGTTTCTTTACTGGTTATGGGTCTGTTCAAATTTTCTGTTTCTTCCTGTTTCAGTTTTGGTAGATACATTTTTAGGAATTTGTCCATTTCTTCCAGATTACCCATTTTATTAGTGTATAATTGCTCATAATATTCCTCTTATTGTTTTTATTTCTGCTGTGTTGCTTGTGATCTCTCCTCTTTCATTCTTGATTTTATTTATTTGGGTCCTTTCCTTTTATTTTTGATCAGACTGGCTAGTGGTTTATCAATTTTGTTAATTCTTTCAAAGAACCAGCTTCTGGTTTCATTGATCTGTTTTACTGTTTTTGGTTTTGATAGCATTAATTTCTGCTCTAATCTTTATTATTTTCTGTTTTCTGCTGTTTTGGGTTTTATTTGCTCTTCTTTTTCAAGCTCTTTAAGGTGTAAGGTTAGGTTGTGTATCTGGTAGTCTCCCATTTCTTAAGGGCAAACTTTCCTTGTACTGCATTTCAAGAGGCATTTATTATATTCTTATATGTGGTAACTGAGTATCATTGTGTGTTGTGTGCATATAACTATATATAAAACTATATAAAATATTCAAAAGCCATTTTGTTTCAAAAAACTTATTTATTAAGTGTATGGAACTACACAAATACTGGTTATAGTATTATTTGAGGAATATAAATAATTTATTTTATACATGGCTTTTCTTTTTTCCAATTGCACATTTTGGAAAATGTTCCTTTTGTGGCCTTTTTTCTTTTTTAACTTGATATGTAGAAAACCCAGACTTACAATCTTGTCAATCAATGAAATTGCTTCAGTTATAGAAAACAGTTGATGTCAGTTGGTGTTCAGATCATTGTTTTCCTGTTTTCAAAGTTACTAGGAAAGAATGTAGAAAGAGTAAAAGTTAACATGCCCATTAGATTCTTTTGAACACTGTCAGTTCTTGATAAAACTTTTGGCAGGAGCTGGCTGTTGGTCAATTAAAAGTTGCCAGTATTCTTCATTATTGATTTGAAGCAAGGTCCACATATTTCAAATACTAGTAGTCGCTCTACCAAGTTAGCATTCTTTTATCAAAATGAGCTAGCTTGCTAAATTATTAACCTTTATACATAATTCAAAGCCGTTATAATCTGGGTAAGCATAATTCAAGCATAATTTCAGCCTCTTTTGTAAAATGAAGTGCATGCACTTTGTGACTGCTGTTTCCTTGCAGACCAAGGACTTTTTCAATTATTTCCAAGTTCACACCTTTGTTCCATACAGTTAGAGTTGTCAGAAGTGTGACTGTAAGATAAGTAATCTGTTACTGTATGTGGTTGTTTTAATTGATGTGCCAATTGATTATAAATTTAATGAAATTCTTTAGACAAGTATTTTATGATACTGACTTGTAGTTTGTAATCTTAACCATATGAATTAAAGTACTATGGTTGGAATCTTCATCAAATGTGCTTCCACATGTTTTGCTAAAATACTTTTCCCTTTGTCATTCTTAGAAAACTAATGCCTTTTCAGACATTTCTGTAGAAAACTGATTTTTACACTAGCAAATTATTTTTTACTTTTCTACTCTATCCTTGTATAAAAAGGAAGTAAGACACTTTTCAGTCTTTTAAATATTACCCTATCCCTCCCAAAAAACTTCTTAAAGTACATAATGAAAATTATACTCATTTTATTTTACTATAATCCTTTAAAATGCTTTATAATATTGTCCCTGTCACTCCCTTGTCATCAAAAAAGTAATTTTTAATATATCCGTGTCAAAAATGAAGAGTGGAAGATTAACGTTCTATTATTGCCCAGAATAGAGAATGCAAGACTCTTAAGATCATAAGACTTTATGGATCACTAAGCCTCCCTTCCTGTTCTGCACGTAAAATTACAATCTTTCTTGGAATATTTGTATGGCCATGAAGCTTAGAGAAAATACTAACTATAATCCATAGGTTCAATTTATTAAGGTTTATTTAGAAAGAATGGAGTAAGGTAGTACACACAAAATTAATTTTACAGAGGTGATGTTGAAAATTTGTGTGGATATTTGAGGATATGAAATAGTTCATACCTCAAGCATTTTTTTACATTATATAATGGCTATTTTGAATGATATAGAGGATTTTGTTAAAACAAAAATCTCTTAGATAAAAAAAGTCTGAAATTTTTAACTTTTTTTTTTCAATTTTTTAATGTTTATTTATTTTTGAGAGAGAGAGACAGAGCATCAGCAGGGGAGGAACATAGAGAGAGGGAGACACAGAATCTGAAACAGGTTCCAGGCTCTGAGCTGTCAGCACAGAGCCTGACGCGGGGCTCGAACTCACAAACCGTGAGATTGTGACCTGAGCCGAAGCTGGACACTCAACTGACTGAGCTACCCAGGCACCCCTGAAATGTCTAACTTCTAAAATTAAAACATAGTGTAATGATTTTTGTAAATTTAAAAATTAATAGAATGTGTATTGACACTGCAGATTTGTAACAAATTACAGGTTGAATTAGTAATGCCATAATAAAAACACTAAAGAAAATGCCTACTTTTGTAATACTGAGTTGATATGTACTTGTCTGATGCCATGTCTTTTAGCATAGGTTCAAAGTGACATTAGTTTAAACAACATGGAAGTTGATTTCTTTCTTATGTAAAAGTCTGGAGACAGGCAGTTCAGAGCTGGTAGAATATCACTTCTCAGGAAGATTGTCTAGGGACCTACGTTCCTCCTAACTTCTTATCCCACCATATCTTGGTGTTTCCTTTTTTTCCCTATAGTCCATGTGGCTCATCATCATATCTGCATTATGGCCAGCAGAAAGAGAAATAGGAAAATGGTAAAACATGGCCCCAAAATTGCACATATGACTTCTCCCAAATAGCCAGAAATTAACCACATGGCCACACATAGCTGCAAGAGAGGTTAGGAAACATAGTCTTTAATTCTGAATAATCATGTATTGGGCCAAAATTCAGGCATTCTGCTACTGTAAAGTGGATCTGTTAGAGTCTATGAATCCCCTGAAATTGTTTATAAAAGTTTAAGTATGAACGTGCACTTTTCTGGGTAAAGGGGCTTAGCTGTCATCAGCTTCTTAAAGGGATTTATGACCTAAGAAAAGTTAGGAGCACTTAGATATTTCTAAAAAAAATTTAAATGATTTATTTAATATGACATTTATTTTATTAGCTCCATTCCAATTGATTACAACCTGTATCGAAAATTCTGGTCACTTCAAGATTACTTCAGGAATCCTGTGCAATGCTATGAGAAGATTTCGTGGAAAACTTTTCTGAAGGTGAGTTGCCAGTTACGTACTACCCAAAAGTCAATGTTTTACAGCTATGGCAGAGGCAAAACTTGACTCTTGTCCAGCATACTTTTTATTGTATAATTTTACCTCTTAGGTTTTTATGCCTATTTTATAATACAATGCAGAAGCTAAATTGTAAATTAGTATTTAAACCGCCAATTTTGTGGAGTTGTTTATAAATGAGTTAGGGATTTCAAAGTTAGCAATTACAGCCTTGGGGTTTGATTTTTTTTTTACATAGTATTATCAACACAAATTGATGAATATTTGCCAAATATGTTGTCTTTACTTTGCACAAAATTATTTCAAGTATCCTGTTAGAACGAGGGTTGCAAACTATGGCCATGGGCCAGATCCAGTCTTCTCTTTGTTTTCGTAGTTGTTTTGGCACACAGCCACACTCATTCATTTATGTATTACTTATGGCTGTTTGTGTGCCGTAATGGCAGACTTGAGTAGTATGACTGAGACCACATGAGCCACATAGCCTGTGAAAATTAATAAAAGGAAACCTCATTTAGAATGGAAGAATCAGGAAACCAACAGGGGGAACTCTTACACTCAGCACTAGTTGTTAATTTCAGACCCAGCTGGAAGAGATAGACCTTTTCAGTCTATACTATTTTACTGTCCCAGCAGCATGAAGATTTCTTCCTCTCCCAGCAACAGCCCAGCCAGTGAGAGATAGCGACAGTTTAGCCAATGAGAAACCACTATACTTTGAACTCCCAGTTTATTCCAGTGGACTTTTAGTTTATAACAGTCCCTCAAAACTCCTCCTTTATTCTGTAAAAGAGCATTCTTCTACTTTGTTCTCCCAAAATTTGTGCCTGGCTTTGTGGTAGTTTGCTAGTCCCAGATTGCAATTCTCAGCTATTCCCAAATAAACCCTTTTTCTTTTATTTTTTTTTTTTTTGCTGGTAAAATAACTGGCAGTTTTATTTTTAAGGTAAACAAGCTTAGGGGTGCCTTGCCGGTTGAGTAGAGCATGCCAACTCTTGACCTCATGGGTTTAAGTTCCAGTCCCACTTTGAGTGTAAAGACTACTTAAAAATAAAATCTTAACAAAAAAAATTTTTTTTTAAGTTGGAGCACCTGAGTGACTCATTCTGTTAAGCATCAGACTCTTGATTTGGATTCAGATCATGATGTCACAGTTCATAAGTTAAAGCCCTGTGTCAGTCACTGCACTGGCAGCACAGAGCCTGCTTGGGATTCTCTCTCCACCTCTCTCTCTCTGCTCCTCCCCTGCTCCCACAGGTGCTCTCTCTCTCTCTCCCTCTCAAAATAAACTTAAACAAAAAATTTTTTTAAAGGTTTACAAACTATCAGAAAAAAATGGCTAGGCTTTGTTTTATAAGAATTCTCTGGGGGCTCCTGGGTGGCTCAGTCGGTTGAGCAGCCGACTTCGGCTCAGGTCACGATCTCACAGTCCGTGAGTTCGAGCCCCGCGTCGGGCTCTGTGCTGACAGCTCAGAGCCTGGAGCCTGCTTCAGATTCTGTGTCTCCCTCTCTCTCTGACCCTTCCTTGTTCATGCCCTGTCTCTCTCTGTCTCAAAAATAAATAAACATTAAAAAAAAAAAATTAAAAAAAAAAAGAAGAATTCTCTATATTTCTTTTTGTTGGCTACTTAAAGATCAGTTGTCCTTTTCAGTTGTAGTCAAAATCCAAGGTGAATGCATAGCTCTTAAAAGTGGCATCGTGTGTGTTCAGATTAAGTGGTGAGTGAGAAATCATCTGGAATTGTTACTAGATAGGGTTCAACATCATTGTCTTATTTGGTCACAGCATTTTAGCACAAGAAATGCTTGAATGTTTTCCACAGCTGGTTAAACAGCTAATTTCAATGGTAAATTTCTGTATAATCTCAAAGCATTACTTTCTCTATTTGCCCCTTACACAAACTATATAAGAAATGATATTTCTTAAGGAGTAGAGGGTTTATCCCAACTTTTACAATACCATGAAATCTCATAACAAGTAGTTTTACTCCCATTTTCCCGTCATGGTTTTTCTTGTTTAATATGCTTTACAATATGCATTCATGGCTAACTGTGAGTAAATTCTAGGTGTTTTGATATAGAAAAGCACTTAAAAAATTATTGGGCCACAATGCCAAATAAAACTAATTGGTATTTTTACTTTGCAGTATTCTGAAGAAGTTCTAGCTGTTTTTAAGAGTTATAAATTAGATGATACTCAGGCCTCCAGGAAAAAGATGGAAGAATTAAAAGCAGGAGGAGAACATGTGTATTTTGCAAAATTTTTAACAAGTGAAAAGGTACAAATTTTTCTTTTTCACTAAGCATAAGTACTCGTCTTTTTTTCTATTTAGCTGATCTTGTTTTTAAGTTTAATAGAAATGTTTATTTTTGGTTAAAGCTGGTAAGTATTAGTTTGAGAATCTTGTGTCTTCCTTCCACAAGTAAGACTAATTTGATTTCAGAAGTGAAAGAAGTTCTGCATTTTCTGTTTTGTAGGCTTATTTTGCATTTTAATTACTTTCAAGTGCATATATTTTGAACCTCAAGTTAGGATTTAATTTGCATTATTGAAGATAATATTTTGTAATTAGTTTGTCCCTTAGGTACAAATAAGGTGTTTAAACATTCTCTGTAATCTTATTTGTACAGCTTAATAAGTAAATTTTATTCAAATGCAATGCTAAGGGGGGTATAGCTCAGGGGTAGAGCATTTGACTACAAATGCAATGATAATTGTATTAGGAATTTGGCTATAAGGAGTTTGACTACAAGTGGTAGACACCAGATATGTTTCATGTGGGACCAGGGGCCGGAGCCAGATTCACTGCTTGAAGCCAGGGACTGAGGTTGAAATTTACCTTCTTTTAAAAAGAAGCTAAGACAAAATATTAATAGTATTCTGCCAAGGGCAGTGGATTCATAGGAGACTCTGGGTCTAGGGATAACAAAGACACAGATTTGTGTCAAGCTTTATGTCTGCTAGTTTTGTGACTAAATATGTGATATCTTCAATATACTAATAAAATAGTTGCTCCAAGAATGCATCTTAAGACTTTTTCCAGACTTGGTTCCAGGGACTCTCATGGAATCAAATGGAAAACTCCTAGACAAGAAAGGATGTACAGAGAAAGAAGGGAAAGTAAACAAACATTCCAAAACAAAAGCTTCTCATTCAAATCTCTGATAAATTACAATTAAATTACAATATGATTCACAAAATTTATAAAGAAATTCAATACTAGGAAATACCACCAACCAAATCAACTGTTGGGATACACGTGTATTTATTCCAGATACACAGCCTGATCGTGACTTTAAAAATACATGTTTTGGATAATCAAAGAGATAATTGATTATATAGCATCCATTGAGACTAAATAAAAAATTGTGAAACTGAAACAGGCAGAAATGAAACAGAATGGTTCAATATGACAACTGAGAGACTTAGAAATGAAAGATGTGATCATCAAAACCAAAGCAGAACATACAGAATTAAACTATAGATTGAACATAGATGAAAAGAGAACTAATGAATGTTAGGTAATGTTAAGTTTACCCAGAAGACACAGAGACAGGGTTTTTTAGCTTGTTAATGTGAAAGAGCAGTTGAGAGCAATGTGTGGTTGACTGAGAAATTTCAGCAACTATTAAAGAACAAAATAGAGGGAAAAGTATATTGAAAAGAATTAAAGGGAATACCAAGTTCGAAGATTAAATGTGTGCTACAAATAATACTTCAGTACATCATGCTATAATTGCAGAGAAAAAGAGACAACCTTAAAAGCCACTAAAGGGGGAGAAAAAAAAGACAAATATACTAGAAAGGAACAGCTGTTTGTTAGCCAATTTCTAACAGTTAACAGATACCAGAAGATAGTGGTGAAATGCTATAGTTCTAAAGAAGAAAACCTGTCAATCTAGAATTTTATATCCAGCTAAATGCACTCAAGACTATGGACAAAATAGACATTATCATTGAAAGACCAGGAAAACATACTTCTCTAAGACCTTCTTTTTGAAAAACTTCTAAAGGGTATTCTCTAGGAAGAAGGAAATTGAACCCTTAAGAAAGTAGTGGGATACAGAAAGCAGTGGTGACCACAAAAAATTGAAAAACATGACAGTGAATGTATTGATAAAAAACAAAAATGTCATAAAAAGTGCTTAAAAAATTTTTTTAATATGAAATTTATTGTCAAATTAGTTTCCATACAACACCCAGTGCTCATCCCAACAGGTGTCCTCAATGCCCATCACCCACTTTCCCCTCCCTCCCACCCACCCCCCATCAACCCTCAGTTTATTCTCAGTTTTTTAAGAGTCTCTTATGGTTTGCCTCCTTCCCTCTTTATAACTTTTTTTTTCCCCTTCCCCTCCCCCATAGTCTTCTGTTAAGTTTCTCAGGATCCACATAAGAGTGAAAACATATGGTATCTGTCTTTCTCTGTATGGCTTATTTCACTTAGCATAACACTCTCCAGTTCCATCCACATTGCTGCTAAAGGCCATATTTCATTCTTTCTCATTGCCAAGTAGTATTCCATTGTATATATAAACCAGAACTTCTATATCCATTCATCAGTTGATGGACATTTAGGCTCTTTCCATAATTTGGCTATTGTTGAAAGTGCTGCTATAAACATTGGGGTACAAGTGCCCCTATACATCAGCACTCATGTATCCCTTGGGTAAATTCCTAGCAGTGCTATTGCTGGGTCATAGGGTAGATCTATTTTTAATTTGTTGAAGAACCTCCACACTGTTTTCCAGAGTGGCTGTACCAGTTTGCATTCCCACCAACCGTGCAAGAGGGTTCCCGTTTCTCCACATCCTCTCCAGCATCTATAGTCTCCTGATTTGTTCATTTTAGCCACTCTGACTGGTGTGAGGTGGTATCTGAGTGTGGTTTTGATTTGTATTTCCCTGATGAGGAGTGACGTTGAGCATCTTTTCATGTGCCTGTTGTCCATCTGGATGTCTTCTTTAGAAACGTGTCTGTTCATGTCTTCCCATTTCTTCACTGGATTATTTGTTTTTCGGGTGTGGAGTTTGGTGAGTTCTTCATAGATTTTGGATACTAACCCTTTGTCCGATATGTCATTTGCAAATATCTTTTCCCATTCCGTCGGTTGCCTTTTAGTTTTGTTGATTGTTTCCTTTGCAGTGCAGAAGCTTTTTATCTTGATGACGCGCCAATAGTTCATTTTTGCTTTTAATTCCCTTGCCTTTGGAGATGTGTCAAGTAAGAAATTACTGAGGCTGAGGTCAGAGAGGTTTTTAAAAAAATTTTAATGTGGAATTTAAACTAGATGACAATATGGGAAAGGAAAACATGTTTAATGACTGATGTAGGCATATACTTCAGTCAGGAGTGCTTGAGCTTGCAGGGTTAAGCTCTGGAATTCCATTACTTAATACCATGAGGGAGGTAAAAACAGCTTTGAGAAGCTTCAAACTTTATGATATGGAACAGAGAGAAAAGGCGCACAGAGAATTGCAGCAAAGAGAATGTGAAGCATGTAATGTTTACTATCTTCAGTTCTCTTTGCGGCCTCTTAGGCAACAATTTTTTCCTAAATTTAGATCTATATGACAACCCTTCTTATACATTCTTCATATTTTTACGGTGTATACCCAGTGTTTACTGCTCAGTATCCAGGTGAAAATAGTTGTAGTGCATTACCTGTAGCGTCAAAAGTATGCACCATTTTATAAGCTTTACTGTTCCACTGAAAGACTTTCACATCTCTCTAATACCTTACACAATGTTTTAAATCCATTTGATATAGTCCCACATCTGATGGGAGTGTTATTACCCAGAAGCATTACATTTTGTTTACATGAATGTGGTCATACTTTTCCCTAGGGAGGGAGATTTAGGATACAGTGCATAGAAAGAATGATACAGCCTTTATAGTTACAGACAGGCCAATCATATAGTAACCACAGATAGGCACAGGTTCTACAAATAGGTGTCTTTGTAAGTTCCTTCTTTCTTAAAGAGGGATATTTCCCCCAGAAACAAAGTTGCATTGTAATTTTTAAAGGCCACTTTTTTGTGCTGCCTATGGTATGATTGTAAACACGAAGTTCTAATAATACAGTTTCCTTGTTAGCATGGTAAAATAATCCAGGGATAGTCACTAAATGTAGTGCTGAGGACATCTGGGTTTTTTGGTTTTGTTTTTTTAAGTTTATTTATTTTGAGAGAGAAAGGGAAAGAGAGAGAATCCCAAGCAGGCTCTGCATTATCAGCACAGAGCCCGACGCAGGGCTTGTACTCATAAACCGTGTGAGATCATGGCCTGAGCCGAAATCAAGAGTTGGACATTTGATCAGTTGAGCCACCCAGGCGCCACTGTTTTGGTTTTTTTAGTAGAGAAGACACACAGCTGTGATAAGAATGGTTTGACAGACTTGATTTGGGCTTTGAAATAATCAAACACAAAGCTATCGAGCACATCAGTGTTGGGCCTGAGGTGGCCAGTGAGGAAGTTACAGAAATTTTATTGGCCTACCATTAATATTTCATGAAGAAAGAGACCAAATTACAGATCTCACCACCATATAAGCTATAGACGTTGTGTCTGGGCACTTCAGTTGAATTATGTTACTTTGGGTTACTTTATTTTTCAGAATTATTTGGATATTTTCCTATCTGTGCTGTGGGCAGTGAAGACATTGATAAGTCTTAAGGACTTTACAAATTTTGCAATTTGTTTGAAGTGTTTTGCTGACATTTTAGAAAATTTAGAGCATACTCATTACTTTTTATTGTTTGTAGAATCCCGTGTGTGTGTGAGGCAAGCTGTGGTTATGCAAGTAAGGTAAGAAGGTCTATTCTTTGGTGCTGCCAAGTGGCCATCTAGGAAAGGCTAAAGCCAGTCAGGGTACAAAAGGTATCCTGCCAGTGTAGGCCATGGACATGGAGCCTGATTCTGAAGGACAAAGTCTGAAAGAGTTGGTAGAGGAGACTGGCTAATTGGTAAGATAAAGAGAACAGCAAAGATAGGATGAGAAATGACCTAACCTTGCTATTTCATTAGCCAGAGTAATAGAAATAATCATTTCAATTATTAATAAATTAATTATTAATAATTAATAACATTAGAATGTTAGCTCCTCCAGAAATGACCGTCTCATCTCATTTTATGGCACTACATAGTCACGAAAACATAAAGTCAGTATATTCATAAATGTAAACAGTTCTTTGAAAAGAAAATGTGCTTTAATGAGGGCAGTGATTACTACCACCTGGACAGAACATACAGCAGGCAAAGCACATTTTACTACCCTTGAGAATGGAGTGCATACTCAGAGGCTTAAATTTGTGTCTCTGAGTTAATCAGGTTCCCTCCTCTAAGTGTTTTTAAACTTTATACTTTAATATATATGTTTTAATATATCAAACAGTATGTTTAATGACAGTATTAAAGTTTTGAAACTCTGATTTTAAAGTATGTTTAAAAGCCCCTATTGAGGGGTGCCTGGGTGGCTCAGTTGGTTAAGCATCCAACTCTTGATTTCGGCTCAGGTCATGATCTCACGGTTTGTGAGATCGAGCCTGAGTTGGGCAGCTTGCTTTGGATTCTCTCTCTCTATCTCTCTCTGCCCCTCCCCTACTTGTTCTCTCTTTCTCTCCCTCTCTCTCTCTCTCTTTCTCTCCCCCCTCCCTCCCCTACTTGTTTTCTCTCTCTCTCCCTCCCTCCCTCTCCCTCCCTCCCTCCCTCCCTTCCTTCCCCTCCCTCTGTCTCTCAAATAAACTTAAAAAAAAATTTTTTTTTTATGTACACATTGAGGGGCGCCTGGGTGGTTCAGTCAGTTAAGCATTTGACTTTGGCTAAGGCTATGATCTCATGGTTCCTGAGTTCGAGCCCCGCGTGTGCTAACAGCTCAGAGCCGGGAGCCTGCTTCAGATTCTGTGTCTCCCTCACTCTCTGCCCCTCCCCTACTCACACTCTTACAAAAAATAAATAAACATTAAAAATAAAGAAATAAATAAACATTTTTAAAAACCCCATCCTTTAAAAAAAAAAAGTACACATTGATTTCACCATCTTAATCGGAGTATTCTGAAGGATATATATATATATATATATATATATATATATATATATATATATATATATAGTTTCTTAAGGAAACTACAGATTATTGAAACTTTATCAGGTAACCTAAGAGTATTCAGTAAAGTCACCTAATTTGCAGTATTGTCTGAGGTTTATGAAAACCAGTATATAAACACTAGCTGTTTAATCACAACTCAATTTAATTATTCACCAGTGTTCGTTTAAATAATCCTAAATCTTTGTAGCGGTAGCAGCATAACCTGTATTGTTCAGGAGGTTCCATTTAATTTAGGCTTTTGGAGGCAGAAAAAAAGTCTTGCATTTACTAAAATAAATAGTTTGTATCGGGGCACCTGGGTGGCTCAGTCAGTTGAGCATCCGACTTCGGCTCAGGTCATGATCTCGCAGTCCGTGGGTTCAAGCCCCGCCTCGGGCTCTGTGCTGACAGCTCGGAGCCTGGAGCCTGTTTCGGATTCTGTGTCTTCTTCTGTCTCTGACCCTTCCCCATTCATGCTCTGTCTCTCTCTGTCTCAAAAATAAATAAACGTTAAAAAAAAAAATTAAAAATAAATAAAATAAATAGTTTGTGTTTTACATTAGATATATTAAAGGAAAAGAGATCAAAATGTAAGTTTTCATATTTTACTAAGGGGTATTAAGTCCTCTAAATCTCCTTGAAAGTATTAGTACAGAAGGGTTTCTTCAAATCTTTTAATTTATGACCATACCTTTAAGTTACCTTTGTTGACAATAAAGCAAAAGGGCTGACAGATAACATCTCCTGCTTTGCTGGAGACATACTTTTCTTTATCCTGTAACTCAGCAAGGACACTGAAATCCTTAAACTACAATGAAATTTTTCACTTTTTTACTTTTTTTTTGAAAGAAAGTTTTTAAAAAATTATTAGTAAATACAAGTACTATTTAAGTTTGTAATTTAGTTTTTATGCAATAGTTTATATGTTCTTTTTCTTCTCAGAAACCAAATGTTTTATAATTCAGTTGAATATAATATATGGACCTATTCCAGGTAGAAAAGTATTACAATTTAGTCTGCTAAACCCTAATTTAAATCTAATTTTGTGAAAATTAAGTTTAAATCATGGCATTCTTTTTAAAATAATGACTGTGGAACCTGTGTTTTCTCCCAGTCTGGGGAAAAAAATGAATATATTCAAAGCATGTGGAGTTTTGGCTTGATTTCTTTCTTGTCTAAGGAGGGTTTTTAACAGCTCTCCCAGAATTATATAAGAACTTAGTGATGCTTTTAAACAATTTAAGAAAGAACTGTAGTACACTTGAGAAATTTTATACTTTTCTAGAAATCCCTAAAGACACACAGTTGACCAGAGTATATTCATATACTCATTTCTTTTTTTGAGAAATCTGCAACTCCTACATTAGAAAGACTGCTGCCTGATTTTCTACTCCTTGACCCACAATTCGGTGGGCTTTCACAGAAAAAAAAGAAAATGAGCCTAATAGTTAATAGAAGAAATTACTCAATTATTAATAATGAAAATTATAGATTATTTTTATCAAGTTATTAGGCAAACTAGAGATTATACAGGACACTTTTATTCCAAGGAAAGGAGATACTTTAATTACTCAGATAAAGCCTGCTTCACTAAAGGCCCAAGAGTAAACCATAGATTCATATTTACACAAATGCTCTCAGTTTCCACTGCATTCAATTGTCATTGGTAAATTTGTTTTCCAGGGAACAGCAGTTTCCTTTTAAAGAGTTTTGCATTTTAGAATTGTACCCTCCTAGTTCACTTGCAGTACATAGCTAAGCTTTGTAATTCCAGTGGGTTGCATTAAGAAGGAAGGAAAATAGACCTAAGAAGCTTAAAACTTGGAAAAGAGCACAAGAGAAATTTAAGAAATGGAATGTGCAACGTTATAATTTGCATCCACAGAGGATATATGCCTAGAACAAAACTATTCAAAAAAGTTGAAATATTAGGATGGAAATAGACATACCAAGCAGATATCAACAACAAAAAGCAGCTACATAAGTACCAAATACAATAGAATTTAAGGCACAAAGCTTAAGTAGGGTAAAAATCACTAATGAGCCATCCTATGTGCTCAAAATCTATTAAGAAAAAACTTGTAAAAGTATGAGAAGTTGGCAGATGAACAGTTATAATGGAGTATTTTTAACTGCCTTCATCAAAACCTGATGGGTTGAACAGACTAAAGATTAGTAAGCAAATCCATAATAAATTGGATTTACTGCTAGATCAAGCAGACCAGTATTAATAAGTATATATGGTAGATTTGAACAATAAAAGTAATAAGCTTCATGTAGTGTATATGGAAACCTGTACACAACAAATAGAAGTAATATATTATTTTTCAATACATATGCAACATTCGCAAAATTTGTGTACTAGGTCATAAAGGAAATCTTAGCAAATTTGAAAGATTCCATATCATGCAGAGCATATTCTCTGGCCACTGTACAATTAAATTAGAACTATAAAAAGTATCGTTTATGGCGTACCTGGGTGGCTCAGTTGGTTGAGTGTCCGACTTCAGCTCAGGTCATGATTTCGCTGTTGGTGAGTTCAAGCCCCACATCGGGCTCTGTGCTGACAGCTCAGAGCCTGGAGCCTGCTTCAGATTCTGTGTCTCCCTCTCTCTCTCTGCTCCTCCCTGACTTGTGCTCTCTCTCTCTCTCAAAAATAAATAAACATTAAAAAAAAATTTTTGTCTTAAAAAGAGGTAAGTGTATAGAAACATGAAAAGCTTTCCCTAGAAGTTAAAGAGGAAATCAAAATGGAAACTCTAAATTTGTTGTAAAGGTATTATATAGCAAAATGTATTGTATGTCAAATGTGTGGGTTACAAATAAAGTAAGAGGTAAAGAGAAAATTACAGCTTTAAATACAGTAATAAAAAATTTAAGAATGAGAAATTGAGAATTCCTTTCAAGAAGCTAGGTACAGAATCTCAAAGTAGAAGTAAATAATGCACAAATTACTGAGGTGGAAAAAAATATATAGAACACATCAGTAAAAGCAAAACCTGTTTTTTTGAAAACAAAAATTTTGTAGGAACAATTTTTATAAAATTTTATAGAGCAGGCCTGACCAAGGAAAAAAGTGAAAAGGTAGCAGTAAACCATTTTAATAAAATAAATAATAAAAATGGGCATAATTGAAAATGACAGATATTTAAAATATGTAAGAGAATATATTTTTAATTTCTGCTAATACCTTTTTAAATCTAATAATTCTGCAGCAAAATTTAATTACCAAATAGATTCACAAAGAAATAATAAACCTAAATAAATAAAATATAGTAGTCAAAATGATACCTTTTGAATGACATCAGGCTCAGATTTTTTTACTCACATATTATCAGCACTTCAAGGAATAGATGATTCTTACTGTAAATGAAATTTTTCAGAAATTATAAAAGGAAGAAAAGCAACAGGTCCTTAATATGAGATTGATTTAACTTTTAAGTAAAATCCCAATAATGACAGAACATGGGGGGGGAAAAGTGTATATATCAATACAGTAGAGGTGAAGAAAAAAAATTTTAATAGGATTTATCCTAGGAATGTAAGTATGGTTCAACATCGGGAAGATTAATGTAATACCAAATTAAGCCTAAAGGTTTAAATATTTTAAAACTATATGATCATCTCAGATGCCAAGAAAATTCTTACAGTAAAATCTAACATCCAGTACAAAAACAAACCAGAAGGGAATTTTCCTAACTTGAGGGAATTAATAAAAACCCTATGGCAAGTATCATACATAATGATCAAACTTCCAAAAATATTCCCAGTAAATTCAAGAAAAAGGCACAGATGTCTGCTAACCATATTTCTGTTCAACACAATAGTAGTGGCAGACCTAGCCATTTCATTAAGAAAAAAGAAATAAGAGTTATAATTACTGAAGAGAAAAGACTGAACTGACTCTATTTGAAGGCAGTAGAATAGTCTACAGAGAAAATCCAGGAGAACCAGCAAACTATTAGGAGAATTAAGAAGGCTTCAGCAAGGCTACAAGAGACACATCAGTGGTATTTTACTCTCTAAGCAACTACAAAATGTTAGTCAAAATAGCAATGAAAACTAATACCTAGAAGAAATTTTCATGGAGAAAATTATAAAAATGGAGAGGTACAACTATGTTTATAGATAGGGAAACCCAGTGCCATTTCTCCCCCAAGTGTATCCATAAATGCATTGTGTTTTGAATCAAAACCAAATGTGTTTTTTGAGGAAACTTGAAAAGTTGATATTAAAGTTCTTCTGAAAAGCCAAGAGTACTAAGAAAAATTGGAAGAAATTGGAAACAATTGCCCTATCAGATATTAAGACCTGTAATGCTCTAGTAATTGAAACAGTAAAGCAATTATTAGTACAGGTATAAAGAAGAAAAAAAAAAAAACTAGAAAAATAGAAAGCACCAACTGAAGTTTGAGATACAAAAGTTACATTACAGATTAGTGAGGAAAAGAAGGATTATTCCTTTTTTTTAATTTTTATTTATTTATTTATTTATTTTGAGAGAGAGGGCTGAGGGGAGGGACAGAGAGGGAGACAGAATCCCAAGCAGGCTCCATGCTGCTAGCACAGAGCCCCGCATGGAGCTCGAACTCACAAACTGTGAGATCATGGCCTGACCTGAAACCAAGAATTGGATGCTTAACCGACCGAGCCACCCAGGCACCCCAAGATGGATTATTCTTAATAAATGTTGCTTGGACAGCTCACTCATATGGAAAAAAATACAATTCAATTCATACCTTATTACATGCACAAAGCTGAATTCCAGCTTAATTAAAAGTCTAAAGGAGAGGGGCACCTGGGTGACTCAGTTAAGCGTCCGACTTCGGCTCAGGTCATGATCTCACGGTGCGTGGGTTCGAGCCCCGCGTTGGGCTCTGTGCTGACAGCTTGGAACCTGGAGCCTGCTTCAGATTCTGTGTCTTCCTCTCTTTGCCACTCCCCCACCCCTCCCCTCCCTCTCTCTCTTCCTCCCTCCCTCCCTCTCTCTCTCTCTCTCAAAAATAAACATTAAAAAAATTCTTAAGTCTAAATGAGAAAAGCAAAACTGAAACATTTAAATATATATATAAAATGTGTACATTTGGAGCAGGGAAAGATTTCTCAAGTCACAGCACCAGTCATGAGGGAAAATACCAATATAGTTAATATGAAAACATAAAAGTTTGAATAGTAAAAGATACCATAGAGGGGCGCCTGGATGGCTCAGTCGGTTGAGTGTCCCACTTCAGCTCAGTTCATGATCTCGCGGTCTGTGAGTTCGAGCCTCGCGTTGGGCTCTGTGCTGATGGCTCAGAGCCTGGGGCCTGCTTCGGATTCTGTGTCTCCCTCTCTCTCTGCCCCTCCCCTGTTCATGCTCTTTCTCTCTCTGTCAAAAATAAATAAACATTAAAAAAAATTTTTTTTTAAAAAGATACCATAGAAAAAACCATACCAAAGTGAACAAACAGCCACAAACTGGAAGATACTCATCACCTGTATAACTGAAGAAGATTAATATTTTGAACATTCTATCAATAAAAAGACAAGCCAGTGGAAAGCTGGAAAGATGGTATGTGCAGGTAGATTGCAAATACAGAAACCTAAATCACTGATAAGCTTATAAAAGATGTTAACCATCTCTAATAGCCAAAGGAATTAAAATGATGAGGCAGTCGTTTCACACCAAATTGACAAAAGCAGAAAAGCCTAACAACAAATGGTATTTGCAAAGGTGTGGGAAAGGACGCTTTCATACACGCTGGTTGAAGTATAAATTGATTCAACCACTTTGCAGAGCAATTTTATAACTAGCAAAATTAAAACTTCTGTTCCTAGATGTGGCCCCTAGAGAATCACACACATGCACAAGGAAATAATTAAGAAGACTCATTGTTTGTAAATTATGTGTTTGTAGGTGGAAGTGGAAACAATCTAAATGTTCATAAGCAGGAGGCTGGTAAATTACGGTAAATTTATGCAGTAGAGTTCCACAAAGCACTGAAAGTGGGTTAACTGGAGCAGAGATTGGCAAATCTAGCTTGCCACTTGTTTTTATAAATCAGTTTTATTGCCTCACACCCATGCTATAACATTCACCTGTTGTCTATGGCTGCTTTTGTACTGCCCCAGCAGAAAGTCGTAGTTGTGATGAAGACTGTATCATCCACAAAGCCTAAAATAATTTACTAATTGGCCCTTAACTGAAATTTGCCAACCCCCGAATTATGTTACATGTATTAAGTTGTATAAATTTCAGTTATAATGTCGTGTGAAAATAGTTTATTGCAGAATAATATGTATAGAGTTTGAAAACATGCAAAATACCTCAATACGTTATTTATAGATGACTACTTATGTAGCAATAATGTGAAATCTGCATTAGAATCATAAACACCAAATACATGGTAGTGCTTACCATAGAAGAGGAAGGGAGAGGGGAGCAGAAGAGGGAGGTTACAGAGGAGGGCTTAACAGTTTCGATAATATCTATTTCTTTAACAAATGTGGAACAGGTAAAAATGTTAGGATTTGACATGTCACTGGATAGAGGGACATGAATGTTATATTACTTAACTGTACCTTTTTGACATTTAAAATTTTTCATAATTTAAAAATTAGATAATTTGATATCAGCTAATGTGTTAATGATGACAAATTAAGATTTTAATGAGAATGCTCTTAATTTTTTTTCTAGCACAGATTTTTAAAGTACTTTGTATAAATGATAGAAATGGGATATTTCATACTTCAGTTTAATTTTACCAGGAATATTATTTACATGTACAGTTTATTGACAGAAAGGCACATAAAGATAAATAAGAATAGCATGATCCTTTTTGGGTTTAGAATAATAATCAGGAAGGCTGAAAGGCCTGAGCTGAGATGTGCAGTAAAAGCTAAGGATGATAAAAGACCCTTTGTTCAAGAAACAAAACAAAGAAATATTTGACCCATTGCGTGATGTAAATGGTGTAATTTTCTAAATAACCAAAGAAAAGTAGAACTAGAAAATATACATTAAGGAAGAAATAATGCACTTGAGCGTGTCAGTTTTAGTCTCAGTTCTGTCACTAGCTGTGTGATCTTTCAGAGCTTATAGTTTCCATAAGCATAGTGTGAAGCAGTTAGCTTGACTGATCATACTGGTCCCTTCCCACCTCCGATTCAATGTCTTGTTGACTCCTGTTTTCAGTCCACTATTTCCATCAAAAACTATATTCTAGCATAAAAAATAAATGTGGGAGGGGTGCCTGGATGGCTTAGTAGGTTAAGTGTCCGACTTCGGTTCAGGTCATGACCTCACAGTTTCGTGAGTTCAAGCCCTGTGTCAGGGGAGCCTGTCATGTGGAGCCTGCTTCACATTCTTGTCTCCCTCTCTGTCTCTGCCCCTCCCCTGCTCACGCTGTCTTTGTCTCTCTCTAAATTAAAATAAGATTAAATTAAATTAAATTAAATTTAAATTAAATTAAATTAAATTAAAATTAAAAAAGAAACGTGGGAGACTAAAAGCCCAAGATAGATGAAGAGTTTGTACACAACACTAGCCATTTCAGTTCATCTCTCCAAGCCAGGAGGCTTGTTTGTATTCCCGACTGGCTGAACTACTTAAGGTCTTCAAACAGACGAGTCTTTTACTGGACTTAGAGTCTTGGTACCTCCTGTTTTCTTTCTTGTCACATACTCTCCAACTCAAGATTTGCTCCTATAGTTTATAGTTGTGCTTTTTCCAGGCAGTCTTCCTCGAGTTGCTTAGGCAAATAGATGGAGGGTGGAACCTCTCACTGGAGAAAAGCGGGTTTCATGGGCAAAATAAGTGTGTTTTACTTTGGACATGAAATCTGATCAAGTGTCAGTTGAACATTCAAGTAGATATGTAGTAGCTTTGTAAGTATACAGATTTGGAGTTTAGCAACAGGGTCTAGGATGAGAGTATAGATTTGGTATATGGTATAGTTACCAGCTGTATGTAGTAATTAAAGGAAAATACAGACTGGAGAGAGAAGAAAACATTATGCAGCATCATGCAGAATCCTGAAGAAAATCAGCATTTAAGGGGCGGGGGAGTCCGGGAGAGGAAGAAGCTTGAAGAGTAGCCAGTGAAATTGGAGAAAAACTAGAGAAGTGTGACCTTGTGGAAGCCAAGCATATCAAGTAGGATGAGGACTCTGAAAAAAATGTTCATTGTGGGCGGGTGGGGGGACACAGTTCATTGGATTTAACAACAAGTAAGTCATTGGTCATCTTGGCAAAAACAGTAAATTGGTAAACAGAAAGCCACAGATTGTGCGGGTTGAGGGGTGAATTGGAAACAGTTCTTTCAAGAAGTTTGGCTGTTAGGGAATATGAGGGGAGGCTGAGGATCTCTTTGAGAGAAGTTACTTAATGGTAATAGAAAGGAGCTTGGAAAGAAGAAAGGGTTGAAGAAAGGGGGGTTAACTGATGGGACTCAGTTAACTTAGGGAGATTGGAACTTCCAAATGGAAGGATTACCTTTAGCAATGAAGATGTCGAGACAGAAGAAAAAAGGTGAAAACAAGGATGTGGGTGAAGCTTCCAATTTATTGAAATATTTTCATTGAAGGTGGAGGTAGTTGATGTACTGAGAGTGGAAGGGTAGTTAAGTAATGCTTGTAATATGTTGAAAGGGTTTGCAGTAATTGCTGTGGAGAAGAGGAAAGAATTACAGCCTTGGAGAATAAAGAAAGATCACTGATTAGAGACCAGAATTTTAAGTTAGAGGCAGTAGCATAGGGGGATACCATCTGCAGAGCTGTGTGGTTTGTATTTTCTTTCAAGTAGCTCCGTCTGCAACCTTCATGGGAAGCCTTCGTGTTGATAGAGGGAAGGTGAGTAACTTGGTTCGATCTGGTGTTGCTATTTTGCCCAGTAGATGTGACAGAAGTATGGCACAAAGGTGTTGAGGAAGTTGGCAAGAAAATGGTTGAAGAGAGAAACCAGAAAGTCAGGACCAGGACTCAGCCAGCTATAGCCGCAGGCTAAATCTGACCCACTGCTTGTTTTATTTTATATTTTAATATGTTTACATAAGTACCTACATAATATAATATGCCTCTTGGCTCACATAGCCTAAAATATTTAGCATCTAAAGAAGGTTTGCTGACTCCTTATCTTAACCAAAATAGGATTACTATAAAAACAGAATGGGACTAACAGGCAGAAAATAGATGATTCAAAGGACTTAAGGTCTCAGGTCCTGGGACAACTGAGTGAGAGACTGGAAGAATCAGAGGCTATGGTGAGAGGACTGTGAATTGAGGGTTTCAGAGCTGGGTTATATTTCTGGTTTGCTGTATCTTGACTTCAGAACCACAGATGTAACAGTGCTATCTACCGAAATAAATATCTCATGGCATAAAATAGTTTAAAAATCTGAAGCCTTTGCTCTTCTGTCCTAGGGCTTGTGCAGTAATGCCTCATATTCAGTGAGCCCTCAGTAAATATTTTTTTAATTAAAATCTTTCATTTTTGTAGTAGAATAACCTGTACCTTTAGGCAGAACTTGAATTTAATGTGTTTTGTGTTGTGTGTTTTGTTTTTCAACTAGTTGATGGATTTACAACTGAGTGACAGTAACTTTCGCCGACACATCCTGTTGCAATACCTCATTTTATTCCAGTATCTCAAGGGGCAAGTCAAATTCAAAAGGTGAGTTAATGTGAGTAGTAAATGATTTCCAAATAGTCCTTTCTAAAAGAGGACTTACTGATGTATTTTTCCTATGTGTCAGACTCATTTATAAGGGTCACATCCCTGAAACCTTCCTTTTGCGGCAACACTAGATAATCAGACACTTTTGTTAGAGATACGAGATGTTAGGATATTTGTTTTAGAGAAAGGTATTGACTGGATCTGCTATCAGTGTAAGTCTCTCCTGATGAGCGCCAGGGCTTCCTAGGGGTCCCCCAGTTGTGTGGGTGCAGGTCTCTCTGTTCCAGACATCCACTGTTCCCCTTTCACCTCACTCAGACCTTCTCCAAGCCTGATTTGCAGAGTAAATCCATAATACTTCTCTCACAAGATGTGGAGCTGTCTTAAGCCTTTAGAACTCAAAAGAATAAAGTAAATCTTTGAAGCACAGAGGAGTTCCAGTTTCTTTGGAGTTTCAGAAAACCTGATCAGTTCCTCTAGTTCCTGAGTACCTCCACCTGCAGCACAGACCACTTCCTCTTGTCCTATCCATAACTCAAGTAGAGTTCATCATTACTCAATGGCACTTTTAAGCTGCAAAGCAGTGTTGTATTTATTAGTTGTGTGAAGACCTGCTGGCTTTGAATCCCGCTTTCATCAATCACTATGTGCAGTTCAGCCCTTTCAGGCTTTTGATTTTAATATAACAAATAGCAAGTACTCAAAAACGTTATTTTTTTTATCCTGCTGTTGTTGAGTTTTAATATAGTTTGGTGGAAAGATCAAGGACTTTGGAGCCAGACCTAGGTTTGAATTCAAGCTTTGTTGTCTTGGGCAAATCACTGAGCCTTTATGGCCTCTGTTGAATACACACACATCCTCATTCTAGAATTAAATGAATAATGTGTGTAAAGTGCTCAGATCCTGGCACAGTAGTCTTACCACTATTTACTGGCTGGCAGTAAAGCACCTAGTGCATAGTGAGAGCCTAATTAATGGCACCCATTAACACTTTGGGTCTGCCTTCACCCTTCTCTAGGGGTGGGGTTTTTTTTTATTCATTGTGTTTTGATTGCCTTTTAAAGAAATGTAGCATGCTTTATCTGGATGTGCACCATGTAGAAGAATATGTTAATATTGTCTCAGAGGTTTTCATTCCACATTAAATTTATTTTAGGAAACCTTCGTTGCTCTGTTCATAGTTAATCAGATTGAGTGTTCTCCTTTATACACCTTCATGTCTTCAATTCTGATCATCTTAAGTGAAGTGCAAGAATTTTCTCTTATAATCCTATTCATATCTTGGTAACTTCTGACACTGTTTACAATCTGGTTAACTTAATCTGTTCTAGGCCTTGGGTTTTTACAAGATAGTATATAAGCCTTAAAATTGAATACACATTGCTGTAACTTAGTGTGCTTTTATTGCTTTGTTTCCTAGTTCAAACTATGTTTTAACTGATGAGCAATCACTGTGGATTGAAGATACTACAAAATCAGTTTATCAAGTAAGTTCAACATGCAACAAACCCATGATTGAACAAAATGGAAATTTAGAATTTTCTTTGTTTCAGCCCCAAATAGGAAAATAAGGATAAAGTTAAGCTCAGGTACAAGATCACAAACACTTCTTGGTTCCCTGCCTACAAACCACACCTATGATGCAGAAAGTTGTTGAAAGCTTAGTATATTCTTTCTAATCACAGCTACTATCTGAAAACCCCCCCGATGGAGAAAGATTTTCAAAGATGGTAGAGGTATGTATTTTATATTTACATAGCCTTCGTAACACCAAATAGAATTTCAAAGGTCTTCATTATATAAATATAATTTCTTTGTTTTTCCCAGCATATATTAAACACTGAAGAAAACTGGAACTCGTGGAAAAATGAAGGCTGCCCAAGTTTTGTGAAAGAAAGGTAAATATATACGCATCTCAAGCAATATGAGAAAGGTATTTCAAAATATCATTTGACATTATTTCACATTATGGATAGATGTATATGTGTATTGCATATTAAAAAGTGTAAGTAGAACTGTATAAGAATACCACCATTTTGGGGCATCTGAGTAGTTCAGTCACTTAAGGGTCCAACTTTGGTTCAGGTCATAATCTCACGGCTCATGAGTTTGGGCCCCACATCAGGCTCTGTGCTAACAGCTCAGAACCTGGAGCTTGCTTTGGATTCTGTGTCTCCCTCTCGTTCTTTCCCTCCCCTGATCATGCTCTGTCTCTGTCTCTCTCTCTCAAATACATATTTATTGAAATAAATAAATGAATTAACAAGAATATAATCATTTTGATTTATTTCTTTTTTTAATTTATTTTTATTTTGAGGGAGAGAGAGCGTGAGCAGGCAGGGGAGGGGCAGGGAGGGAGAGAGAGAATCCCAGCTGTGTCAGCACAGAGCTCAACATGAACCCAGAAACCATGAGATCATGACCCGAGCTGAAATCTAGAGTCAGATGCTTAACCAACTGAGCCTTGCAGTTACCCCTGATTTACTTCTAGTTGAATTTTTCACCTTAGATTTCTTGTCATTAAGTTCCCAGAACAAATTATTATTATTTTTTTTTAAATGCTATATGTATCCACTCCTTGCAATTTGTTCCCTGGTGTGGGATTTTTGTCTTCTAATGATTGTTTTATAATAATATGAAGCTTTGATGTTTTTATGGGAAGAAAACAAGAACTGAATTTTCTTTTACATTAAACACTTTGATGTGTGCTATCCATTTGTAAGTCCAGTGTGTTTTGTTCACCACAGAACATCAGACACCAAGCCAACAAGAGTAGCTCGCAAGAGAACGGCACCAGAGGACTTCCTAGGGAAAGGACCCAACAAAAAGATTCTAATGGGAAAGTAGGTTAACCTTAATACCATCTCCTATGTGGGATGGTATTAGTTTTTTTATATTTTGAAGATGTTACTGTAAGCACTCTCCAGTTTTTGTGTTTTTCAAGTTTTTTGTGTTTGGTGCATACATAGATGACTAAAGCAGACCACACACTGTCAATCTCGATGGCCCATTACATGGACTCATGCAGATAGATAAGCTTCCATTTTGTTTCTTGCTCCCAAAATCCATGGCTCTAGGCTATGCCATTTTTTTTTCCATGTCGTAGACAGTACAGTCGCTGTTAGAATGATCCAGCTCATTTCCAGCTGCTGTAAGGTACCACGATCCTTCAGTTTCTGTTACTTTCCGGTTAATTATTCATTGCTTTATACTCTACTTGAATATTTTTAGAAAAAACAAACGACTGTAATCATTAAATATATGCTTATATAGAAAATTTGCTAAATAGCAAAATTTAACGAAGAAATTAAAACTCATTCTGTCACCACCTAAAAATTCACTGTTTAAGTATTTTTACAATTTTAAGGCATATGAGGATGATGTCCATAAAAAAATGTATTTGTCTGTTTTGTAGTGAGGAGTTAACAAGGCTTTGGAATCTCTGTCCTGATAACATGGAAGCTTGCAAATCAGAGACAAGGCAAGTTTAAAATGTTTCACATGAAGTATTGCTTTTCTCACATGTCAAGTGAATGAAATGAATTTATTGTGTTGACTTTGGCACAGCAGAGTATGGTTTCCCATCATGAAACACCTAGAAGCACTGGCAGAATAATTTTAGAAATCACAAGGAAATAGAAATTCATAAAAGAAGAGGGAACTGAAAACCGAAGTATGAGCTAATATGGTTGCTTCTAGCTGAGAAGTTTGCAAATGATTTCCACTTTGGGGAGCCAGGGAACTTGGGTTGTAAGAGCTACAGAACGACAGAAGGTAAGGCCTTAGGCCTGCACACATTTGCAACTGAGTTTCCCTTGAATAAATTTCAGGCCACTGCACTGAATGTAAAAGAACAGATTAAGGAAGAAGGATTTGCTCACTGGCACAGGAACAAGCTTGTCCATTTCTACCTGGGGTGTGGGTGAAAAGGAAAAAGTACTCCCTGAGAAATTATAACAAGTCTAGTGTCATGCAGTCCTACAATTTAAATTTATCCTACCTGCAGTTCAAAGGAACCCCCAAGTTAAGGGTGAATTAAAATGTCTCAGTCTGATGATAAAAATCTTTCTGGAGGTCACACCTTCAACCTAAGCCATACAAGGATCCTCCAGATAAAGTCTGATAAGATAACCATCCACACTTAAAACATGCAAGAAAACAACCTACCATGAGAAAGAATCAGCAGATAGAACAACAGAACTTAGACAACCACTTCAGGTAATAAAACCATCAGGTAAATACAGCTTAAAATAAGTATATTTAAGATTGCTAAAGACATAAAAGAAGGAAATAAAAATTTTAAAAAGGAATATGACACTCTGAAAAAGGACCAAGCAAATTTGAAAAAACAAATAACCTAGCAATAGACACAGGTGGAAATAAGAATTAATGATTAAGAAATCACCCAGAACAGTAAAAGGGATCAAGAGTTAGAAAATACGAGAGTAAGAATCAACCACAGAATGAGGAAATAGAGAATGAGAAAGAGACCATAATCAAGATAATGACCGAGGATTTTTCAGAACTGAGAACAGGCATAAATTCTTAGGTTCAAGTACAAGTCTTAAGTAGGATAAACAAAATAAATCCATATTTCTACATATTGTTGTAAAATCTCCCAAGAGAAAAACCAGACTACCTGCAAAAAAACAAAATTAGACTGACAGCTGACTTTAAGAACAAAAGAAACCAGAATGAGTGTTAAGAGAAGGTGTCAACCCAGAATTCTGTAACAAGTTACAGTAGATCAATCAGGAAGGAGTGACTGAGAAGTAAAGTTACTTTCAGATTAAAACAATATATTATCAACAGTCCTTACTAAAAAAGCTGTCAAGGAAATGGAACCCAGAAACACTGAGTAAATTACAAGAAGGATTGCTATTCAAAGACATTGGTAAACATGAATAAAACTCATCAAGAATTCACTGTATAAAACAGTAGTAATTACTATTTGGGGATTATTTTAAAAGGTAGAACTAACATTTGATAAAAGTAACAGGGAGTGATCAGAAGAATTAAAGAATGTTACAGATGAAGGTAGATAGTAACTAGACTTCAAGTAAAACATGCTTGTTAAGTATGTAAAACAAATAGAATGTGTAACTTTGAAATGAGTTGAGGATACAAGGAAATATAGAAGATTCAAGCAATCAAATAAAAATAGGCAAGGAGGAAAAGCCACATAAGAAACAAGTAACGGAAAGCATAAAATTATACAGTTAAAAGAAATTCACATATAACAATAAATGGAAATGGACTTCCTAGTTCAAAGATATTAGTCAGTATATATTTTTTAAGTTTATTATTTTGAGAGAGAGAAACAGCAAGTTAGCGGGGGGGGGGGGGGGGGGAGGGGGGGGGGGGGGGAGGGCGGTTGGTAGGGCAGAGAAAGAGGGAGAGAGAGAATCCCAAGCAGGTGGAGCCAGAACTGCGAGATCATGACCTAAGCCAAAGTTAGATGCTTAACCGAAAGAGCCATCCAGGCACCCCTAGAAGTTAGTATTCTATTTTTAAAGTCCATCTATATGTTGTTTATAAGAAACACCTTAAACATAAGGATATGGAAGGGTTGAAACTAAAAAATATATGTATGATGTATGACAAATGACAGTTATATGGATATCAGATAGAGTTTTAAAGGCAGAAAGCATTATTAAAAATAACGACAATCACTGCATAAAGGTAAAAAATGCATCAGAAATACATAGATCTTCTAAACCTTGTTTCTAAAGAAATAAGTCTAAATAAGGATTAACCAGCTCACAATCTTGACACTTCTACAAAATGTTTTACTAGAATTTTGATACTAAATACTTTCAGTATTTAATAAGAAGGGTAAGAAAAACTTTGGATTTAACAAGACAGTTAGCAAGCTTAGTCTTACAGAAAACACAGATGCATTTAAATTATACGTGAATAACAAAATGTATTTTAAAAGCTTTCACATACTTTTTAATAACTCCAGAATCAAAGAATCATAACGTAAATTAGAAAACACAGAATTAAATGGTAGAAGTATTATAGATTTAAACTTTGGAGAAATAGAAAATAGAAATTTACGACCTTAAATGTTTATAGTTTTTTAAACATCTGAAATTTAACTCAGAGTTAACTGAAAATTAAGAATCCAGCAATGGGGGTGCCTGGGTGGCTCAGTCAGTTAAGTGTCCGACTTTGGCTCAGGTCTCAGTTTGCTCTCTGTCTCAGAAATAAACAAACATTAAAAAAAAATTTTTTTTTTAAGATGTGTTCTAATCAGACCCTTGAATCTTATTTGCTTGACTATCAAAATCTTACTTCTAAAAACAAATTCAGTGGGGCACCTGGGTGGCTCATTCAGTTGAGCATCTGATTTCGGCTCAAGTCATGATCTCACAAGTTTGTGAGTTCAAGACCCACATCGGGCTCTGTGCTGACACCTCAGAGCCTGGAGCCTGCTTCAGAATCTGTCTCTCTCTCTCTCTCAAAAATAAACATTAGAACAAAATTTTTAAATCAAAAAAACAAATTCAAGAAAGATGCCATTAAAAACCAACCATGCTATCATGGTAACTATCTAAAATAAGCTCAAAGTTAAACTCTTCAAATTTTAGTATGGTATGGTTATTAGTGTGGGTTTTATTAATTCTGGTTTAAGGAAAAAACATCCTTGGATATGGACATTTGGATGTGAAATTTTCCTCCTTGCTGGGGAAATTCAAATGTTATTAAACCCCAGGCTCCCCCTGTGACCAGTAACATTACAGTGTAGAGTCCAGTGACTGTGTTAGATGGAATACAGTATATGGTAACATTGCAATACCACACTGCCCCTCTTTATTATCCTCTTTGAGAAGTTTAGTTTTGAGTCATTTACCTTTTTTTTAAGTTTATCTTGAGAGTGTACACATGTGCGTGAGCAGGGGAGGAGCAGAGAGAATCGCAAGCAGGCTCTGTGCTCACAGAGCTCATTCCCATGAACTGCGAGATCACGACTTGAGCTGAACCTGAGAGGCAGACACTTAAACGACTGAGCCACTCAGGTGCCCAGAGTCCTTTACCTCCTTAAAAATATGAGTTCCTGGGGTGCCTATGTGGCCCAGTTGGTTAAGTGTCCAACTTCGGCTCAGGTCACGATCTCACGGTTTGTGGGTTTGCACCCAGCGTTGGGCTCTGTGCTGACAGCTCGGAGCCTGAGCCTGCTTCAGGTTCCATGTCTCCCTCTCTCCCTACCCCTCCCTCTCTCATGCTGTCTCTCTCTCCTTCAAAAATAAACATTAAAAAAAAAATTTTTTTAATCTGAGTTCCTAAGTAATATAACTAACACAAGTGTGGGTAACAGGAGAATCTTTCATTGCCATCATTTTATGATTATTTATTATTAAGAACACACATGATCCTCACTAGGTATTTTTATAACACCTAGGGAATACATGCCAACTTTGGAGGAATTCTTTGAAGAAGCCATTGAACAGGCAGACCCTGAAAACATGGTTGAAAATGAATACAAGTAAGTAATGTTCCTCATGAGCTAACTTTCCACAGTATTTTTTTAGGAATTGTATGTACACCAGAACACTAATTAAGAGAGATGGCTGGTAGGGCAGTACTTTTCCTCATAGGGGAGTTTACGTGCCAAGTTCACATTAGCACACACCCTGATTTCAATGACCATGCCCACTGACAAGCAAAACACAGAATCATACCTGTTTCAGAAAATAAGCACAATCCCTTTGGACCCCCCACCTCCCTTCAACCATCCTCTTTTCTTTGTTCCCCTTCAAATCAGAGTCTCCCAAGAGGCGTAGATAACCATTGCTTCATTTCCTCACCTCCCATTCCCTTGTCAGCTCACTGCTGCTGGGCTGTCTCCCTGTCCCTCCACTGAAATCACTCGTCGAGGTCACCGTGTCTTGTTTTGACCTCCCAGCAGCATTCACCAGTGGTCTCTCCCTCCCTAGTGTGTTCTTCTCTGGACATCCAGCAAACTCCACTCCTGCCTGTTTTCCTTCCTGCCCCGCTGCATCTCACCTGGCTCCCCATCCTCTACCTAACTCACAAATTTTGGAGTAACTTCAGGACTCAGTCACAGCTCCATCACGTAAATCTAGGCAATACCACACAGCACTGTGGTTTTAAATCGGCACTTTGGTGTCATGATTTAAGGGCAAGGACCCTCGTGTCAGACTGTCTGGGTTCCAACCCCAAGACAGTGTCTCCTACTGGCTAGGCTGCTACAGCTACTATAGCACCCCTCTGCCTGTGTCCTCATTGTTATATAGTAATAATACCCACTCTACAGGGTTATTCTGACGATTAAATAAAATGGTTCACTTTGAACCACACAGGTCATGTATTTAGCACACAGTAAATAGAGTGCTGTGGCTGACGTGACCTTATGACTAGTTAACGAGTTAGTTACTCTAATCTCTTAACTAGTGATGCTCTGGTCAGTTCTCCAGAAGAATTGTGATCTTTAAATTCCTGCTTAAAATTTTCCCATGACTGCATATTAAAATTAGGATGAAATCCAAATTCCTTACCTGGATCTAAAAGACTTCAGTCTGACTCCTTCCCCTCCAACCACATCTCCTCCTCCTCCTCACTCATTTTTTCTGTTCTAACCATACCAACCAGGGTTTTGTTCTTCACCTCAAAGGTTTTTCTATCTCAGGGCCTTTGCACTTGCTATTATGTTTGCTTGAAACTTCTCCCCCAGGTATTCCCTTGGCTTGTGGTCTTATTTCATCTCTTCTCAGATTACTGCCTCAGGGCAGTTTTCCCTGGCACAGAAGCTCCCCCCCCCCCATCAGAAATTCTCACTTTTCTTGGTTTTCTCATCCTTACCACTGAGATTCTTACACCTCGTGTTTATCAGTAATAATGATGCATTCACATTTACTGTGTGTCAGGTACTCCCTAGGCACTTAACATATATACCTCTAAAGTAGAAACTGTTCTTCTCTCCGTTTTACAGTTAAAGAAAGTGAGGCAAAACGTGTATTGAATACATTGAATAATGTATTGAAGTTCTTATCTAGTAAATGACAGAGCCAGGAAAATCACTCTGGCCTCAGGGCCCTGCCCTTAACTGCAGCACTAGTGTCTTGAGGGCTCCGTGACCCTGAGTGCCGAGTTCAACAAGTACTTGTTGAATGAATGAATGTGATAGTTCTCCAAGAACCTTAAGAACCTGAATGGTATGTATGGATTTCTGGAGAATAAAGTTTGTATTTATGACTGGCAGGATTTTGAAAATGTGTAAAAGATTCAAACTGTTTAAATGGGAATGTGTCCGAGAAGTAGACTGGTTCCCTGTTCAGGCAGAGCCCTGTAGCATGGCATTAACTTAGCAAGACCATGGTATCGGAGTAGCTTTGCAAGTACCAGCACATGTTAAAAGTAGAAGCTCATTTGTAAGAGAGGACTAAAGAAATCAGCTTGCTACTCTTCAGAACTTGGGGAGGAACTGCCAAATGACTTGCAAAAACTCACAACCAGAATACATTTGTGTTCTAGATTCTTCTGCAGCTTGGCTGTTTCTGGAACATTATCTTTAGAATTTGAGGTTTCCATTTCTCACCTTACTGTGTACCACCCACTGCTGTGCTTCGTAACAGTTCATGGATTCTCTTCTTGCATCATTGCTTATTGTGTTGGCTGTTCGAGGTTTCCCTTTTAGTTTTGGAGCCATTTTTCTTCACTGGGTTTGGTATTAAGCAAACTAAAATTTGAATGTTATATAAATGGAAAATAACATATTGGATTAAGTTTATGTGGTCAAAACTCAGCCATTGAATTTATAAAATATTCTGAAATTCACACCTGTAGGTGGCATTGACAGTATGGACATCAATTTACTGAACATAGTAAACCTTATTGTGAATTTTTTTTCCTAAATAGGTAGATGATTACGGTCTGGCACATAGAACATCTAGTTATTACTATACAAACTGACTTAATCTTAAGTAAAATGTGTATAAACTTTTCAAATGTGTTTGCTGCATATGAACCTGTCTCATCGGATTCTGCTGGTTTCTAGTATTATAAATGAACTGCATACTGAGAAGGTCTTTAGGAATAAGATCAAAATGAAAAGAATGGTGCCTTCAGCTATTTAGAGTATAGAATTTCACATGGTAAGTTATATTAATTAGAAGGCATATAGAAATAAAAAAACGTAAATTATAAGATGGACATCTCTTTTCATAGGGCTGTGAACAATTCAAATTATGGTTGGAGAGCCCTGAGACTACTAGCACGGAGAAGCCCTCACTTCTTCCAGCCAACCAACCAGCAGTTTAAAAGTTTGCCAGAATATCTTGAAAACATGGTAATAAAGCTAGCAAAGGAATTACCAGTAAGTAATACAGATGAATTTTTTCATATTCTTTAGGTGATGTTATCTAAAATGATTATCACGATTTGAGCAAAGAAGCTGAATATACAGCTTATCATGTGGAAAAAAAATAATGATCTACAAACCCCCATGTTTTAGAATAAGGAAAAATAGGAGTATATATTTATAGGAAGAACATAAATTGATAAAGTATCCTAAATTACATGCTGTATAAAAAATTTATTAAAGTCCACACTACTTTGGTTAAACTATCATTCCACCTGTAAACTCAGACATGAAATTTTTCCTGTTTGCCAATGCACTTTTATCAAACAGGATCTGAGGGTAGCAGTAGGCATCTTGGCCTATCTTTCTACTCTGTTCTCTTTTCTAATACAATTTTCTCGTTGTATTACTACAACTCAAAAATTTTTAAGAACATGGTTGCTCCCCTGGTTTTCCCCAGCCCACTGTTACTGTACTAAAATATTTGCAAATCATTATACTTTTTATTGGCTTCCT
Organism: Panthera tigris; assembly: GCF_018350195.1. Taxonomy (NCBI): domain Eukaryota; kingdom Metazoa; phylum Chordata; class Mammalia; order Carnivora; family Felidae; genus Panthera; species Panthera tigris. The sequence continues at coordinate 43,588,888 of NC_056671.1, forward strand.
TCTTCCCAGGTTGGGGGCAGGGGAAGTCTTTCTCATTCTCAGATCTTAACGTCCACTCCAAGTTAACACCATCGCATTTGTGATCCTCACCTGCCATTCCCATTTAATATGCTCAAGGATAAAGTTCTGGGTCCTCTATTTGGAAACTCAACCATTCCTGTCTAACCTGAAAGTATCCCCAGGTATTTTACAAGTCAGCATTCTTTGAAACATTCTTCTTCCTCATTTTAGCCTCCTTCTGAAGAAATAAAAACAGGTGAGGATGAAGATGAGGAAGATAATGATGCTTTACTGAAGGAAAATGAAAGTAAGAATTGAATTTTCTTGGCTATTTTACAAAATTGGAAAAGATTGGGGTTCTTTGTTGAGAGGTACGTTATTTGATCTACTTCTCAACTTCTACCACTTATCTCTCAGCTGTTTCTTATAGTGAGGTATTTTAAACATTGTTTGACAACTTGTAATTAAAATATTACATTTTATGCAATAAAAATGTGGAAGTGACGGGAAGGAAGGTACTTAAATTTGAAGGCGACCCATACTTGTTAATTTTGACAGGGATTGGGGTGGTTAGAAGGGAACACCTGGTTTCAGGGGAGGCCTTCATAATTACACTAGAGGCAACAGCTTTAGCTTTAAAAGAAGTATTGAGGGGCGCCTGGGTGGCTCAATGGCTTCAGTATCTGACTCTTGAATTAGGCTCAGGTCATGACCCTAGGGTCATGCGATCGAGCCCTGTATCAGGCTCCACGTTGAGCATGGAGCCTGCTTGAGATTCTCTCTGCCCCTCTCCCCTGCTTGTGCTTTTTCTGTCCTTCACTCTCTAAAATAAAATTTAAAAAAATAAAAGAAATACTGATTTCCTAGTGATCATGACTGTAAGAATATTCAACCCACAGAAAATATAGAAAGGAATTGTTTTACTTTTAAAACAAAGCTTATGAAAGGTGATTAATATTTCAGTGGCCCCGTAACTTCCCAGTTCTGTTGTACTTTGAATTGTACATGTCCTCATACTTTGTACATAATTTACATTTCGTGTGTTTTCTAGGCCCTGATGTCCGGCGAGACAAACCTGTGACAGGGGAACAAATAGAAGTATTTGCCAACAAGCTGGGCGAACAATGGAAGATCCTGGCTCCCTACTTGGAAATGAAAGACTCGGAAATTAGACAGATTGAGTGTGACAGCGAAGATATGAAGATGAGAGCTAAGCAGCTACTAGTCGCCTGGCAAGATCAAGAGGGAGTACATGCAACGCCTGAGAATCTGATGAATGCACTGAACAAGTCCGGATTAAGTGACCTTGCAGAAAGTCTAACTAATGACAATGAGACAAATAGTTAGCTTCTTTTTCCTTCATTTTTTTTTTTTTTATTAAAACTGTGATAAGATTTTGTTACCAAGCAGCATTTGATAAGAGGTCCAATGGTTTTGGTAAACAATAAACATTTTTATAACAGTTGTTGTACAGTTGGCTGGTGCTCCAAGAACAAAAGAACACATTGGCTCTTGATGACTGACCTCAGGGTTTCAGAAGGGAGTAGGTTGGGAAATGGCCAAAATAAAGTGACCTCAAGGTCAGGTATCTTTGTTAAATATTTATAATGAAGTCAGTAAGCAATATTTAGGGAGCATGGTGTTTCCTAATACTATGCCAGATTAGATTCCTGCATGCCATTAGTAGTTACAAAATTTAATGTGCTGTTCTGAAAATCCCAGAATGACTTTGTGAAACCATATGACTGCTCCATTCTCATTCATTTGTGCTTTAAAGCAGAGGATCAGCAAACAATGGTCCATTTTCCACCTGTTTTTACAAGTAAAATTTCATCAGCACAGATGCCGATTCCTTTAAGTATGACCTATGGCTCCTTTCATGCTACAACACAGTTAAGTAGCCACAACAAAGATTATGGCCTGCAAAACCTAAAATAATTTACCATCCACCCTACCCATTACAGAAAATGTTTACCTTATTTCTTTTAAAGTTGGAGGTTGGCAAAGTCTAAAACCTAGTCTTTTTAGCTTTACAAAAATTATTTAACCCCTTTAAGTCCTTAAAATAGAGATTTATACTTCAGGGACTATTGTGAAGTTTGAGATGTATTATGTGAATGCAATCTATAAACAGCAAAGCACTATGTAGTAATGGCTGGAGTTACTATCTATTAGTTACTAGCAACCAGAAAGATAGTTACTACCATCTATTTCCCACGTAAGTATTAGGTCATCACTGTTCATTTGTTTTGAATCCTGAAAGGCTACTAAGTGCTTATTACACCATAAATGTTCTTGCTTGGGCTTAACGTCCCTAGCTAGTCCCGAAAGTGATACAGCACAGCTGTACTGTCAAAAGGGCCTCAGTGCTCATGGCACAGCATACAAGGCACACTCAAGAATCAAGACATTTTCTGGTCTACTCTCCCTTCTCAAAAACCTTATATGCAAGGCTGAACTCTAAAATAGCCTTATTTAAAACACTGATAGAAGTCCCAATTTCTAACACCTAAAAAAATCTTTGGAATAATGCTTATTTGGATCAAGTAAGATGAAATCAATTTTATAACAATTAAGGAATTACAATTTTAAAATTCTAACTCCATACAAGACGTACTTTGTTCTAAACCTACCTCACCTGATCCAGTAGCTACAGCATCCTGCAAATCAGAAATGTGAATTCTAATTGCTAAATTTATGTCCTCAAAATTGTTCAGACCAAGACAGAATAAAAACTGCAGTCACAAGCCTCATGGCAATATCTAGGAATCCTTACCATTCTTATGGTCTATGGTCTCCTCCTCCCCATTCCAGTCTGTACCCTCTTCCAAGACAAAGGGAATAATGACTGCCAATAATTACCATTTAGCTGAAGAAGCTATTTACAAGTAAGTTTCCCTGAAATGCTTATTTTATCCCATCTCTGATTTTATCATGTTGTTCAAAGTTTAGAGGAAAATGGCCATTATTCTCTAGGAAACTAGTAGTTATCAGTGCTGTGCTCTGCAGAGCATTAAAACAGCCTAAGATCAGACATTTCATGATAATCCCCCAAACTTCATTTTACATACCTAACTCAAAATCAGAGACAAATTAGCTAATTTTCTATCTTTGTCTAGCAATCAATCAAGGCTCTTAAGATGAGGAACTAATTAGAATGTGTTAAAAGGTAAGAAACCTACCATACTGAAACACCACATATTCTTGGTATTTTTACCATCACTTTAAAAGTCACTATTAAATTCTGAGATAGACATGGAGATTTTGGGAACAGATGAAAGTAAAAACAATTGAGCCAAAGAAAAGAGCCATAAATGTCATTGCAGTCAGCATCCAAAGAACTCCGTTACTTTTACAACTTTATATTTCTTTTAAACAATATAATGTGAGGAGGCAAAAAAAAGATAACATTTTTTAAATGGATGCTTAACAGCAGAATAAGACTAACCATCTGCAGAAACTGTATAGTATTACATATTACCTAAACTCAACCCAAGCTCCAACACTCAGTAGACAAAAGACTTGAGGTCAGAAGCTGTTAGTCCCTCCTTTTTTTTTTTTTTTTTATTAAATATCCTCATTTTCTAAAAATAAGCAACCAGAGCTTGTCAACTTTTTTTTTTTAAAGGTTGATGACTACAAAACCATTGCAAAGTTAAATATACAAACCATAGTACAGAGAGACACAGTAATAAATGTATAATCAAATGTACTATTACTGATCACAATTTATTTTAAAGTCATGAAAAGCCAGCAACAGTCAGGCTGGACAAATACTTGATTGTACCCATGTTTCCATGGGATGTGGGCAGCAGCACTGAGTAACACAATGAGAAAAACACTTACTTCCTTTCTACCTTCCTGGTAAAATTTTTGTTAGATAAGGCAAAGGATGGGCAGCTATGAATCACCGGTGGTTTGAACCATGCAAGAACAACAACAAAGAGTAGGTGTGCAATAAACATCTGATTGCTGAATCCTGGGCTGAAAAAGGGAGAAAAAATTTATCACAGAAGGTAATGGTTGAAAGGCATTTTCAGATGAGAATTTTTAAAAATTAATGCAAGAAATAAGCTTTTAAAAAATATCTTCCTGCAACCTTTATACAGGGGAGCACAGTCCAAAGGCAATTTTCTTTATTCTGTAATTTTTTTTAGGTTGATCCACAGAGTGGTCTGCTTCCACCCTCTTTTGTTCCACACGAGGGGATACACATAAAACCACCTAAATAGCTTCTGCTAAAGCTCTGGATTATAGAAATGATCAACAAATAACATTTATTTCACACCTAAACATAAATAGCTAAAATTACTGTTCACTTTCCTCTTCCATTATTTCAACTCTGCGAGGCCCATACAGTAATACATATGCTATATGCCAGTCTCCACCACCAGAAAGCCGCAAGATATCCTCCGGTGTCACGATGCTGACCTTATCATCATCAAACTTAATCCACTCATCTGAAGAACAAGAGAAGAAAATGAAATTAATATCCTAGAGGATTTTCTCAGTTTCATTTCAAAAAAAGTACTGAGTAATTTTAGGCTAAGTAGTATTCCATCTATCATACTAACAGTTTTCCAAGTGTAGTCCAGGGACTACTCTGGTTCATTTTCAGCAATACCATAAAAGTCACAATTATTGTCATAACACTATTAAAGTATTTAGTTGCCGTTTTGCCCTCATTCTCTCAAGTGTGCTTTGGAATTTTCCAGAAGTCACAGAAGATGTGTGATAAAGCAACAGAAAAAAATGCAGAAACAGTTAAGAGGATCCAGCTGTCTCCTATCAAGCCTGACAAAACAGACCTACAAAATCCAATCAGTACTATTTTTCTTGCTATTTTTTGTTTTGAAAAATAGTTATTTTTAGGTTGTGTGGTATGTTTTTTTATTTTATTACTGTCAGTTTTCACTGAATTAATTTCTCAGTAAACATTAGGAGAATCCTTAAAAGCAAAAGCTCTTTGTGGACCTCAAAAATTAAGAATATAAAAGGGTTCTAAAACCAAAAAGTTTAAAAACCACTGGGTTACAAAATTTGTACTAAATAAACTGTTAACATAATTAACAACTGGGAAAACAAAAAAAACAACAACAATCCTTACCTTGTTTCCTTTTTACCCATGATACATAATGGCCTGAAGAGCTAGACCTTCCCTGATGTGTTAACACTGCTTGCAAATCATAGTATCCACAATTATTGGAGCCAATATCTAAAAAAACGTAAATCCAACATTAGACAATGAATAGGTGCTTTCTCAAGCTAGGTAAGCAAGCAAGAAGTCTGGTGGTTAGTCTAGAGAAGTACTACTCTATTATTAGAATTCAGTAAGACACTACTGTTCAAAATTAAGGATTTATGAAAGATATTTTATGAAGTATGGTAGTATTCACAGAACTAATGCCAAAAGACTGATTTTTACTGTGTTTAAGGCACATTATATTTTAAGAAATCTGACTTTTTTTAAAGCATGCTATCTGAAAAAATTCCTAAGTGGAATTTTACCTTCAACACACACACACACACACACACACACACACACACACACACACACCACAGTAACTCAACTGAAGTTATTTTTTCCACTTACCATCAGCAAAAGAAAAAGGTTCATATTTAACTTCTTTCTGGGGACTACTCTTTTTGTCACTCTGAGGAGAAAAAAATTTAACTTTAAATCATGATATTGGAAATAAAATTTATACTCTCCAATAAGTATTCATTTCCACAAATATTTACTGACTACAATACAAAACAAAATGTCATCTACCTTACAATTTACTAAAACGATACAATTATAGTTAACATAAAACTGTAAACCCAAAGAATCTACACTCCAACAATACAATCTTGTATGTATAGTAACAGACCCTCTGACCAACTATAAGCCACTAAACCTAGAGCACAGCAGTGAATAGAGCAGTACAGATAAACTGTTCTAGAACAGAGAAGGAAAACCCAAGTCTATATTTTAATCAAAATACTATCAAACCACATAGGATAAGAAAAAAAAAAGGTTATATCAATAAAACAGGAAAGTCAAATTGCTGCAACATTAAAGCTACTAAGACATGATCACCTGCTCAAATGAACTGAATCTTAAATGAACTAAGCTCTTTAATTCAGCAAATATTTACCTAATATCGAAACACAGGATTTACTACTTTAGACAAAGGTTTCTAGTGGGAACTCTCCCTGCCTCAGCCCATTTCAGTGTGTAATACAAAAATTAAATTTATCTAGGCATATGGACACACATTTCTTGAAAACTGTAATGCTAATGAACACAATGCAAGCAGTTTAAAGATAGGTGGAACAACAAGAAGTCAAAGGATCCTACAACAAAAAAGTGGCAATTAGGTCAACCATTCCTTTTAATATAGTTAAAATTTAATATTGAGAGTAACTATAGGAAAAGCTATAGAAAGAAAATCATTTTTTAAGTTATAGCTAAATTAGAAATCTATCATATGTTCAAGTAACCACAAGGCAATAAAGGGAAATGAAAAACAGAACAAAGAGAAAGCAAAACATAACAGATTTAAGAAATCAATAATTATATTCAATGTAAATGGTCTAGAGGCGGCTGGGTGGCTCAGTCGGTTAAGCGTCAGACTTTGGCTCAGGTCATGAACTCACAGTTAGTGAGTTCGAGTCCTGCATTAGGCTCTGCATGACAACAGAGCCTGCTCAGATCCTCTGTCTCCCTCTCTCTCTCTGCCCCTCCCCTGTGCTTGTGCTCTCTCTCAAAAATAAACTTTAAAAAAATGTTTTAATGTAAATGGTCTAAATATACCAATAAGAAGAGATTAACAGAGTGTCTTAAAAAAACATGAGCCAACTAACTCTATGGTGTCTACAAGAAACTCCTCAAATATAACTATATAGGCAAATTTAAAGTAAAAGAAAAGATATCATGCAAACATTAACAAAAACAAAGCAACGGTGGCAATAGTACTGTCAGATAAAGTAGACTTCAGAGCAAAGAAAATTACCAGGGGCAGAAAGTGACAGTGCATAATATAAAGGGGTCACTCCACCAAGAATACTTAGCAATCCTAAAGGTGCAGGCACCAAATAACAGAGCTACAAAACCTGCACATCAAAAGCTGACAGAACTGAATGGAGAAACACATAAAACCACAATTTTAGCTTCCTCACTCTCAACAATTGATAGAAACTCCCCCACTCCTCTCGCAAAACTGACAGAACAGCTCGATAGAAAAACAGCAAGATTATAGGAACATGCAACATCACCATCAACCAACTGAATCTAATCAACATCCAAAGAACACATTCCATTCAACAACAGAATGCAAATTGTTTTTCAAGTACCCATGGAATATTTATCATAGCTAAAGGGAGGGAGAAAATTTTGGAAGCCATGTATCTGACAAACGATTCGTATCTATAATATAAAGAACTCCCAGAGCGTCTGGGTGGTTCAGTCGGTTAAGCGTCTGACTCTTGATTTCGTCTCAGGTCATGATCTCATGATTCATGAGATCGAGCCCCAAATCAGGCTCTGTACTGACAGCGCAGAGCCTGCTTGGGATTCTCACTCCCCCCTCTCTCCATCTGCCTCTGCTCTGCTTGTGCTCCCTCTCTCAAAATAAATAAGTAAACATTAAAAACCATATATACAGGGCACCTGGGTGGCTCAGTTGAGCATCTGACTTCAGTTCAGGTCATGATCTTGCAGTTTGTGATTTCTGAGCCCTGCGTTGGGCTCTGTGCTGACAGCTCAGAGCCTGGAGCCTGCTTTGGATTTTGTGTCCCCTCTCTCTGCCCCTCCCCCACTTACTGTCTCTCCCTCTCTCAAAAATAAATGTTAAAAAAAAATTTTTTTTTAAACATACACACACACACACACACACACACACACACACCACACACCTATACATAAAGAACTCTCAAAATTCAAGAGTAAAAAACAGCACAATTAGAAAATGAGAAGACATGAAAAGACATTTCACCAAAGAGGAAATACAGATAGCAAATAAATTCAGCCCTTAGGAAAATGCAAATTAAAAGCCACAATGAGGTATCGCTGCAAACCTATACAAATGGCTAAAATAAAGAATAGTGACACCACCAAATTCTGGCAAGACTGCAGAAAGTGGATCAGTCATATGCTATTGATAGGCATCTAAAATGGTACAGCCTCTAGGGAAAACATTTGAGTTTCTTAAAAAACTAAATGTACAACTACCATGCAATCCAGCAACTGTGCTCCTGGGTAATTATTCCTAGAGAAATGAAAATTTATCTTCACACTGAAACTGGTACATGAATGCTTATGGTAGCTTTATTCACAATAAACAACCCAGCTATCAATAGTTAAACTGTGGTATACGCATACCATGGAATACTCTTCAGCAACTCTACAAAATGACCTGGACTAATTTCCAAAGAATTATGCTGAGAAAAGAAAATCTCAAAGGTTACATACTACATGATTCCATTTATATAATGATCTTGAAATGACAAAATTACAGGAATGGAGAAAAGTCAACAGTTGCCAGGAATTGAGGAGGTAGGGGCCAAGGGAAAGTGGGCTTGGCCACAAGGGGGCAAGTATGCAGAAACTTTGGTTGATGAAAATGTACTGCATCTAGACTGTATTAATGTCAATTTCCAGGTTATGATACTGTATTATCATTTTGAAAGATGTTACCACAGGGGAAACTTGGTAAAAGGTATTTGGATCTCTTCGTATTACTTCTTTTAACTGTATGTGATTCTACAATTATCTCAAAATAAAGCTTCGTGTTTAAAAATAAAAGCATTTAATACACATACAGTAGTAATTTGTAGAAGAATTTAATTTTAAACTTGATATACAATATCACACTAGAAATATCTCGTTACCAGGAAAGATGTTTTTCATAATGAAAAAAAAAAAAAAAAAAAAAGAATCCAACACACAGTTCAGCTGTACCTTATCTGAACCTAAAATGATACAACTTATTAAATACAAACTCTCCTAAGATTGTGATTTTAGCAGTTACAGGCAGGCACACCAGCAGCACCTAAAAGATACAACTTAGTTGTCACAGTGGGCATAAATGAGCCGATACTCTACAACATGAATTCCATTTTAAAATAGAGATAATTCCAAGACTTACAAGGAAAACAATAAAATACACTAAAAACACTAGGCAAGATTTTATGTAAAGTACTTTGAGGTGATAAAAGAACTTTAAGCTTAAGCTACATATTACAGGGAAAAAATAAATATTAGGGCTTATTCTACCATAAAGGGCCCATACACCATAACTAGAGTTCTTTTTCTTACACTAAAATATACCCAAAACTTTTGTGAATAGAGAAAATAGAGGTTCATCCATTTCTACTAAGAGATTAACGATAACAAAGTAATTGTTGAACAGATTAAAGATTAAAATATTAAAATGAGAAAATCAGCAATAAGAACCTACTGTCTTTGGCTGCTGATTCACTTTTTTATCTTCTAGATCCTTGAATTTTGATCGAAAAGAGACCATTTTCTCCTGAAGTTCTGGTGTACATAGTTCGTACACGTCCAACATAAGAGGAAATTTAACATCCTATATACAAAACCAAGAAAAAAAATGTGTAAACACACTTATAAAAGTAGTTACTAAAAATATCTATTAACACTTTTATAGTAGTTACTTTCATAATCAAAAGAAGTTGAAAATAAAATTTATAAAAATCACTTGCAAACCTATGCAGCTGAAAACATCACAGTGCTTATTTTCAATCTGGTCCTAATTTTCCTTTTTAAATAGGCACCATGCCTAACTTGGGGCTTGAATGCAGGATGCTAAAATCAAGAGTCACATGCTCTACCAACTGAGCCAGCCAGGCACCCGGGTCCTAACTTTTTAAGGTAAAAAAAAATTTTTCACTTTTTTCCCCCCAATATTCTAACCCATAACATTAACCACAGAGGAGTTACCAAAATTTACATGACAAAAGAAGCATTTCAAAAACATTAGATCAGGGGCACCTGGACGGCTCAGTCAGTTAAGCGTCCAACTTCAGCTCAGGTTATAATCTCACGATTTGTGGATTTGAGCCCTACATCGGGTTCTACGCTGACAGCTCAGAGCCTAGAGCCCGCTTTGATTGTGTTTCTCCCTCTCTCTCTCTCTCTGCCCCTCCCCTGCTTGTGCGTGCTCTTGCTCTCTCAAAATAAACTTAAAAAAAAAAAAAAAAAAATAGATCAGTTGCTGTGAAAATAATTGACACTTATAACGGACAATGGAAATCAATTTACAAATGGGGTCACTTAATGACTCTTTGTAACTTGAAATACTCCTTTACACAGAAATAAGTGGTACAGTTTAATAACTAAATATTAATACATATTTATAGTTAACACTAGTAAATACTTCCAACTACATTTGACCCTATCATGTAACACTAAGTATATCTAAAATTGTATTAAGAATTTCAGCTGTCTCCCAAGGATCAAGGACTGTGGATATGTAGCAGAGCTACCGTTCCATAAAACAGTTCTTAAGGCTGGCTCTTACTGAAGAGATTATAATTACTGCACTAGAGAGTGTAGTGTGTTATAATACTGCTGGGTCAGTATCTATGGAGTTGAGGATCTGCTCTAGAGCAGTGTTTCTGGGAGAGTGAAGGGCAACCATCAGAATTAACTGGGAATCTTTCAAAAAATTGTAAGACCTCAGGGACTACTTAATCAAATGCTGAGGGTGCTGGTGGTAAAAATCAGGCATGTGTATGAATGATTTAAAAGAAAAAAGATAGGGGCGCTTGGGTGGCTCAGGCGGTTGAGTGTCCAACTTCGGCTCAGGTCATGATCTCGAGGTTCACGGGTTCAAGCCCCGTGTCGGGCTCTGTGCTGACAGCTCAGAGCCTGGAGCCTGCTTCAATTCTGTGTCTCCCTCTCTTTCTGCCCCTCCCACACTCACGCTCTGTCTCTCTCTCCCTCAAAAATATAAATAAACACACAAAAAAATTTTTTTTAAGAAAAAGGACAATAGATAATTCCAATACACAGTCTTGGTTAATTAAGAACCACTTATCTAATGTTAATAACTTCCCTTACAGTATTTTGAAGTTTATCCCTAAAGGAATAAAGAAACCTTTAAGTTAGGGATTTCTATCAAAGAATTACAATATTTTATTATACTGAAGCTCATTACTAACCTTAAGAACTTTAGCATTCACAGATTCCTTCTCTTTATAAAAAAATCGAACCATCTGAATAGTCAAGTAAGCAGGTAGTCGGCTGATCTTGGACTGAGGAGAAAAAATAAATCCTATCACATGCAAATAACACAAGTTTTTAATTCCTTGGTTTGGTACAAAGACTGGGTAACATTAATTAACTGGAAACCTTTCATCAAAATGGATTCAATTTCAAAAGGAATGCACAACTTACAGATTTGATGTATAAAGCATTTCTTTGCAATGTCGGAGACTGTTTGGTGATTTCTTCCTGAAGTCGCTACAAAAAAAAAAAAAAAAAAAAAAGGAATATAACAGAAGACCAAACATTTTTAGTTTTAAAATTTTTTTTCTGCAATATAGAATCACACTTTTTTTTTTTTTCTAAATAAGTTCTATGCCCAAAGTGGGGCTTGAACTCGTGACCTTGGGGATCCAGAATCACATGCCAGGGGTGACTGGGTGGTTCAGTCGGTTAAGCGTACGACTTCGGCTCAGGTCATGATCTCGCAGTTTGTGAGTTCAAGCCCCACGTCGGGCTCTGTGCTGATAGCTCAGGGCCTGGAGGCTGCTTCAGATTCTGTGTCTCCCTCTCTGCCCCTCCGCTCACACTCTGTCTCTCAATAATAAACAAATGTTAAAAAAAAATTTTTTTTTTTTATTTTTTTTTAAACATTTATTTTTCTTTTATTTTTGAGACAGAGAGAGACAGAGCATGAACGGGAGAGAGCCAGAGAGAGGAGGAGACACAGAATCCGAAGCAGGCTCCAGGCTCTGAGCTGTCAGGACAGAGCCCGACGCGGGGCTAGAACTCACAGAGTGGGAGATCATGACCTGAGCCGAAGTCGGACGCCCAACCGACTGAGCCACCCAGGTGCCCCTAAAAAAAAAAAAAAAAAAAGAATCACATGCCAGCCAGGCATCCCTGGAATCTACTTTTAATTCTGTTAGACAACATATGAACATGGATTTATACCACCGAAAAATCATCTAAATGAAGACAATGTACGAAGGCCTTTAGATTGGTTCAGTTCTGAAAAGGCATCAAATAATTTACACTAGTGTGAACTCCTCAGAATGTAAATAACGTTTGAAGTTTTTAAATTGTGACCCAAATGTTGCTCATATTCTGAGTTTACACTGTATTTTATATAAAAAAGCCTTTTATGGCTTCTGTCTACATACAATCAGAATACTATTAAAGGACAATTAAGAAAATGTAGAGAATCCTTGTTCTTTATGCTTTATGTATAAAAACCTTCCAGAACCAATTACTATTAAATGAGAAAAGTCATCACAGAGAAAACCTGTTAATCTAACATATGTGGAAAGCCACTTTACATATCTTAACCATCATGTCTGCTTTTCCATTTCTTACAGCCTATGTGATGCTCAGCAAGGCAGTTACCCCTCTGCACATCATATGGAAATGATAACAACAACCACATATATATCATAGTGCTGTTAGAATTACATGAGTCAGAATGTGTAGAAAACATGCACAACCATTTGGCATATATTCTATGTTCAATAAACATTAGCTACTATTATTTTTCATATCAAAAAAACACTAATGTGCTCTGCTTCATAAGAACATTTAATATCCAAAACATTTAAGTTAAAACAATTTACTGTTAATGTTTACTATAAAATTACTTATATAAAATATTTTCTTAATTTTTAAACATTACTAATCATATTACAAAAGGAATCACCATGTAGCTTTTTAACACTTAATCAAGTTTGTTCATCAGCAAAAATGGTAAAGAAATATGGAGCCAAATTACTCTAGAATAATCAGAACAAATGATAATAAAGCATCTAAAAAACAGGCAACATGGGGCGCCTGAGTGGCTCAGTTGGTTAAGCGTCTGACTCTCAATTTCAGCTCAGATCATGATCTCATGGTTCGTGGGTTTGAGCCCTGTGTCGGGCTCTGTGCTGGTAGTGCGAAGCCTGCTTGGAATTCTGTCTCCCTCTCTCTGCCTCTCTCTCTCTCAATAAATAAATACACATTTTTTAGAAATTATTATAAAAACGGGCAAGACAATACAGTATCTGAAAAATACATGCTTTTCAAGAAAGCATATCTGGCATGATGTTATTCATCAGGTAAGCTATATCAATTATCAATCCACTATCATCTAGAAGAGCCAAGCACATTTAGCTTTTCCAGAATTTTATAAAATTATGAAGAAAATATTGTCCTGGAGAGTTCCTGCCAAAACATTCCATTCCCTTCTACACTCTCCAATTACATTTATACTTCATTTGATGCCTTGAAACTTGCACATCATGATTTATTATAGGACTCTTAGGAGTTAGCTATTATTTGTAAGCTTTTAAAATAAACTTCTCTTAAAAGCCATTAGGCCTCATTACAACTCCCCTTCAGTATCACAGAGCAGAGAATATTACTATTTGCCTCTTATGTCCACATTTACCAACCCCTTCCCTAGCCAATCTTATCCCAAACTATAGATGGGAACTCCCTGATGACAAATGATCTTGTTTATCAATGCAATCCCTGCCTCAATTCACTGCCTATCTTCAAGACATGTACGTATTTCCCAAACCAAACCAAAGTACTAAATTAGCAAGCAAAACGGTTAAATTTTATCAATCTTCTCATTAAAGAATACATTCTATAATATGGAAACGGTGAAAGAGTACTAACTGGATAATGACAGTATCAAGTTCTAGACCCGGCTCTGCCACAAACCAATTAAGTCACTTACATTCTGGGGCCTCAACTGTAATACTGGTGCAGTGGCAGAGGACCCACATGGCCTGATTTGAACAGTAAAATCCCAGTTTATACTCATCATTACTAATACACCCTCATCATAATACCCTCAGAGGCCTCCTACAAGCCTCTGGTCACAACATTTTTGTCAACCTATCATGCACATAATACACAACCTTGTGGTTATGTGTGTTTCCATTAAATGATATGTTGACACATTATCGTCTTCACAGCCAACTACACTCTAATTCATCCCTGAACAAAGCTTATCTAACAAACATTATTTTCTCCTTAAGGCTTATCTAACAAACATTCACACACAGTCTTCTTGGCCTCAGAACACTAGACAGCACTTCAGCACTTTGGCTCAAGGCCACTCTAAACAGCAAATCACCAACAAAAAGCACAAAATGCAAAAAAAAAAAAAAAATTTGTGGTACTAAAATTACTGCAAAAGGACACTTGCTTATTTCATGAGTTGAAACTAGAAGACAGAGCATCACCTTTTTGGACCTCAGGTGAGACTGTGTCCATTAACTCAAAATTTTTGCCACTATGGAACATGTCTACAAATGACTATGAAAGCACCACAAGTATTGATATTAGAGGTATAAATAAATTTTAGTTAAGTAGGTGTATCTGAAAATAGAGAATCCATTTACAATTAAGATCAACTGTAACTGAACTTACCAATTTAAGTCCTGTAAAAAGATACTTGACTTCTTGATTGATAAAACAGCTAAGCTGAAGCTGATTTTCCTTCCCTTTAGTGACTTCTTCTTCTTCAGATTCTGTACATTTCATGCTTGAGAAATAAGATAAGGAATATACCAACAGGCATTCACTTTGTTACATAATCCTGAATATAATAAATTATCCTAATGCTATTAAAATTAATAGCATCACTATTTGCAAATGACATATCCGATAAAGGGTTAGTATCCAAAACATATAAAGAACTTATACAACACCAAAAAATAATAATAATTCAATTAAAAATGGGCAGAAGACATAGACATTTCTCCAAAGCAGATATACAGACAGCCAACACAAAAAAAGATGTTCAGCATCACTAATCATCAGGAGAATGCAAATCAAACCCACAATATCACCTCACATCTGTCAGAATGGCTAAAATGACAAGTGCTGGCAAGAATGTGGAGAAAAAGGAACTCTCATGAACTGCTGGTGGAAATGCAAACAGGTGCAGCCACTGTGGAACACAGTACAGAACAATCATATGATCCAGGAATTCCACTACTAGGTATTTATCCACAGAATATGGAAACGCTAATTTGAAAAGACATATAGGCACCCCCATGTTTATTGCATTATTTACAATAGCCAAGTTATGGAAACAGCCCAAGTGTCCGTTGATGGATGAATGGATAAAGATGTGTTATATATACACAATGGAATATTATTCAGCCACAAAAAAAAAAAAAAAAAAGACTGATATCTTGCAATCTGCAACAACTGAATGGAGCTAGAGGGTATTACGTTAAGTGAAATAAGTTAATCTGAAAAAGACACATACTGTTTGATTTCACTCGTGGAATTTAAGAAACAAAATCAAATGAACAAAGAGACAAACCAAGAAACAGACTCTTCTTAGCTATAGAGAACAAACTGATGGTTACTAGAGGGGAGGTGGGTGAAATAGGAAAATGAGCACTGAGTAATGTGTAGAACTGCTGAATCACTATATTATACGCTTGAAACTAATATAACATTGTATGTTATAACTATACTGGAATTTAAAAAAAATAGCATCATACACTGGTATTTAAAACATTTTGGTTTCCAAGTAGATTCATTTCAACATACTTAAAAGTGCTCCATTCACTTACCAACAATATGAGTAATGAGTGTATAAAAGGATAAACTCTCAACAAATATACATTGGTACTCATAGTACTGAATGGTTTTAACACTAAGGTACATAAACAGAAATCTTTAAGCTTCTACCCATGACCTAGAAAATAGGCCTTCCCTAAATTCATGAATTCATGTTTTATTGGCTCAATCTCATGTATACAATTTGGCTGATACATTGTTTCATACATTTAAAAAATTAATTCCCTATGAAGTAAAAAAAAAAAAAAAAAAATTCCCTATGAAGTGAATTAATAATGAGGTTGACTCCGCTAAAGATATTCTTAGGAAAAAATAATGAATATCCTTATTAAAGTATATACTTACCTAAACATTAGGATTACTCTAATGGGTATATTTTTCCAAATTCCTAAGTTTCACCATATTTTTCAGGCATAAAGCCTCTGAAGAATTTTTCATACCCCACCCACCACTCCAATCAGTCAACAATGCTACTGATACCCATCTACTTCTAGTAAGTTATGAGTACAGCCTCTACAAATCTTGGCTCATAAGGATACGTAGTTTCAAACTCAACTCCGAAGAACTGATCAATTAAGCTTTTCTTTTTAGAAGGTGTCACTGCTGATGCAGATGAAGAATCTGTCTGCAAAAATTAAAACAAAAATTCCAAATTTACTTTATATAGATACTAATGTGTATTTCTTCCCTCATAATCCAATTTAGTAAATACATATTTAAGCTTTTTAAAATGTAAGCCCCTTCTGTAAAATCCTTCTATTCAAAAAACATCACCAAAAGACTACAGATGCTCAATAATATCTTCTATGTTTAATAAATAATACACTGAATTCAAGTGTCAAATGCAAGCTTTCAAATTCCAACTACAGACTGAGCATGTTAAAGTATTCAAGTACATGTGTATCTATTAAGATGAATTTATTTCAAGCCTTTGGGATTGGTGAGTAGGGGGAAATCAAGGTATAATGGAAGTCTATAAGCACAAATAGATTTCAATCACCTCTTTAACAGAATCATCTTCTATAGCTTCCAATTTCTGTTGCAATACTCGCATCATTTGTATCCAACATTCATTAGCATCCTGTAATTTAAAAATGACACAGTAAATAATCCTGGCTGTGACAGTGTTTTACCCATAAGAGTCTTCCAAAAGAAGTACTGTTTCCTTAGGGAAGGGAAATAAAGCTATTTTATTTAAAAATATTAAGTCAAATGAGATATTATATGATCTTCAAAGCAAAGAATTCCAGAACATTCATTCATTCAAGAGAGGTTCACTGATCTCTTCCTTATGCTAAACACTGTTTTAGACACTAAGAATAAACACAGCCGTGACCAAAACAGAAGGAAGTTCTCAAGGGGGATATAAATAACATATAACATAAATTCACCTAAAGAGAAGTTATGAAGAAAAAAAAAAAAAAATACGGGAGCAGAAAGTGATGAGGTGAAAGGAAGTGTGCTATTTCAATAGGATAGTCAAGAAAGCTTCTCTGATGCCTTGACATTTGAGCCAAACAATATGAGGAAGCAAGCCATGCACTTATCTGTAAACTAAAGAAAGAAGAGCAAAGACCCTGCAGAAAGAGGGTATGTGGAGGGTTTAAAAAATAGCAAGGAAGCCAGTGAGTGTACAGGAGAGCCAAAGTAAGCAAGGGTGAGAGTGGTACATGATGAGCTCAGGGAGGTAGCCAGGAATAAGATTATTCAGGACTGGGATAGAAAATCACTAAGAGGCAATCAACAAGGGACCAAGGATTATTCCTTAGTAACAGTTTAAGGACTCTAAAAGGTTGTGTGGAGAAACCCGCAAAAAGACAGACAAAAGCAGAAGTGAGATGATCAATTACCAGACCACTCCAGGCAAAAGATGATAGTATGAACCAGAGAGGACTGATAACTGGAGTGTATTTGGAAATGCAAATAAATATGGTAAGTGTATAACACCTAAGTTTTACATTTACACAATGAAAACCCCAGAACCTTGCCCTGTTTACCTGTTGAAGATACTGTCCTTGTTCACCCTTCTCCGCAAACTGTGGGAAAGCCATGTGTAAAAACTGCAGTAGGATAATAGGTGGAATACTAGAAGACGTTTTATCCATGGAATCAAACAAATCTCTAAGGGCTTAAAAAGCAAAGCAAACACTGCTTTAGTAAAACAGTGACACATTTAATACATGTTACTATAAATTAATTCTAGATTAATAAAAACACAAAACTGCTGAGTACTTTTAAGTATATCTACTCTTTTTGTAGTTTTCAGATTCCCAATAAGAAAAAGATTTGTTTTTAAATCTTAAAGAATTGACCCGAAGACTTTATAATGCACTAACTATAAACAACTTCTGAGCCCTGCCCCTCTGTCTCTCTCTCCTTGCCAGCCTTTGTCTTCCAAAACAAAGCACGGTATATTCATTCAACACAGAGAACACATAACCTTTGTCTAGGGATCAAACAGGCTGATGTTACTGTTTTGGTACTATGCCACTGTCAGGCCACCACTCCCAACCGACCTCCCCTTAAGCCCGTACTTAGTTCCCAACTACTTAACTCCTAAACATTAAATAAAATATGTTTAACATACATCCTAACTCTACTAAGAACCAAAACTAATTTGCCTTCTTCAAAATCTTTCCTCTGCTATCGTCTTTCACTTTCATAAAATCTCATGGTCATGGCAGACTGAGCCCTGCTCTGGGAGTTCAGAATACTCCTGCTCTGCTGACTCCCTGGCTATCATACCTTGCCCTTCTTACTTCATGTACAGCAAAATGCTAGTCTAGCCTATCTTGACTCGTTTTGTTAACTAACATGTGAAATGTTATCTACCATTAGTATATACAAACCGAAGCCCAGAAAATACTAAGCACAAAGCCAGTGTGCAATAAAATGTTCCCGAATAAAACAACGTGGAGTTTAAAAATGTTTTTCCAAGAGACAGCAAAAATTAAGCATCACTACCAAGCTAATGATTTTTAAAAGAAAAAATCTAAATTACAGCACACTTTAAAGTACACATTACTCAAAATAAACAATGGTTTAAGATTTAATATATACCATAAACAGAGCATCTCAAAGTATTTCATTAGTTTGAAAGAAAAAGATCAAAAATGCACTATACATTAAAAGAGACTAGTAAAACATGAAAATTGAATACAATGTATGATCCCAAACTGGCTCCCAAAGCAAAGAACTTTATAATGGCAATACTGGATCAACTGCCGAAATTTAAGTAATCTGTATTTTAGAGTACTTCATCCATGTTAAACCCCTAGATTTTGAAAAATGGTAATTGTCTTGTGATTATGAATGTCCTTATTCTTGGGAAATACATACTGAAGTATTCAGGAATAAACTGTAACGTCTATACCTTACTCTTGAAGGTTCAAAAAAAAAAAAAAAAAAGAACATGGTTACAGAGAATGATGAGCCAGGTATCTAGGTAGGACAAAAAGTTAGTAACTGGTGAATTCTTGTAACTGTTCTGTAAATTTAAATTTAGCACAAAACAGGGGTGCCTGGGTGGCTCAGTCAGTTAAGCATCTGACTCTTGGTTTCAGCTCAGGTCATGATCTCACATTTCATGGGTTCGAGCCCCATATCGGGCTCTGTGCTGACAGTGAGGAGCCTGCTTGGGCTTCTCACTCCCTCCTCTCTCTCTGGCCCTCCCCTGCTCACACACTCTCTTTCTCAAAATAAATAAATAAACATTTTAAAAAATTAGCACAGGGGCACCTGGTGGCTCAGGTGGTTAAGCGCCTGATATTGGCTCAGGTCATAATCTCGTGGCTCTGAGTCTGAGCCCTGTGTCAGGCTCTGCGCTAACATGTTATAGCCTGGAGCCTGCTTCAGAATCTTTGTCTCCCTCTCTCTCTGCCCCTCCCCTGCACACACTCGGTCTCTTTTAAAAATAAACATTTAAAAAAATTAGCACAAAATAAAATTTAAAAATGAAAAACAGTATCTTTCATCTCCTCAATACTACAAGCCTCTTAGAGGATACTGGAGAAGTTGCTGAAATTCCAAGCTACTCTTAGATACAAAAGCAAACAAGTAAACTAGATATAAATGATCATATTTTTCTCATTAAAAACTTCCAATAAATCTTTCAGGAAAAAAAATGGTCGAAGGAAAAACGTCTAACTACAAATGACACAAAGAAACATACTGTTTTTATAGTATTACAAATTAACAGCTGACCACAATGAGATACCACTTCACACCCCTAGGCTAGCTATGATCAAAAACAGACAATACCAAGTATTATCAACAATACAGAGAAATGGGAACCCTTATTCATGCTGGGAGAAATATAAAATGATGCAGCTGCTTTGGAAAACAGTCTGGCATTCCTCAAAAGGTTAAAGTATAGTTACCATACGACCCAGCAATTCCACTCACAGATATATACCCAAGAGAAATAAAAACATGTCCACAGAAATCCTTGAACAAGTTTTTAGCAATACTTACAATAGCAATACTACAATAGTCAAAAGCGGAAACCACCCAAATGTCTATCATTGATAAAAGGACAAAGGAAATACAATATATGCCTACAACAGAATCTTTTTCAGCAATAAGGAATCAAGCACTCATACATACTACAATCTGGATGAACCTTGAAAATAGTGAAAGAAGCCTCTCTAAAAAGACCACATATTGTAAATTCCATTTTTGTCAAAAGTCCAGAATAGGCAAATTTATGGAGACTGACAGTAGGTGAGTGGCTGTACAGGGCTGGGGGTGGAGAGCAGAAAACAGGGTGACTGTGAAAGGTTACAGAGCTTCTTTTTCAAAGCGATGAAATGTTCTAAAATGGACCTGTGGTGATGGCTGCACAACCCTGAGTATACTAAAAGACAACGAATTGTGCACTTTAAGTGCATAAATTGTATGGTATGGGAATTGTATCTAGTTAAAGCTGTTACAAACAAAAAGGCACAGCCATAAGAATACCTTATCAATCTAACCCAATGACTTAAGAAAGTATTCACTTGTAAAACTGTCCCAAAATGAATGGGGACAGAATACATGGTCTCATGTAATGAAGAAATGTTATTCCCATGCTTTAAGAATTTGTTTCTCCTCATATTTCATATACCACTTCCTTACACTAACACTAGACTCTCCTGTAATGACTGCATCAACTATAATAAAACCTACCTCTTGCTATCCTCAGAGATAGATCTTACTAATAGAACCTAAAGCCAAAATTAAATTTAATCCAAAAAACCGAAAGACTCTTAGTGAGAAAAGACAGACATCAAAGGTTTATAATTTGGATAATAAAATAAAATTCAAGTATAAGTACTCCGATTTTAATGAGACAAGGTTTTACAAAACAATTTTTTTAAATTGAAAGCTACTAAACAAACTGAGTGAAAAATAACTTATTGAATACTACACTGCCCTCTCAAAAAAGGAGTTTTAAGATACTGACCTGCAGTAATGTACTGTGCTGAAGCCATTTCCCCTGAAGCTCTCAAGGCACCTGCATACCTAGGAACATTAGGCAGAATTAAATAGGATTCGATTCATTCTGAAACTCAAATGAGAAGAAACTAGTTACAAGAGCTTATGACACCTTCAACTGCAAGTTTATCAGAGTTGTTCCCACCTTTATATTTCCTCCTCTTTTGGTCTTGTTACATTAACAATTATATGTACAAAAAGGAACACTAAGAAAAAAGGGAATTTAGGGGGGTGCCTGGGTGGCTCAGTCAGTTGAGCCTCTGACTCTTGGTTTTGGCTCAGGTCATGATCTCACAGTTCATGATATCAAGCCCTCCACCAGGCTCTGTGCTGACAGCATAGAGCCTGCTTGGGATTCTCTCTCCCCCCCTCTCCCTGCCCCTCCCCTATGCACTGCTCCCAAAATAAACATTTCAAAAAGGGAAAAAAAGGGGTGCCTGGGTGGCTCATTGAGTTAAGCATCTGACTTCAGCTCCAGTCATGCTCTCATAGTTTGTGGGTTCAAGACCCACGTCAGGCTCTGTGCTGACCTCTCAGAGCCTGGAGCCTGCTTCAGATTCTGTGTCTCCTCTCTCTGCCCCTCCCCTCAGCTCATGCTCTTATCTCTATCTCAAAAATAAAAAAAAAAAAAAAAAAAACTTTTTTTAATGTTTGTTTTAAAGAAAAAAAGAATTAGATGAATGAAGACTACTTTTAAATTCTTTCTCTTAACACTTTATTTATTTTATTATTTATTTATTTATTTATTTATTTATTTATTTATTTATTTATTTTAATGTTTATTTCTGAGACAGAGAGAGAGAGACAAAGCATGAGCAGGGGAGGGGCAGACAGAGAGGGAGCCCCAGAATCCAAAGCAGGCTCCAGGTTCTCAGCTGCCAGCACAGAGCCCAATGCGGGGTTTGAACTCACAAACCGTGAGATCATGAACTGAGCAGAAGTCCAATGCTTAACCAACGGAGCCACCCAGGCGCCCCTCCCTGCCAACAATTACTTTTAAAAAAAACATTTCCCGGGGCACCTAGTGGCTCAGTCCGTTAAGCGACCAACTTTTAGTTTTGGCTCAGCTCATGATCTCACATTTTATGAGTTTTGAGCCCCATGTTGAGCTCAGCGTTGACAGTGCATAGCCTGCTTGGAATTCTCTCCTCTATCTCAAAATAAATAAACTTAAAAAATTAAAAAAAAAAACATTTCCTGAAAACACTGCAAAACAAAAAAGTACAAGTATAATATCCATTATTACAAAGAAAATAAAACACAACTTCAGAAATAACAAAAAAAAGCATTACATCAAAAACATTAAATCAAAGTCAATATACCTACATTCAGCATTAACTTTCTATGTAACAATAAATAAGTCCCTTTAATTTTCAAGTCTGTCTGCTTACCTATAAAATGAGGTGTTTCTATTAAATAATTTCTAAATTCACTTTCAATTTATAATTCTCAGTTAATTTATAACAGCACAAAGGACTGGCCATTCAAAGGAAATAAACTAGTATTTATTCATACATCTTATGACACAGAATCAGAAATGATCATTCATATATCAAACACCGAGAGGCAAGAGAATGACTGCCTATTCACTATGATTAAAAAACTATGTTCATGTACCACACACCCACTGAAGGGACTAAAATGAAAAAGAATGATATCAACCAAGATTGGCAAGAATGTAGAGCCATAAGAACTATCAATACCATCAGTAACATGGATGAATTTCAAAAACTATGCTAACTAAACTAAGCCAAACCAAAAATACATTCTGTACATTTAAGTTCCTGAATGCACAAAACTAATATGAGATCAGTAGCTGCTTGCAGAGTTGGGTAGTGGGTGGGAATGAGGACTAGGAAAAGGTAGAAATATAAAAACTTCCTGGGATGAGGGAAATGTTCTGTAATTTGTAAAATGGGTTACAGATATTTGCATTTATCAAAACTGATCACACCAAACACAAGATATTTACTCCATGTAAATTACATTTCTATTTAAAAATAAAAAAAACTTTGGGGAGCCTGGGTCTCTCATTTGGTTGACCCATCTGACTTGATTTTGGCTGATCCCAGGGTTATGGGATCGAGTCCTATGTCAGGCTCCATGCTGAACATGGAGACTGATTAAGATTTTCCCTTTCTTTCTTTTTCTTTCTTTCTCTCTCTATCTCCACCCCCTCTGCCCCCTCCCATGCTCGTGTGCGTACTTTCTCTAAAATAAAAAAATAAAGTAAAAAAATGTCTGTGCTTATGTAAACAATCAAAGAGGTCACAGAAAATGTCAAATCATACCCAACTGAAAAGTTGTTAATTTAGATATTTTGGAAATTGCTATGACTCAAGTTTTTAAGTTTTTCAGTACACAATTCATAACAATGTCTGAATTATATATATTCATTTTAAAAAGTGAAAATCATAATAGCTTCCCTCTTAGTTTGTAACTTCTTAAAAGGCACTTCTGAAGTTAAAATAATGTACTAATAAAGCAAGTGTATCCCAAAACATCAGTGAAGTTTATAACAACATGTTGTTAGTGAATTTTACTTCTAGTTACAGGACAACATTGCTAACTAACTATCCCTACATTTATGGCAAAGGCTATACTAATGAATTATCTTTTAACTCACTAAGAATAGGAAAAGCATAATTTAATACTATCTCCCCACACAAACCTCTCATTATACCATAAATAAATAAATAAATAAATAAATAAATAAATAAATAATTAAAAAAAATTTTTTTGATGTTTATTTATTTTTGAGAGAGAGACAAAGCATGAGCATGAGCAGAGGAGGGACAGAGAGAGGGAGACACAAAACCTGAGGCAGGCTGCAGCCTCTGAGCTGTAAGCACAGAGCCCGATGTGGGGCTAGAACTCATGAACCATGAGATCATGACCTAAGCTGAAGTCAGACACTTAATGGACTGAGCCACCCAGGGCCCCTACCAAGAAAACGTTTAATTCCTAATTAAGGTAAAACCATCCAATAAGCCAAATAACATTAACAGTTGAACTTTACAAAGAAAAACTGTTAGAAAATAAAAGGAAAAACTGCCAAGAGTACAGAGAGATGTAACAGAAACACTAAGAGGATTTACAGAAGATAAACAATAAGAGTACCTTTTCTAAGAAAGTCTTTACCAAGTCAATAAATTAAAAAAAAAACAACAAATGAGGGGTGCCTGGGTGGCTCAGCCGGTTAAGTGTCCGACCTCGGCTCAGGTCATGATCTCGCGGTTTGTGGGTTCCAGCCCTGCCTCAGGCTCTGTGCTGAGTTTAGAGCCTGAAGCCTGCTTCAGAGTCTGTGTCTCCCTCTCTCTCTGCCCCTCCCCTGCTCACGCTCTGTCTCTCTCTGTCTTTCAATAATAAATGTTAAAAAAATTTAAAAAAAAAACACTACATGATATAGAAAATCCAAATGTAATTAATAAGCTTCAGTCTATTATACTTTATACTTTATCACCTACAAAAAAAAAAAAAAAGGACGTTTTGACTTTTCTATCATCTGTGAAATACAAGAATCAATCATACATCAGCTAACCCCAAACATGCATCAACAGAAAAATAGATATTGTGTAGTAGATCCATACAGTGGCATAGTACACAGCATGAACATCATAAACTACAACCACACACACGAGGTTAAGCCAAAACTAATAAGCCAGACCCAAATGAACACAATCCATGTTTCTGCTTATAAAGAGTTCCAAATAGGCAAAGTTAATCCATGAGGTTAGAAGTCACATTATCATTAACTATTCTGAACACAAAGTAGAGGCAGCCATCAGGAAGGGAGAGTCACGAGGGAATATTTAGAGGCTGATGAGATTCTGTTTGTCTGTGTTGGTTACACAGATGTGTTCATGGAGATAATTCATTCATATACTTTTCTGTATGTTAAAATTTAATAGTTATAAATGAATTCAGAGTCAAAAGGAAGATTTTATAGTTGTTTTTTTTTTTCAAAAACATGTGAACAGCCTCATCTAATGAATAGAGAACAGCAACCGAAACTCAGAACTAAATACCATACTTTCATTACTACACAAGAATAAATGATCTAAGCGTACAACTTAAGAAATCAGAAAATAAAACAAGCCAAAGGAAAATAGAAATAAGTTAATACAAAGAAAAGTAGGATGAATCAGACAATCAAAAAAAGTGACTGAATAAATCTAACAGCTGATTCTTCGAAAAATAAAATATACAAACCTCTGGCAAGATAATCAAGGGAAAAAATACATAACAAATAAAAATGAAAATGAGGGGAAATACAGGTCCAAAAATAGATAATTCTTACACTAAAATATCTTAAAGACATAAGGACAAATTCATAGGAAAACATATATTACTAAAACTTACCCAAAAGACACAGAAAATGTACATTTAAAATGCCCCCCCCCAAAAAAAAAAAAGGTTTGGTCCAGCCAATTTTATAGTTAAGTTCTATTAAGAATAGATCATTCTGGGGCCCCTGGGTGGCTCAGTCGGTTGAGCATCCGACTTCGGCTCAGGTCATGATCTCATGATTGACAAGTTCGAGCCCCACGTTGGGCTCTGTGCTGACGGCTCGGGACCTGGAGCCTGCTTCAGATTCTCTGTCTCCCTCTCTCTCTGCTCCTCCCCTGCTCACACTCTGTCTCTTTCTCAAAAATAAAGATTTAAAAAATTTAAAAAAAAGAATAAATCATTCCTATACAACTTTGAAAATATAAGTAAAATGTAAGTAAAATATCAACCTAGTAACTGCTAATGAAAAAAAACTATGTGGTACTTACCAAGACATGTCTTGCCAATCTCCAGTAAGATAAAAATATGGCCATGTGATACAGTCTTTTGTAAGTAGCTCATAGAATTTAAGGGTGATTTTTTATATTATACTTTTCACTTCAAGTTCTAAATTTAGAATTCCTACTTATCACGAGGTTCCACTAATGAGGAGCATCAAGCAAACTAGGTTCTACCTGTAGCTCTGGTTCTTGGCCCTCATTGCCTCTTCAACTAACCCAGTCTATTTCCCTTCTACCCTTTAGCAATATATACTTCTCACTCCCCAGAACCTGCCAAATAAAAATTCTTAAGTATTTAAGGATGAGCTTCAGACTGCCAGTTTTAAAACACCTCCCATGGAAGTTTCTCTCTCTTCTTTCATTCCTATTTTATCAGTGAGTGCCATTTTTCCAAAGACATACAACCCCATCCATGTCCTCTTGTAGTAAGTTAGTTAAGTACAAAGGCTTCTGACCTCCTGTAAAAACTTAGCATTCAAAAAGTACTTCATCTGGTCAAGAAAACTGAAATCAACAGAATGAAATCTCCCCTGCTTATATAAAACTCAGAGAAATAACCCCAAAACATGAAGCACTTCTCCTTGGAATAGAGCCTGGAAGATATCCGAGATGAACAAAATACAAAGAAGTCTTGGAAGTAAGGCAAGTCTGCTCCCAGTAGCCAGTTTTTAGGGCAGAGAGCTACCCAATAAGCTGCTCATTCAGCTCATTTGCAAATGAAACATAAGCAAGAGAACATGGGTGCATAAGATAACTACACAATCTCGACACAAACGAGAGATCAATCCTTACATCTAAGGAGAACAGAGTTTAAATTAAAAAGGTCCAAACAAGGGGGGGAAAAAGACCTTGAAATAAGAATACTTCAGAGCCTCGAAGAAAGAAAAGCAGAATTCATATCCAAAATTAAGAACATGAGATTAAAGAAAAGAAAGCTGTGATAAGCAACTGTGAAACAAAGCTAATGCATAAATCAGTGAAATGTAAAATAGAACTGAGGCACTCTCCCAGAAGACAGCACATAAAATAAAAAATCAGAAGTGCAGAAAAAAAAAGAGACATGAAAAACAGATCCAGAAACTATTATTCTGAATATAAGGGAAGCCAGATAAAACAAAGGAGAAACTATCTGAAGAAATAACAGCCAAGAATGTCCAAAGTTTAGGACAAGAGTCCTTACACTAAAAGTGCTCACTCAGCACTAAATAAGGTAAATAAAACCCCACACCTACCCTATTAGAAAACTCTGAAAAACAAAAAGAAAAAGAAAACCTTAAAAATTATTAACAGAAAAGAATAAGAAATGAAACTGATATTAGATCTCTCATATCTGTGGGCACACAAAAATAGTGGAAAAGTAACTACAAACCTCTGGGGAAAAAGCACTCTGACTTTAACATTTCCCATCAAAGCAGTTCTGAAACAGTACCAAACATGGCAGACTTTCTCAATCAAGACTCTAAGTGCCTGGAAGATAGGTACTATGTCTTGTTCGCTAATAACTACACCAGCTTATATAAGCTAGACAACTTCAAAAATACCTGACAAGAATTCACTTCAGAGAAATTTAGAAAACCTTCTGTTACTCTCAGGTTTCTGTATAATCCTCTCTCCTCTCTATTGCCCAGTTCTATCAAAGCATTTCACAAGCCACTAAGGAAAAAAGAAGAAGAAGAAAAAAAAAAATCAACATTCATAAAGCTGGCTAAGAATTCAAATTACAATTTAGAATTCTATCCTACATTAACAAGCAGCAATGTATATACCAAGACAGTTGTAATAAATTTAGTGAGAATTAAGTGACATATTTTTTAAGTTATACATTTATATTCAGTGAGGAGAAAGGATCTTCATTTACAGACTATTTCACAGGCTGTCAAAACACAGGTAACTGTTTACTCTTTTTTCTTTTCTATAGTGGTATAAAAATTATTTACCAGCATAAGGACAAATCAATACAAATAAAGGTATTTATTTCTAGACTAGAACTGAGAGTTCTGAAATAAATCTTATTGCATACATCATGGTCAACTGATTTTCAATAAAGGTGCTAGGGCAATTCATCAAGGAAAGAGTCTTCAGCAAATGGAACTCAAAAAACAGGATATCCATTTGCACAAGAATGAGATACCAACTTCCCACCATACATAAAAATTAACTAAAAATAGATTAGAGACCTAAATTTAAGAGTTAAAATTATGAAGCTCTTAAAATATAGGATTAAATATTTGTGACCTAGGATTAGGCAACTGTTTCATATGTAAGATACACACAAACACACACACACACACACACACACAAAATTAAACTACATCAAAATTAAAACCTCTTGTGTTACAAAACAGTAACATCAAGAAAGTGAAGACAACTCACAAAATGAAAGAAAATATCTGCAAATTATCTGAAAAAGGACTTACATCCAGAACATATAACTTACACACTTGTAACTGAACAATCAAAAGACAAACCATTTAAAACACAGGCAAAGGGGGCACCTGGGTTGAGCGTCCAACTCAGCTCAGGTCATGATCTCGCTATTTGTGAGCCTCATGTGGGGCTCACTGCTGTCAGCACAGAGCCAGCTTCAGATCTTCTGTCTCCCTCTCTCTCTGCCCCTCCCCTTCCCATGTATGCACGCACACACGCACTCTCGCTCTCTCTCAAAAATAAACATTTAAAAAAAAGATTAGAGTTAAAAAAAATAAAACACAGGCAAAGAATTTGAACAGACGTTTCTCCAAAGAAGATATACAAGCCAATAAATACAAGAAAAGATGATCATCACTAGTCATTAGGTAATTACAAACAACAACTACAATGAGATACCATTTCACATTTAGGATGACTATAATCAAAGACATTTGAATAAAAAGACTGGCATGGAGGTGGAGCAATTGGAACTCTCTTACATTGCTGGTCAGAAGAGAAAATGGTGCCAAGCAGTTTGGCAGTTCCTCAAAATGCTGTTTAATGAAGAGTTACTACATGACCAAGTAATCCACTCATAATCAAAAGAAATGAAAACTGGTCTGCACAACAACTTCTCCCTGAATGTTCATGGTAGGTAACATTATTATAACAGCCTCAAAATGGAAACTAATCAAATGTTTATCAACAGATGAACAGATTAACATAATATGGTATGTCCATAGAGCTGAATATTCAGCCATAAAAAGGAATGAAGTACTGACATATACTACAATATGAATAAACCCAGAAAATATATTATGCTAAGTAAAAGAAACCAGTCACAAAAAATTACTTACTGTATGATTCCATTTATATCAAATGTCCAGAATAGGCAAATGGATAATACAGAAGTAGATAAATGGTTGCCTAGAGCTGGAGGTGGGAAAGGTAAAAGGAGTGACTGCTCAGGAATAGGTTTCTTTCAGGAAGGAAGAAAATAATCTAAAATTAGACTGTGATAATGGCTGTACAATCTTGTGAATATAATAAAGACCATTTAATCAAATACTTTAAACAGATGAACTGTACAATAAATGAGCATCTCAAATAAAGCTGCTAAAAAAACTATACACACAATGATACACTAAACACTACTCACCCAAATGTGAACCTCCCTTACCTACCAACAGGATTACAGCATTTCTCTTCTGTCTTACCTTTTAAGGGCATCTTTGAGTTCAGGCACGGAACGAATACACTGAACTGTGGCATTCATGTAACAAGTGTTACCAAGGTTTGTCAATCCACATGGTAATTCCATCTGATAAAGAAAAGGATTAACTCATTTTTATAAAATGACATAGCATGTATAAAATCCCTAAAATTTACACTTTGAAGTACAATTTACCAACTCATACCAATTTATATTCCACCTTCACCCAGAAGTAACAATGTCTTATATCCCACAATAGAAATGTGTACTTGCAACATGCTAATATTGTGTTTTTAATTCCCTTCTTGAAAATAATAAGAGAACAATCCTATCAGTCTTGCCCACCTTTGCAGGCTTATCATTAGAATGGGGTAACAAAGTATACATAGAAACACTTCAAAAAAAGAAAAAAATAACACTATAAAAATGCTCAATGATAAAAAAATAACATTTGACAAGTTTGTGTTAACCAGTTTTTTTAAAACAATATTGCAATTTAGGATACATTGTATGTATTTTCAACAAGGAAAATTTTAAGAATTTAAACAATCCAGCATTTAAACTACTTATCGTCTTTAAGCCTGTTTTCCCATAAAATAATAGCAGTTAGCATAACACTTATTAAAGATACTAATTGACTTTGCATTGAATTATCCAATTATACAAGGACTCCTCAAGCCAGTTTCAAAAATAAAACCTTTTACTACTAAAAACATACATCTTAATATTAACAATTAAATCTTTAAAACATTTAGATGCTACTTTCTGAAAGGCATCCTAGTAACTATAGCAATCAAATATATAAAACGTGGTATGTCTTACCGCAGATGCTAACTGTTCTTCGGTCATGTCTTCTACAAAGACAGTCTTAGCTGAGGGCTCCTCAGGAAGAGCATCTGCTGACCCCATCATTAGTAGAGTCATTCCCTATTTTTAAAACAAAAAAATTTAATTTCATAAAGATGCTCAAATGATGTGTATATCCAATAAAAGAAACCAGGTACAAAAAAAAAAAAAAAAACAACACATACTGCATGCTTGTATTTGCCAGAAAAGGTACATCTACAGAGACACCAAGTAGACTACTGGTTGCTAGGGCTAAAAGGTAGAAAGAGGGAGTGACTTTTAACACACACCCATTTTTTCCAAGGGTGATGGAATGTTCTAAAATTAGACTGTAGTGAAAGTTATACAACTCTCATCAATATACCAAAAATTACTGAGTTATTAAAAAAAAAAAAAAATTCTGAGCTGGCTGCTTCAGACCAGAGGTCACCTGCTTATCTGCAAAGGGGAGTGAAGAAACCAGAATGGTGGAACATCTGTATCTTAATTGTGGTGGTGGTTACAGGGCTCTATAAAATTAACCAAATTCAAACTGTACACTAAAATTTTACAGGTGAATTTTTTTTTTAATTTTTTTTTTTAACGTTTATTTATTTTTGAGACAGAGAGAGACAAAGCATGAACGGGGGAGGGTCAGAGAGAGGGAGACACAGAATCTGAAACAGGCTCCAGGCTCTGAGCTGTCAGCACAGAGCCCGACTCGGGGCTGGAACTCACGGACCGTGAGATCATGACCTGAGCCGAAGTCGGCCGCTTAACCGACTGAGCCACCCAGGCGCCCCCAGGTGAATTTTAATCCATATCAATTATGCCTCAATGAAGCTAGGGGAAAAATAAACACTGTCATAAAGACAGGTGAGAATGGGGGCACCTGGGTGGCTCAGTTGGTTAAACACCCAACTTCGGCTCAGGTCATGATCTCACTGTCCTTAAGTTCAAACCCTGCATTCAGCTCTGTGCTGAAAGCTCAGAGCCTGGAGCCTCTTTCAGAGTCTGTGTCTCCCTCTCTCTCTGGCCCTCCCCCGCTCACACTCTGTCTGTCTCTCTCTCTCTCTCTCTCAAAAATAAACATTAAGACAGGTGAGAATGTTTACAATACTGGAGTGGAGGGAATTCTTGAAACGCTCATTTAGTGGAATCATTTCTCCCCATAACAAACTAAGCACAGGTAAGATTCTTTCTGTAAATGTCGATTTCTAACTGTAACAATTATTTACATTTGAATAGAATTATTTTGAGAGCATCAAACCCTCCATTATTAAAAATCATCAAACACATAAGTTAGTTCAAAATATCCAATTTTATAATTCTACACTGTCAGCCTAAGGGAACATTTATATTCAATAATATGTAACATTCCATACAATAGAAGAACAATATCCCCTCAAATCTCGTAATCCTGAAATGTGAACAATGTCTTACTACAGAAGACATGAGTGCATAAGAAGAGTAGGGAGATTTTAAGGAAAAAAAAAAAAAAAAAAAAAAAAGGAAGGCACCTGAGTGGCTCAGTCGGTTGGGCATCCGACTTCAGCTCAGGTCATGATCTCACGGTTTGTGAGTTCAAGCCCCGCGTTGGGCTCTGTGCTGACAGCTCAGAGTCTGGAGCCTCCTTCAGATTCTGTGTCTCCTTCTCTCTCTGCCCCTCCCCAACTTGTGCTCTGTCTCTCTAGGTCTCTCAAAAAATAAATAAATGTAAAAAAAATTAAAAAAATTAAAAAGCCAGAAGTAGAAGTTAGAAAAAAAAAAAGAAGATGAATATTTCTACATGAGGATTAAAATTAGAAAATTAATAAGGCTGGGGAACCTAGCTGGCTCAGTCAGTGGAGCATGCAACTCTTGATCTCAGGACTGTGAGTTTGAGCCCCATGTTGGGTGTATAAGTTAAAAATAAAGGCTTTAAGAAAATTAATAAAGCTGGGAATGCAAGCTTGTGCAGCCACTCTGGAAAACAGTATGGAGGTTCCTCAAAAAACTGAAAATAGAACTACCCTACGACCCAGCAATTGCATTACTAGGCATTTATCCAAGGGATACAGGTGTGCTGTTTCAAAGGGACACATGCACCCCCATGTTTATAGCAGCACTATCAACAATAGCCAAAGTATGGAAAAAACCCAAATGTCCATCAATGGATGAATGGATAAAGAAGATGTGGTGTATATATATGTGTGTGTGTGTGTGTGTGTGTGTGTGTGTGTGTGTGTATACACACACACACACACACACACACACACAAAATGGAGTATTACTCAGCAATCAGAAAGAATGAAATCTTGCCATTTGCAACTACGTGGATGGAACTAGAGGGTATTATGCTAAGTGCAATTAGTCAGAGAAAGACAAAAATCATATGACTTCACTCAGACGAGGACTTTAAGAGACAAAACAGGTGAACATAAGAGAAGGGAAACAAAAATAATATAAAAACAGGGAGGGGGACAAAACCTAAGAGACTCATAAATATGTAGAACAAACTGAGGGTTACTGGAGGGATTTTGGGAGGGGGGATGGGCTAAATGGGGAAGGGGCACTAAGGAATCTACTCCTGAAATCATTGTTGCACTATATGCTAACTAATTTGGATGTAAATTTAAAAAAATAAAAAATAAACTTAAATAAATACAAAGAAAGAAAATTAATAAAGTTAACAAACTCAGTCTTCATAGTACCTATGTTGAACTCCAATAACCTTCACTCCATCACCTGTTATTTTTAACTTAAGCTTTCTGTAAGATAATGGCAAAGCAATACTAAACCATCACTAAAGAATCTTTTTTCCAAAGACAACTATCCTAAGAAAACCAAATACTTAAAGAATATACTTGCAATAATTTTAGAAATATAATAGAAAAGAAAAAAATATTTAAAAAAGTAAACCTAATAAGATATATGTACTACTTTAATTTAAAAAAAAAACCTATAAAGCTTTAGAGATACAAAAAAAACAAAAACAAAAACAATACCTAAATAATAAACTGAAGGTAATGATTGATGTAGAGAACAAAGTTAAAAAGAAATCTAGAAAAAAATGAAAATTCCTTACAATTTATAGCCCACTGACAAGTACCCGAGACAGTCAGAGGAACCTTCCTCAAGGAGCTTATTAGCTGCCTCAGTGTTTATACATTGCTATAGGCAAAAGGCAACCTTAGCTTGACATTAGCCTGACCTCCAGGATCCTATAAAAAAATTCCTTTGGAGTCTTCCTTTCTCTCTACCCCCCTCCCAAGCTATATGTTAGCAATCATCTTCCAAGCGTGTAGCCCACTGATATACATCTAAAGAGTCTCATGACCAAGTTTTACTAGACAGTAGTGAAAAACCTTATCCTAACAGCCCCTTAAGGTCCTAGAAACCTTGCTTCCAAATTCCTTAGAGACTTATACTATCCCTAAACCCCTCGCAACTTGAAAGTATATATCTGTCACTCCTCACCATCTCAGTGCAGCTCTCTCTGCCCACAGATCCTGCCCTGTGGCTTTAATAAAACCACCCCTTCTGTATCAAAGACATGTAAAGAATTCATTCATGACCTATCACTCCTGAACCCCAACATTTTCACAGCAGTATCCAATTTCTAAACTGGAAACATTACTGTAAAGATGTGATTCCAAATTATTTCTTTCTGAAACTTTACAAAAGCATTCATGTAGCAAGTTTATACACATAATAATAGCTAAGAAATTTCTAAAGAATAAAGACTAAAGAAAATAGATTATGCAATGAAGAAGGTTGAGGAAAACTAAACAATAATTTAGAAAAAAAATAATCAGTTCTCACCTCATGGTATGCCATACCGGAAATGAATTACAAATTAAAGATGTAAAAATTGAAATAATTACGCAAACATGTAAGTGAATCCAAAATATATCTTGCTTTCCTGGAAGATTTTCTAAAATTGACATAAAAGATGAAAGAACTAATGTCACTGACTGCAAAAATCTTGAAAACTTCCAAGTTTAAATTACCAGTCAAAATTTAAAAGGAAGAACTAGAAAAAAAAAATTACACTATATAAAAGCACCTAAAGAAAAAAAATCAGTAAGGCAAACACACAATAAAAAATTGGGCAAAAGAGATAAATGTTAAGCAAAAGGGTTAAAATAAATTAATAATAAATTAAGCTAGAAAAAGCATACATTAAAACCAAAGTAGGGGCCCCTGGGTGGTTCAGTCAGTTAAGCGTCTAACTCTTGATTTTGTCTCAGATCATGATCTCACAGTTTGTGAGACGGAGCCCTACTTTGGGCTCTGTGCTGACAGCGCGGAGTCAACTTGGGGTTTTCTCTCTCTCTCTCTTTCTCTCTCTCTCTCTTTCCTTCCCTCCCTCTATCCCTCCCCTGCGCATGCTGTCTCTTTCTCAAAAGAAATAAATTTTTAAAAAAGTAAAAGAAGGAAATGAAGCAAATAAGTGAAAACATTAAAATAAGTGAACAAGCAAAGTTGATTCTTCTGTGGGGGCAGGGGTATCAATGAAATTGACACAAACCTCTGGGTAGATAATGAAAAAAGTGAGAGAAACCACAATTTGCCAATACAAGAGAAAAAAAAGAGAGAGAGAGAGAGAGAAAATAGCACTACAAACCCTAGAATTAAAGGATATTAAGAGTATATTATGCCAATCAAGTCAACAATTTAAACTGTAAATTAAATGGACCAATTCCTTAAAAGATACTAATTGCCAAAACTCATGTAAAAGAAAATTTAACATGTGAATAGTCCCATATTTATTAAATACACTAAATCTTAACTAAAAGTCTTCCCACAAAGAAAGCTCCAAGCTTCACTGGAGAATTCTATGAAACATGTGTAAAAAATCTTTCAGAAAAGAACTTCTTCAAACTAATGGTGAACATCTGTAAAACAACTCCAGCCAAGACTGGAGATTTTTCTCCTAAGATTCAGGGAAAAAGCAATGATGTCTACTATCAACCACTTCTACTCAACACTGCTGAAAATCCTAACCAGTGAAATAAAGCAAAGAAAAAAAGAGAAATAAAAGGGGGAATTGAAAAGGAAAAAATAAAACCATTCTTATTTGCAACATGACTGTATACCAACCTACATTATCCTAAACCCCAATATGTAAAAATCAGCAAAATCACAGGACACAAGATCCATATACAATAATTAATTCTACCTCTATATATTAGCAATAAGCCGAAAGATGAGATTTGAAAAACACCTTTATGATACCATCAAACCATGAAATACTTACTGACATTTAACAAAACATGTATAAGACCCTATATTGAAAATATAAAATACTGTTTTGAGAAACTTTAAGATCTAAATAATGGAGAGGTATATACCTTGCTTGTAAACTAGAAGACTCGATATTAAGATGTCCCAATTTGAGGGGTGCCTGGGTAGCTCAGTCAGTGAAGCATCTGACTCTTGATTTTGGCTCAGGTCATGGTCCCACGGTTAATGGGAATTCTCTCTCACCCTCTCTCTCACCCCTCCCCACTCTCTCTCTCAAAATAATAAGCTTAAAAAAAAAAAGTCCCAATTTGATATATAGCATCAATGTAATTCCAAACTCCCAGCAGACTCTTAGAAAATAAGCTGAATCTAAAAAGTGCAAAGGACATGCAAAGATCTTAGAATAGCCAATAGTTTCGAAAAAGAAGAACAATATTACTGGATATCATGTCTTGAATAATCAAGACTGTGGGAAGTGAATATTGGTATAAAGGTACATATACACACACCAACAGAATAGAATCCAGAAACAGACTCACATGTGCTCTCACCAGTGAACACTCATATGGGAAAAAAAAATAAACTGCCAACCATTAGTTAACAACAAACACAAGAGTCTGCTCAAAACAGACGATATACCTAAATATAAAAGCTAAAACTTGTAAAAGTTTTAGAAAACAGAAGTCTCTTGTGACCTTGACACATGCAAAGACTTCTTAGATGGGACACGAATAGTCAAAACCATAAAAGAAACTGATAAATTATACTTCAACAAAATTTAAAACTACTGAACAAAACACATTAAGATAAAAGACTAAAAAACACAAACTAGGAGAAAATATCACAGCACATGTATCTCACAAAAGACTTGATTCCAATATACATCAAGAATATACAAAATGCAAAGAGATTTAAAAAAGGGGGGGGGGGCGGCGCCTGAGTGGCTCAGTCAGTTGGACGTCTGACTTTGGCTCAGGTCATGATCCCACATCATGAGTTCAAGCCTCCCATCAGGCTCTGTGCTGACAGCTCAGAGCCTGAAGCCTGCTTCAGATTCTGTGTCTCCCTCTCTCTCTGCAGCTCACCCACTCAAGCTCTGTCACTGTCTCTCAAAAATGAATAAACATTAAAAAAATTTTTTTAAAGAATATACAAAATGCAATTAAGAAAATAATCCAATTAAAAATAGGTCAAGATTTGAACATATGTTTCACAAACAGAAGATAAACAAGTTGCCCATAAGCTCATGAAATCTGTTCAATATCATTAGTCATCACATAAATGTAAACTAAAACCACAAGAAAGCATCACTATACACCCACCACAAAGGTGAAAAGAAAAATGACTGACAACAATCAAATGCTGTGATGATGCAGAACAACTGGATCCATCATACATTGTTCACAGGAATGTACGATGGTACAACCACCACTATGGAAAGTATTTGGCAGTTTCTTACAAAGTTAAATATATAGCTTAACCACATGATCCAGCAATTTCACTCTTAGGTATTTACTCAAGGAAAATGAAAATATGCATCACTCGTAGGTATTTACTCAAGGAAAATGAAGGTTCACTGCAGTTTTGTTCATGACAGTCAAAAAGTATAAACACAAATATCCATCAAGAGAGGAAAAGATACAGGGCACCTGGGTGGCTGTGTCGCTTAGGGGTCCAACTCTTGGTTTCAGCTCAAGTCATGATCTCACAGTTCCTGAGATAGAGCCCCGCATTAGGCTCTGTGCTGAGTGTGGAACCTGCCTGGGATCTTCTCTCTCCCTCTCTGCCCTCCCTCATACACATGCACCCTCTCTCTCTCTCAAAATAAATGAACATTTAGGGGCGTCTGGGTGGCTTGGTCGGTTAAGCGTCCGACTTCGGCTCAGGTCATGATCTCACGGTCCGTGAGTTCGAGCCCCGCGTCGGGCTCTGTGCTGACAGCTCAGAGCCTGGAGCCTGTTTCAGATTCTGTGTCTCCCTCTCTGTCTGCTCATCCCCTGTTCATGGTCTGTCTCTCTCTGTCTCAAAAATAAATAAACGTTAAAAAAAAAAAAATTAAAAAAAAAAATAAATGAACATTTAAAAAAAAGAAAGATGGATACACACACACACACACACACACACACACACACACACACACACACACACACAAATTCAAGGAACCAAAACTGTATAATGGGCAAAGCTACCCAATATATGTTTAACTGTAGTCTCAAAAAAGGAGAGGGGCACCTGGGTGGCTCAGTTGGTTGAGCGTCTCTTATTTCAGCTGGGGTCATGATCTCAGTTTGTGGGTTCGAGCCCTACATGGGGCTCCTCCACAGTGACAGTGGGAAACCTGCTTGAGATTCTGTCTCTCTCACTCTCTCTCTCAAAATAAATAAACATTAAAAAAAAAAAAAGTGAAGGAAGGGCACACAGAAAACATAAAGAAACAGCTGAAACTTTTCCAAATGTAATAAAAACTAAAAACCCACAAATTCAATAAGCTCAAACAGAACATAAAGAAAACCTCTCCAAAACACGTAATTGCTGAAAAGCAACGAGAAAAATCTCAAAAGCATCAGGAAAACTAGAACCATTACATGCAAAGGAACAAAAGAATGACAGCAACTATGCAAATCAGAAAAGTGTTCATGTATTGAAAAAGTGTTAATCTAGAATTCTATACCTATCAAAAATGTCTTTCAAAATGAAGGTGACATAAAGAAAGAGCTCTTCAGAAAAACAAAATGAGCTATGAGAAAAATTCATAGATATGCTCTGCAAGAAATGTAGAGGTTCTTCAGGCAGGAGAAAATGGTATCTGCTGGAAATCTATATTTGGATCCAAGGGGAAGAATGACAAAAATGGTAAATATGACT
Organism: Panthera tigris; assembly: GCF_018350195.1. Classification (NCBI taxonomy): domain Eukaryota; kingdom Metazoa; phylum Chordata; class Mammalia; order Carnivora; family Felidae; genus Panthera; species Panthera tigris. The sequence continues at coordinate 43,627,487 of NC_056671.1, forward strand.
TTTATACATTTTTAACCTCTTTAAATAACTATTTAAAGCAAAAATAGGAATCAAGTATAAGATTTCTAACATGTAGAAATAAATTGTATGACAATAGCAGCAAAGACCAGAAAAATGGAAGTATACTATCTGAAAAATCTTACATTATACTTGAAGTCATTTGTTATTTAAGGCAGATAAGCTAAAGATATGTAATATAAACCCTAGAGCAGCAGTTCAAAAACATCATCTTAGGACTCTTTATACTAAGAGGCAGCAAACTTTTCCTATTAAGGGCTATACAATAAATATTGTAGGCTTTCTGGGCCATACACAGCCCATACAACAAGGGTCAATGAATTTCAGAGGACCGAAATAATATTGGTATGTTATGGGACTGTAACAGAATCAAATTAGAAATGAATAACACAAACATACTAGAAAAAGGCCCAAATAACTGGAGATGAAACAACATAGTTCTAAACAATCTATCAGTCAAAAAAAACAGAAGAAAATATTTAACTGCATAATAAAAACATAGTATATCAAAAATTGTGGATACAACCACAAGCAATTAAAGATAAATAATTTTAAGTGTCTACATGAACAAAGAAGATATAAAAAAAGTCCATGATTTAAAAAAAAAAATTTTTTTTTTAACGTTTATTTATTTTTGAGACAGAGAAAGACAGAGCATGAACGGGGGAGGGTCACAGAGAGAAGGAGACACAGAATCTGAAACAGGCTCCAGGCTCTGAGCTGTCAGCACAGAGCCTGATGCGGGGCTCGAACCCACGGACCGTGAGATCATGACCTGAGCCGAAGTCGGACGCTTAACCGACTGAGCCACCCCGGTGCCCCAAAAAAAGTCCATGATTTAAGCACACACCTTAAAAAGCAATAAAATGAAGCAATGTAAATCCAAGGTAGGAAAAATGGAAATAATTTAAAAAGTAGGTATCAATAAAATAGAAAATAGGTAATATATCAACAGAGTCAAAAATTGAAAAGATTAACTGATAAATCCTTAGCAACACTAACCACCCCCCCCCCCCCAAAAAGCAAAGACACATTAGTATCAGGAATGAAGAGGGGGAATATCAACAAATAAAGATAAATACAAAAGAATAATTAATGATTATTCTGGCAATGACTATTATGCCAATAAATTCCATATATTTAAACAAATTTTCTCAAAGAGAAAAATCACCAAAATGGACATAAAAAAGAGAAAATCTAAATACCCTGTATCTATTAAAGAAACTGAGTATTAATCAAATTCCAACATAGAAAATCCAGGTCCATATAATTTATCCATGAATTCTAATCAAGTACTTACAGAAATTATACTAATCTTACACAAACTCATTTAGAAAAGAAAGGGGAGGGAATACATCCCCAAATAAAAATACTAATATTCCTCATGAACATATATATGAATATCCTTTTTAAAAAAATGAAGGACGCCTGGATGGCTCTGTTGGTTGAGCATCCAACATCAGCTCAGGTCATGATCTCGTGGTCTGTGAGTTTGAGGCCTGAGTCAGGCTTTGTGCTAACAGCTCAGAGCTGGAGCTGCTTCAGGTTCTGTATCTCCCTCTCTCTCTCCGCTCCTCTCCCACTTGCGCTCTCTCTCTCTCAAAAATAAACACTAAAAAAATAGTAATAATTTTAAAATGAGAAAATAAAATCCAGCAATATATAAATGAGATAAATACATGATTTAATGGGTTTGTCCCATTCTCCAAGTGTTTGTCAACCCCTCTAAAATTCTTTCACAGAGTCAACACAATCAAAGCTGTTTTCATAATACCAAGGAAGTTACTGTCCCTTGTTCATTGTGCAGACACTTGCACTAATAGTGCAAAAAATTTTAACAGTTTAACACATATCAAAGTAATGACATGAAATGAACTGGTAAAAATGATTATTAAATCTCAACCTTTGAGTACATTCCTTTTTCATATTCTGTGCTATGGAATGGGAAGCATCCAATAAAAAAAAATAAAAATAAAAACTTAACTTCTGGCAACCAAGATCTCCTTCAGTAGGTGAATAAACTGTGGTATATCCAGAAAATGGACTATTATTCATCGCTAAAAAGAACTGAACTATCAAAGCCATGAAAAGGCATGGAGGAAACTTAAATGTAGATTACTAAGTGAAAGAAGTCAATCTGAAAAGTCCACATACTGTAAGATTCCAATATGGGACATTCTGGAAAAAGGCCAACCCATGAGACAATGAAAATATCAGTGGTTATCAGAGGGTTGAAGGGAAGAAGGGATCAGGCACAGCATACAGAATTTGGGGCGGGGGGGGGGGGGGGACAGTAAAACTATTCTGTAATGATACCATATTAGCGAATACATGTCATTATACATTTGTCCAAACTCACAGGATATGCAACACCAAGAATGAAACCTAATGTAAACCATGGATTTGGGTACCAACGATGTGTCAATGCATGTTGATCAATTACAACAAATGTGCCAAATTATGTGTAGGGGATGTTGGTAATGGAGAAGGCTCTGCATGTGTAGGGAGGAGGATATGTGGGAAAGCTCTGTATCTTCCACTTAGTTTTTGCTATGAACCTAAAACTGTTCTAAAAAACAAAATCTGGGGCGCCTGGGTGGCGCAGTCGGTTAAGCGTCCGACTTCAGCCAGGTCACGATCTCGCGGTCTGTGAGTTCGAGCCCTGCATCGGGCTCTGGGCTGATGGCTCAGAGCCTGGAGCCTGTTTCCGATTCTGTGTCTCCCTCTCTCTCTGCCCCTCCCCCGTTCATGCTCTGTCTCTCTCTGTCCCAAAAATAAATAAAAAACGTTGAAAAAAAAATTAAAAAAAAAAAAAATCTGTTTAAAAAAAAAAAAAAATCAATGAGAACAACACATCTGCATACCAAAGTATGATTATTTTCTTCAGGATAAGCTTTCATAAATGTCTGAGTTGCAAACTAGTTCTAGCAACTAGTTCGTTGCTTTCTTTTTAATTTTTTTTAATGTTTATTTTTGAGAGAGAGAGAGAGAGAGACAGAGAGGAGGGAAGGAGGGGCAGAGAGGGAAGGAGACACAGATTCCGAGGCAGGCTCTAGACTCTGAGCTGTCAGCACACAGCCCGATGCAGGGCTGGAACTCATGAACCGTGAGATCATAACCTGAGCCAAAGTTGGATGGTTAACCGACTGAGCCACCCAGGCACCCCTGGAGTAGTTGCTTTTGTAATGAAATACCATTTTTACTTACAACAACTACAAATTATGGGTTTTTATACTTGACTATTTAGCCAACATTTTCTCAAAAATAAATGAAGTGAGCTTGATGCCTTAGGAAAAAACGGACTATAGTTGATGACAAAATTAGAGCTTTTGCGTGAAAATTAGAATGTTACATCTGTTACTAGGTACTTGGCAGCTCTATGTACTGTTGAGGTTGGTGGTGATATTAATGAAAGCCATTTTTTGGTATTGTATATTAAAATACATTAACATATGTAAGATCTAAAAAACTTAGGAAACGAGTCTTTTCCAAATGACCAATACATGATGTTACAAAATCATGCACAAGAATTAAGATCCACTGTAAGTGCAAAACAGACAAATAGATGTTTATGTTGGAAAGGTCACTGATGTGGTTTCTACCACAAACTAACCAATTATAAACTATCACATGTTAAGTTCTGGTGTACTAGGAAAGAAGAATGTTCACGATTTTATCTTAAAAGACCACTCCCTTTTCCCACTATTTGACTATGTGAGGCCAGATTTCTTATAAATACTTCAACCAAAACAACATATCACAACATACTGAATGAAGAAACAAATATGAGAGTTCAATTATCTTCTAATTAAGCTAGCTTTTTTTAAAATTTTTTTTTTTAACATTTTATTTATTTTTGAGACAGGGAGAGACAGAGCATGAACAGGGGAGGGTCAGAGAGAGGGAGACACAGAATCTGAAACAGGCTCCAGGCTCTGAGCTGTCAGCACAGAGCCCGACGCAGGGCTCGAACTCACGGACTGTGAGATCATGACCTGAGCCGAAGTCGGCCGCTTAACCGACTGAGCCACCCAGGCGCCCCAAGCTAGCTTTTAAAGAGATTTGCAAAAACATAGAACGCTGCCAGTCATTTCATGTATTTTTTGGAAAACATTTACAAAAAAAAATTAACATGTAATGCGTCTGTTATTGTTATTTCTAAATAGTTTAATTTCAGTTTTAATTTCTAATATATCAATAGATATAACTCACATATACAAAACTCTTTGGGGTTTAGAAATAATATTAGAGTATAAATGGGGTCACAAACACCAAAAAGTATGAAAGCCACACATCCCAGGAATGCCAGGTTTAACAATTAAAAAATCAAGAAGACTAACCAGATTATCAGAGTAAAGTAGGAAAATCATATGACCTTTTTAATAACCACAAAAAGCACTTAACAAAATTCAACAGCCATTCATAATTTAAAAGGTCTTCATGAAATGAGTGAGCTAGGATAAAACAAAGATGCCCATTTTCATCACTTTCTATTCAACAATGTGTTAGAAGTCCTAGCCCAGCAAAGTATGGCAATAAAAAGAAACAAATCTTAAAGACTGGAAAGGAAGAAGTAAAAATAACTCTATTTGCAGAAAACATGCACATGTACATAAAAAGCCCCAAGGGGATCTAGAAAGTAACTACTCAAAGTATTAAGTGAATTTAGTAAGGTCAGGATAAAAATAAACCGATCTACCCATGAACTAGAAAACAAAATTTTTTTAAAATATCATTTTCAACAGCCAAGAAACACTACATTCCAAGAATCTAACAAAAACCATGAAGATCTCTATCTACACAGAGAAGCTACACAATTCTTCTAAGAGAATATAAAGGCCTAAATAGAGTACATCATAGTTAAGCATTTTAATACTCAATAGGAAGATGCCCATTCTCCCAAAATGAACTACAGAACCAATACAATCTCAAAATTCCAGGAGTCCATTTGTAAAAATTAACAGACTTATTCTAAAATTATAAGAAAATGCAAAGAAGCTAAAATATTCTGGCAGAGGTTAGAGAACTTAATCTCATTTCAAGACTTACAAATTTTAGTAACTAAGTTGTAATCAAATGTATCAATGACACAGGAGTCCAAAAATAAAATTCCAAGTGATTTTCAAGAAAGACTCCAAGATGAGTCCACGGGAAAAGGAAAGTATTTTCAACAGATAGTGCTGGAACATATATATACACATATATGGAAAAAGGCATTTAGAATGTATTTTGGTATAATAATTAAGAAATTGCATTATAATAAGTGTTATGATAATACTTACATTTTTTATTTTGATGTTTCCCCAATCATCATCCTGTTTTAAAGACAAATAAAAAACATTTAACCACGGCTGTATAAATTGAACATATTCTAATAATCAACTAATTTTAAAGGTATCCAGGGGCACCTGGGTGGCTCAGTCAGTTACGTGTGTCTGACTCTTGACTTCAGCTCAGGTCATGATCTCACAGTTGATGGATTCAAAGCCCCATGTTGGGCTCTGCACTGACAGTGTGGAACCTACTTGGGATTCTCTCTCTCTTCTCTCTCTGCCCCTCCCCCACTCTCTCTCAAAAGAAATAAACTTTAAAAAACAACAAAAAAGCTACTCCAAAACAGTTTTTTCTTTATGTACATTTTACTTAAAATTACTATAATCAAAAATACTTGGGGGTGGGGGGGTGGCACCTGGCTGGCAGGGTCGAGCATCCCAACTCTTGATTTCAGTTCAAGTCATGGTCTCACAGTTCCTGGGATGGGGGCCCGACTTCGGGCTCTGCACTGACAGTGGGAGCCTGCTTGGGATTCTCAGTCTCCCTCTCTCTCTGCCCCTCCTCCACTCTCACACACAAGGGCACACATGCACAGTCTTAAAGCCAGTAAGTCTAACAATTGCTTAAACTACAAAAGCCACAATCTAAAAGACAATAAACCTAACAGTTCCAAAAAGACTAAAAAACATTTAATTGATGACAGATACTAATTTTTTTGCATGTTTGTTGCATGTATACAACTAGCAAAGCTAATAACTAGCTTACAGGACAGGAATGAAGAGTAATTTATAAAATAAGATCTACATAATTAGAACAATTATATAATTTATTACCAAAAGTAGGAGATTCTTAGGAATCAAAGTGCTATTAAAAATTATACCAGGGGGGTGCCTGGGTAGCTCAGTTGGTTAAGTGTCTAACTTCCAACTTTGGCTCAAGTCATGAGTTTGAGCCCCACATCAGGCTCTCTGTTGTCAGTGCAGAGCCCACTTCAGATCCTCTGTCCCTCTCCCTCTCAGCACCTCCCCCACTCACACTCTCTCTCCCAAAAATAAACAAACATTAAGAAAAAATTATACCAGGATTACCAGAGGCAAACTAACCCTTAATAATATCTGCTGTGTCTACAAATGTTTTTCAAATCCTAAATTTCACATCTATGAAGCAATTAAATACTTTTACCTCAATATATTCAATTAAAACCAGATATTTTTTTTCATGCCATGATTGGCCCACAGGTATTTTGCCTAACCTCAGTACTTTTCCTTTTTTTTTTTTTTTTCTTCCAAGACTTATTTAAACTCAAGTTAGTTAACATAAAGTGTAGTATTGGTTTCAGGAGTAAATTTAGTGATTCATCATTTATATACAACACCCAGTGCTCACCACAAGCACCTCCTTAATGCCCATTACCCATTTAGCCCAACCCTCCCACGAACCTCCCCTCCTACAACCCTCAGTTTGTTCTCTAAAGTGAAGAATCTCTTATGGTTTGCCTCCCTCTGTTTTTATTATTTTATTTTTTCTTCCCTTCACCTATGTTCATCTATTTTGTTTCTTAAACTCCACATATGTTACTCCTTCCCTTTTTACTGAAGATGCCAGGCACTCAATATGCTTCCCTTTGATGGTGCCACTAATTAGCTCTCTGGACACCCTGCTTTAAAGCCCAACAGTAACTTCCTAAATGCCCTTCTCAGTTTAAGGGTTATTACTACAAATCATAAGGAATGGTAACTATATATGCTCCCTCAGATCACTTAGTTATCTGAGCTCACACAAAATTGGAAAATGAACCCAGATCTGCCTGACTTGTAAATCTTCTGGTGCCTTACTATATATTACTTAAATCTCTCCGACACTGGGGTGCCTGGGAGGCTCAGCTTATTAAAGATGGACATGAGGGGCGCCTGGGTGGCTCAGTCGGTTGAGCGGCCGACTTCGGCTCAGGTCAATGTCTCACGGTCCGTGAGTTCGAGCCCCGCGTCGGGCTCTGTGCTGACAGCTCAGAGCCTGGAGCCTGCTTCAGATTCTGTGTCTCCCTCTCTCTCTGACCCTCCCCCGTTCATGCTCTGTCTCTGTCTCAAAAATAAACAAACATTAAAAAAAAAAAAAATTTTAAAGATGGACATGAGCTCAGGTCATGATCTCACAGTTTGAGTTCGAGTCCCGCATCAGGCTCTCTACTATGAGTGCAGAGCCCACTTCTGGATCCTCTGTCTCCCTCTCTTTCTGCTCCTTCCTCCTTCCCTCTCAAAAATAAACACTTAAAATAATAATAATCTCTCTGATGCTAAGTTTTCTCATTTATGAAATTATAAAACACATTTATTCTCATTTTTAAAATACATATAGGTGAGAATTAAATAAAATAAAAGCCTGGAACAGAATAAGTATTCAGTAAGTGATAACTATCAGTAGTCAGTTTCATTTAATTACCATTTTTCTGTAATTCTCCACAGTACACCACCAGTATACAGCTCATCACAAATTAGGTTACCAACCTCCCTAATGACCAAAAGCTCATACTGTAACTTGGAGGGAAAACAATGTTTTCTTCACCAACATCTCTTACTGCCCAGCTTACAGGGGCAACCAAGCCCTATCTCTATAGTTACCTACAGCTCTTCAGTATTTCATACCTAACTCTTGAGGATAGTACCTTTTTAAAACTATACCTACATAGTATTACAAACAATAATACTTGCATCTTTTTGTGGCCCATCACCAATGATGCCAGTAAGCTTAAACTCATAATTGTAGTCAATGTGATCATTCCAAAGGAAAATTATGTTCCCTGCTCTTTTTAAGCAAAATTTTTTGTCACCAAGTAGGTGTTAGATAGTAATTACTCTTAAGTGATAGGAGCTCCTTTTTAATGAGTAGAATGCAAAACAGGCCAAAATAAAAAATTAACAGTTTTCCAGTATTCCAGAACTGGGGCTTTGGTAAAGATGTTGTAATACTTTGATTTACAACATTTGAATGTATGTACAAAAATACTTTCTGTGGTCTTTTCCTTTTAAGCAACTTCCATATTTCTAACAGAGATAAAATTTTCTCCACTCCTATAACAGGAAATTACTAAGGATATATACACAGATTTTTGTATTTGTCTAAACAAAATACTTTTAACACACCCTCACAGGAAAAAAATCCAAACAGAGATACATGGAAAGTTCCACACTCCTCTGACCCCCCAGGAGTATTCACTGATACAATGCATTTTAAAATAAAAATTTTGATGATGCTTTAATGTTCTTTCCTACACTAACATGAATAAAACCACTTTAATCTCATAGACTATATACTCTCACCAAATAAAATACCTCAACTGCTGCATTTTCTGGTCTTTGCAGTCATTATATAATATCATATAATGAAAATTTGGACTTTACCTTCAACGTTCCTCCTTTCACCATAACTTTCTGTCTGGCCGGCTGGACTCCAGTCAGTGCAAAAAGCTGAGCCTTGAACACCATTGGAGGTTCATCAGTGTTCAATTCTACACCTTCAAACTTCTCCTTTCCCCATTTCACAGTAACTGGAAATAAAACCATAATTTACTTTTTAAATTTATAAAATAACAGGACTTTAGATTTAGAAGATCCCCAGGGAACCTATTAGTTTGGCTTTCAAGAACTAGCCTGTCATTCCTCTTAATATGCTCACAATGCCTACCTTATCAGGAATGATGTGAATGCAGTAGGTCCTGAATAAAATTTAAATGAATCTAACCCAACTTCTTACTTGACACAGAAATGGGGTCTGAACATGACTGATTCACTAACATCACAAAATAGTAAATATTCAAGTCTTCTGAATCCTACCCTAATAATCTCAGCAAAATATGATCACACTGAAATACTTCCCACAATGAGGTTCAAGGACTTCAAAATATGTTTAACTAAGCAACTATTAAAATTAGTACATACAACTGGAATAGAAAAATAAAGTTTAGAAAGATAATTTGAGAGAAGAAAAAAATGCTTGTAAAAATAAAGCATATTTAAAACAGGTCAAGGAATACAGATTCTGGATTATAAGAAAAGCTCCATGGGAGAATTGAAAGGTGTGGTTCCTAAGCCAGAAGTGGTCAAATATTAAGAAAAATCCAAAGATACAATTATTAAAAAATCCTACTTTAATCATTTGGATGGCTATTAAAAAAGAAGAAGAGAAAGAAAATACCAAGTGCTGCTGAGGATGTAAATAAACTGGAACCCTTTATATTCCTGATGGGAATATAAAATACAGTACAGCCACTGTGGAAAAGGTATGGGGGGTCTTTAAAAAATTAAACTTACCATGTGATCCAGCAATTCCATTTCTAAATATATACCCAAAAGTGTGAAGCAAGGACTCAAATGAATATTTGTACACCCAGTGTTTACAGCACATTATTCTGAATAACCTAAAAGATGTGAGCAATCCAAGTGTCCATCAACAGATGAACAAAATACGGTACAGACATACAATGGACAGTATTCAGCTTTAAAAAGTAATGAAATTCAGGGGTGCCTAGGTGACTCAGTCAGTTGAGCATGTGACCCTTGATTTAGGCTCAAATCATATCCCAGGGTCATAGGACTGAGCCCCAGATCAGGCTCCATGCTGAGCGTGGAGCCTACCTATGATTCTTTTTTCTCTGTCCCTCTACCCCTCTCCCCACCTTGTCTATGCACGTACTCTAAGATAAAAAAAATTAAAAGTAATCAAATTCTTACACCTGCTATACAACATGGATGATACACTAAGCAAAATAAGCCAGATACAAAAGGACAAATACTATGATTTCCCTTATGTAAGGTACCTACAGTAGTCAAATTCATAGAGACAGAAAGTAGAATGGAGGCTGCCAGGAGTTGTGGGTGAGGGGAAATGCAGAGTTATTTTTAAAAGGTACAGAGTTTCAGTCTAGGAACATGAAAAAGTTCTGAAGGTAGACGGTGATGATAGTCACACAACAACATGAATGTACTTAATGACAAAAAAAAAAAAGGTACACTTAAAAATGGTTAAAATAGGGGCACCTGGGTGGCTCAGTCGCTTAAGTGTCCGACTTGGGCTCAGGTCAAGATCTCATGGTTTGTGAGTTCAAGCCCTGCATCAGGCTCTATACTGTCAGTGCAGAGCCTGCTTTGGATCCTCTGTCCCCACCTCTCCCCCCAACGTTGTGCATGTGCACACACTCTTCTCTCCCAAAAATAAATATTTTTTAGGGGTGCCTGGGTGGCTCAGTCAGTAGGGCGTCTGACTTCAGCTCAGGTCATGATCTCATGGTTTGTGGGTTCTGGCACCACATCGGGCTCTGTGCTCACAGCTCAGAGCCTGGAGCCTGCTTCGGATTCTGTGGTCTCCCTCTCTCTCTGCCCCTACCCCACTCACATTCTGTCTCTAGCTCTCAAAAATAAATTAAAATGGTAAAAAAAAAATGTTTAATAAACATTTTTTAAAATAGTATTTTATGTTACATATATTTATCATATGATAAAAAAATTTCAATCTGCCTCAAAAAAGAGCTAACTTTTAAAATACATAAAAAGAGGGGCGCCTGGGTGGCTCAGTCGGTTAGGCGTCTGACTTTGGCTTGGGTCATGATCTCACGGTCCCAGAGTTTGAGCCCCACATCAGGCTCTGTGCTGGCAGCTCAGAGCCCCACATCAGGCTCTGTGCTGGCAGCTCAGAGCCTGGAGCCTGCTTCGGATTCTGTGTCTCCCTCTTTCTCTCTACCCTTCCCCCACTCACGCTCTGTCTCTGTCAAAAATTAATAAACATTAAAAAAATTAAAATACATAAGAAGAAGTAATAGTTGGTTTCCACTGAAAACTTCACACCTATTCAAATGAAAATCTCACAATAGTTGTCTGTTTTCCTGTAAGACCAAAATATGAACTAATCCTTACTATAAATCCCAATTCTTTCACCAATTCAATTAATGTGTTTAGCATTCATTCAATAAGCCCAGTAACAAGTATTGGGGAGACTCTATGAACCTTGAATCTAGTAAGAAGAGAGACTGGAGGAGAAAAAGTTAAAATAATTAACAATACCATATAAATATTATAAATGCTCCAAGATCACAAAGGAAAGCTTCATGAGTGAAGAACAATTTCCTGGAAAAAGTGATAATTTTTAGTTACAACTATCAACTTTTTTTTTTTTTTTTAATGTTTATTTTTGAGACAGGGAGAGACAGAGCATGAGCAGGGGAAGGGCAGAGAGAGAGGGAGACACAGACTCCAAAGCAGGCTCCAGGCTCTGAGCTGTCAGCACAGAGCCCTACACGGGACTCAAACTCACAGAGTGCGAGATCATGACCTGAGCTGAAGTCGGATGCTCAACCGACTGAGCCACCCAGGTGCCCACAACTTTTTTTTTTTAACATGTTTATTTATTTATTTTTGAGAGACAGCACACACTCAAGCCGGGGAGGGGCAGACAGAGAGGGCGAGAATCCCAAGCAGCCTCCACGCCAGCTGCACAGAGCCCAATGAGGGACTTGATCTCATAAGCCATGAGATCATGACCTGAGCTGAAATCAAGAGTCAGATGTTTAACTAATAGTTATAGGGGTGCCTTTGGCTATCAACTTTGAGTTGAGTCTCAAAGAAAAAATTAGATATATATCCAAAGTGTCTGGATAACAAGCATTCCTGGAAAAGATAAGAAAAACATCAAAAGCATAAAACTGCATTATGTGTTCTGAGATTTAAGTAATTCCCAGAGGGGTAAGAAGCTGGAACTGGAAACTGGCCAAGGATCAAGTCAAGAAAGATAAATAAGTCATGCTAAAACATACAGGCGTTGGGCTTTATGTTATAGAAATGTAAAATTCCTGAAAGGTTTTTTTTAAAGGCCACTTCAGTCTATTTTGAACATTGTTATCACTCTAGCAGCAGGTGGGGAAATGGGTTTGAAGAGGGCACAACTGTAATCTTGAAATAAGCAAGGAACATAGAACAATAGCACAAGAAAAAAACAGGACAAAACCAAAACAGTGTTAGAAATAATGAAGAAGAGGGGCACCTGGGTGGCTCAGTTGGTTGAGCGTGCGACTTGGCTCAGGTCATGATCTCACGGTTTGTGAGCTCAAGCCCCATGTCTGGCTCTGTGCTGACAGCTCAGAGCCTGCAGCCTTCTTCAGATTCTGTGTCTCCCTCACTCTCTGCCCCTCCCCCGCTCATGCCGTGTGTGTGTGTGTGTGTGTGTGTGTGTGTGTGTGTGTGTGTGTGTGTATCTCTCTCTCAAAAATAAATATTAAAAAAAAAAATTTAAGAAATAATAAAGAACCCATCTGAAATTGACTTAGCTGTGTCACCACGAACAAGTTACTTTAATTTTTTGCTCACCCATCAAAGAGAATCCTACCAGTATCACAGGATTATGTTGAAGATTGAAACAAAGCAACGTTATAAAAACAGTAGCTTTGTGCCAGGTATACATATTAATTTTTATGGCACTTATCCTTACCCATATACCAATCTGGATATTTAATTTTTTACTAAAACTTATGAAATGGTACTTAAAACGTTCTCATTTTAATATAGAGGTTTTTGCAGAACCTGATATACAGAATCTCAAAATGGAGAAGTCAAAGGAAGAAACCTTAGAAATCTACCCCAATTCTCTCATTTTGGAAATAAGGAAAAGATATGATTAAATACTTAAGATAGAACTTAATGTTTAAGATAGAAAGTTTGGTAAATATTAAGTATTTTTGAGGGAAACAGAGAGATGTTGGTAGTGTGTTTACATATTAGCATACACTGGTATTTATTGCCATTACTTAATTGATAACCCCTCAGTTCTCCATTGCATAAATAGAATATTTCAAGTACCATTCTACTGTTAATCATGGCTTTAGAAAGACATAGAGCAATCATTAAAGCATTCAAGATTCTAGAACATCAAGAATCAACCTCGAGATTAAACATTATTCCTTTGTTTCATACCATTCTTTGAAAATGCTGAATCTTCAATAAAGGAATCATGATAAAGTCAGGAATGGCCAATGAATCACACATCCATAGCTAACCGAAGCCACTACATACATTTCAGGTGCCATTTTGAATAAGACTAAGAAACAGCAAGGGCCATTAACTAAGTGAAAATGTGATCCCTGGCCAATACCTTGGAGCAAAATAAAATAAAACAAAAACTGTCAAACGCCATTTAAAAGGAAATTACGCCTGTGGATATCTGTATTCATCTAAGTCTCAATGCTAACGCTATGCTTCAGACACAGAAGCCCAATGTAACGTCTGATGAAATGAAAGCAAAGCAAAAAGTTCGCAGTATGCCTCAGGATAAAACTGAAATTGGTATAAAAAGGATGCCTGAGCCAAAGGCTGCAAAGGGTAAGCTATGGGAAGCTACTGACAGAAACCCCAAGCACGATGAAAGCTAACCTTCCATCTCCGGTCCTTCCATCCCACCCTTACCCCTCCCTTCCACAGCTACCACTAATGAGCCCAAGAAAAGCCCCGCTACACCTCTAGCCTGCTCCCGGGTGCCTCAGGACACACCCTCACCTCTCCCGGTTCACTAGGACAGCGACAGAAACTATTCTGCAGAGTCACCACTCCAAGTGGCTGACTTGCGCTCCCCATCTCCACTCCCCCACCCACCCAGGGCCAGGAGGGGCAGCAGTCCCTCAAGCTGCAGAGCTCAGAAATAGCGGGCAGAGAGAAAGGGGCCAGGGTCATCGCCACGCCGCAGTCACCCCGACGCACGCCTTCCCGATCCCCTCCCCCGTCCCGTTCTCAGCCGGGTGCCCGGCCTGAAGGCCAGGCCTACTCAGAGGCCTAGCACAGAACGGAACCGCAGGGCGAGCAGAGAGCTCACCTGAATAAAGCGGCATGGCGGCACAAAGGGCGGCGGCGGCGGCGGCGGCGCAGGAAGGCTGGGCCTGGCAAGGGCGTCGAAGGGAAAGGGACGCGATGAAGCTGTGGCGGCGGCCAAGGCGGAGGCGCGGTAGTGGCGGCAGCACGGGTGCGACGAGAGTCTCATTCAAACCGGCCACTGACGATGACGCAGCAACACGCAGTTTACCCGCCCACGGAGCCACAGGGCAACTGCAGGAGAAGACCCAGCGCAGAGCCGGCGAGGCGGGGCCTACTGGATGGAAAGCCAGGAGAGGCGGGGGCGCGCGAGGCGGGGGCGGACAAATGCGAGCCTGTGGCCCCTGCACCCGTACAGGTGCACGCCTGCGCAATGCACGCCGCTGCCCAGCGCCCACCTCAAAGTGGGCCAGGCCTCGCCCTGCCTGGTCCCCGCCGAAGTGCGGAGTTGGTTTTCTGGCGGCTGTCTTTTTTAAAAAGTCTTTCTCCCTTTTTTTTAAAGACTGGTTCGGCTTGAGACGGGCATTTTTTTTTCTTGTTAATATAGGCGGGAGAAGAGCTGAGAGAGGCCTCGCTCCGCCCCTCACCTGAGTCTGTCTGCTTATTAATAAAAATATCCAACTCTCCCTCTCTGGATTTTGTGACAAATGCGTGTCAAAAAGCTTTGCATACTGCGGAGATAGGTCAGCCTTGATTGTAACGTATTACTGTTGTTTTTAACAACCGTTTCAGACCCTAGGTTGGATCCAGTAAGATAGAAAAAATGCCCTAAGATAGTCGGGAGTTACCTGTAGCCCTCCACTTATTGGTCTTGGACCTGTTCCCCCCGGAAACAGAATTTGAATACATGGTTTCTGAGGCCTCTTCAAACTCTAAATTATCCTGGGAGAGGGAAATTCAAGCATTCTAATTGAGAAGAAGGCCTGTAAATGAAAGGAGAAATTTCAAAGAAATTCGAATTATATTTGAGGTACTTCTTGAGGTAACAGGGACTTTATAATGACCCCAAATTCTGAAAAAGTATTTATTTTTTTTTTATTTTTTTTTAACGTTTTATTTATTTTTGAGACACGGAGAGACAGAGCATGAACAGAGGGGGGTCAGAGAGAGAGAGGGAGACACAGAATCCGAAACAGGCTCCAGGCTCTGAGCTGTCAGCACAGAGCCCGACTCGGGGCTCGAACTCACGGACTGCAAGATCATGACCTGAGCCGAAGTCGGCCGCCTAACCGACTGAGCCACCCAGGCGCCCCTGAAAAAGTATTTAAACTGTCCATATTGCAAAACATAAAAATGATGTCTGTAATATTAAGTGGAAAGATTATGACAAATTTATTGAGCATTATGATTTTAAGTACATAAGATTAATGGTCATAAAGACTTGTTTGAATCCAGTTGTTACTAGCTGTGTGACCTCTCTGAACCTCAGTTTCCTTCTCTATGAAATCAAGGGAATAATATCTACATTATAGGATTGTTATGAGAATTAAATAAGATCATACACAGAAGATGCTTAGCAGAGTGCATTGTACCTAGTACACCACAAATATCTATTACAGATTATACAATAAAAACTGAAGAGGGAATTTGTATGGTATGGTTAGAGTAGTGGTCTATGGGTAGTTTTATTCTCTATTTTCCAAATGTTTAGTCATATAGTTGTATAAAATATACCTGTTTATTTCATTTTAATTCCAGTATATTAACATACAGTGTTATGTTAGTTTTAAATGTACAATATAGTGAGTCAGCAATTCAATACAGCACACACTGCTCATCACAAGTGCACTCCTTGATCCCCACCACCTATTTCACCCACTCCTGACCCCCCTCCCCTCTGGTAACTATTACTTTGTTCTCTGTAGTTAAGAGTCTAAGACAAGTCCTGGCTTGTCTCTCTCTTTTTTCTGAAATGTAGCTTTAAAAATATATTGGATATGGGTGCCTGGGTGGCTCAGTCAGTTGGGCATCCGACTTCAGCTCAGGTCATGATCTTACAGTTCGTGAGTTCGAGTCCTGCGTCGGGCTCTGTGCTGACAGCTCAGAGCCTGGAGCCTGCTTTGGATTCTGTGTCTCCCTCTCTCTCTGCCCCTCCCCAGCTTGCTCTCTGTCTCTCTCTCAAAAAATAAATAAATAAAATTAAAAAAAAAAATATATATATATATATGTATATATATATATATATATATATTGGATAGATCCTCTGTGAGAAAATTGTGTTGCCCTGTATGAAGTTCACAGTAAGGGAGGCCTAAAGATGGAAGGATGTCCCTGCAAATCACCTCTATACTGTACTCTGATTGTGTACTCTGTTTTCCCTCCAGTAACTTTAATCAAACATTTGTTTCTTTAATGTCTGTATTCCACTACCAGATTATAAACAGGAATTGTGGCTGTCCAGTAGGCATTCTGGAATTATCTGATGCTGTGAGAACTGGATGTGAGAGCAACCTATTTTGAACTTACTCATTCCTACACATGCCCAGAGAGTTTTCTAGAACAAGTCTGTTTTCAACTCGCACTGACCCCTGCTTTGGTAAAACCAACTTCTGGCCTGGTTTCACAGGCAAGGTCATGTTACAGAAACAGTCTGGCCACTCCTGCCACCAATTTTTGTTTAAGTTTTTTATTATTTATTTATTTTGAGACAGTGAGCGTAAGCAGGGGAGGGGCAGAGAAAATGGGAGAGAGAGAATCCCAAACAGGCTCTGCACTGTCAGCCCAGAGCCCAACGCAGGGCTCGAACTCATGAACCATGAGATCATGACCTAAGCCAAAATCAAGAGTCCAACGCTCAACCAACTGAGCCACCCAGGTGCCCACCCATGAGTAATTTCTAATTCCTTGTCTGCCTCAATCCCTCGAGGTTCTATATCCTGAGCAAAAATATACAATTGGCCAATAATGAGGAAAGGAATGCCTGGCTCTGCCTCCCACTTATATATATTGGGGTATAGGACATGGCTGCCCTAAATGGAAGAGTTGTATATTTGTTTTCTATTGCTACTGTAACAGATTATCACAAATTTAGTGGTTTAAGACAAAACAAATGTATCACCTCACAGTTCTGGTGGACAGAGACCAAGAATGGTCTCAGTCATAAGGTACTATGGGTGCCTGGGTGGCTCAGTCGGTCAAGTGCCCGACTTCAGCACGGGTCATGATCTCACAGTCCATGGGTTCGAGCCCTGCGTCAGGCTCTGTGCTGTCAGCTCAGAGCCAGGAGCCTGCTTCGGATTCTGTGTCTCCCTCTCTGCTTCTCCCCCACTCGTGCTCGGTCTCTATCTAGCTCTCAAAAGTAAACAAATGTAAAAAAAAAAAATTTTTTTTAAGACTGTACTCTTTCTGGAAGCTCTAGGGGTGAAACCAGTTTTTACCTTTTCCAGATTCTAGAGAATATCCGCATTCCTTGTCTCATTGAGCCCTTTCAGCAACAGCATCCCTCCAACTCCTGCTTCCATCCTCATAGCTCTGCCTGTAACTCTAAGCCTCTGTCTCCTTCTTTATAAGGGCCCTGTGATTACATTGGTACCACCTGGATAATCTAGGGTAATCTTCTCATCTTAAAATCCTTTACTTAATCACATCTGCAAAGTTCCTTTTGGCATATAAGGTAACATATTCACGGGTTCAGGAGATTAGAACATGAATATCTTTGGGGGAGCATTATTCTCTCTACCACAGACTTCCAAAAAACCCCACTAAAACTAGCAAATATCCAATACACTTTCTTATAGCATCCATAATTTTTATATTCCTGGGTCTTTTTCCTCTACTAAATTATAATCTCAAGGGAAAAAATCTAAGCCTTAAATAATTTGGGAATAAATATATATTATCCAAATTATTTATTTTTATATAAATATATTTACATATGCATAAAATCCAAATTATTTCTATAAATCCGATATGTATACATATATAATATTTCATGTATTTTTATATATTTATACCTATAAATATATCCTGAACAGTACTTTGCCTATAAAATGTGTTCAGCAGGTATTTCCTAAATGAATGCATGCCCTGCTTTTGGGTCAACAGATGAGGCAAATTATATTAGTGTGAATTTATGCTACTTAAACAAAGAGGCTGCAAAATTCAATAGCTTAAAGAAGACAACAGGTTATGGAAGGGGACGACAGGAGTGGGGGGAGGGGCGAAGGGAGGGAGAGCAATGGCTCTACTTTATGAGGTTGTTCAAAGACCAACATTCCATCCATAATGTTCATCCGCTGTCCCCAAAAATAGCGCTTCTCAAAGCTTAATGCAAATGTAAATCACCTGAGAGCTTGTTAAAATGCAGATTCTGGTTCAGTAGGTCCTGGATGAAACTTGAGATACTAACAGGTTTTAGGAAATCACCCTTTTGAGCAGCCAGGCATTAAGGAACTTGTCTTTTTCTACTTGGTTGAAGTTGGATTGCAGGCACATCTGGGTTTCAGCTCCCAGGAAGAAGAAATAGAAGGGGGAAAAACACAGGGCAGCCATTCCTTTTAAGCCAGAAGAATGGGAGGGATGTATATAAATCACTTCCAATTCACATTTCATTGGTGAAAACAGTTGTATAGGCTAGCTGCATGGAAGTCTGGGAAATGTAGTCTCTAACAGGACAGGGGTATTACTCAACCTTACACTCCACTATTATGCAAGAAGGAGACCAGCAATCTCTGCCATGCAAATGTTGGATTCTTTTGTAAGTAAGCTCCAAACTTGGAAAGTTTTCTTAAAACACGTGACAAAATTCCTGGTTATTTATGATGTGGAAATGTTGGGGTTCAGAACTGACAGCCAAGAGAGAATTCTTGAGACGTCTTTGTTGCAAAAAGGTGGTTTTATTAAAAACAGGACTCAGTGGTCAGAAAGAACTGCACTGGGGTTGTGAGAAGCAATTGATTATATACTTTCAACTTGGGAGGGGGTAGGGATAGCATAAGTCTCTAAGGAATTTTGGAAGCAAGTTTCCCAGGACCTTGAGGGGGCTAGCTATTGTTAGGAAAAGGTCATTTATTACTGTCTAATAAAACCTCAGTCATGAGACCCTTCAGATGTATATCAGTGGGCCGTATGCTTGGAATATGATTGCTAACATATATATTGGGGGGTAGAGATAAAGGAAGTTTCCAAAGGAATTTCTACAAGTTAAAGTAGACTTCCAGTATCCTGTAGGTCAGAATAATGTTAAGCTAAAGATTGCCTTTTGCCCTTGGCAAAGTATTAACATTGAGGCAGCTGAGTTCCTAGAAGAAGGTCACTCTGCCTATTTCAAGGACTTGTTAATGGGCTGTAAGCTGTAAAGTAATTTAATCTTTTCTTTTGCATTTGTTCCCCATATTAGTTTAGTTTTCTTGCCTGTAAAATGAAAATTATGTCTCTGAATGCTCTCATTGTTGTAAGATTTAAATCACTAGTTGAGTACATATGTGTTGGGAATAATGACCAAATAGAGCCGATTTAGAACAGAGCAAATGCCAGGTGCACTGATATGTTTATACATTTACCTCCTAGGCTAAGTTCAATTCCAGAAGTTTCAGTTAATGAACCGAAATCAGAAGAAGCAAATGATTTGTAATCTTCACCCTCAAAAACTTTCTTTCAAAAACAAAAATCTCCATAACCAGACACACAAACAGTTCTGGCTCAATATTTCCCCACCTATCTATTCTACTGCAATTAAATTTGATTATGCTTGAATATACCGTGCTTACTTGCCTTCTGTTTTTTGTCCCCTTTCCCTACCTTGGAATCAAGTTCTCCCCACTTCCTTTCCACTTACATCTCACCCCATGATACATTTCTAAACTTCACAAACTGCAAAGTTTTCAGTCTCTTTGAGCAATTGCTTTTTGCATCATTCATTTAATATTTATGGTCTTCTTTACGTATATACATAACACATATATTTTATCCTTCCATCTAAGTTGTGACTACTTTGTACTTCCGTTAAGAAATACCTTATAGCTGGGGCACCTGGGTGGCTCAGTCAGTTAAGCAGCTGACTTTGGCTCAGGTCATGATCTCACCATTTGTGAGTTTGAGCCCCATGTCAGGCTCTGAGCTGTCAGAGCCTGCTTCAGATTCTGTGTCTCCCTCTCTCTCTGTCCCTTCCCCGCTCATACTCTATCTCTCTCTCCTCCCTCAGAAATAAACATTTTTTAAAAATAAAGAAATATGGGATAGTTAATTCAATTAGAGAATTCAGGATTATATTGTACTCTGAAATAATTAGATCACTCTCTGGGTCTTATCTACTTGGTGTCTGGAAAACAACTATAGCCATCTTATTCATCTCTGTGTGCCCTAGGTCTGGCACAGACCCAGCACAGAGTAGGCATCTTATGTATTTGCTCAATAATGGATTACATGTGTTGATGATAGGAATTCTGAGAAGAAAGAAATTGCAGCAAGTGGGAGGCGGTTGGGGACAGAAAGATTCTAGAGAAAAAGCAAAAGCAAAACCTCAAAGCAATCAAATTCATTAATTTAACAATTATTTGTTGATTGTCTACTCATGGACCCTGCATTGCAGGAGCTCATAGTCTATCAGAAAATGTAGAAAAAATATTAAAATAAGTAGTAACTGTGAGGATAGGAAGCAGACAAACTAGAATAGAGCAGAAGACATATGCAAAGGGCTGTGTCAATAGACAATGTGAGGTGGGTAATATGGGATGTAATTACAGAGAGCCTTGTGCCAGGATAAAAAATTTAGTTTCAGTTAAGTGGGATTTTCTATCTTCTTAAAGCCACTGGTCAACACAAACTAGAAAAGTAATATTGAAATTTTTATATGACAGACTTCCCCAAATTATCTCTCCTTTCAAAGCAAGGATTTCTGTGTGTCAAGGCAGAAAAGTCACTTCAGTATTTTTACTCTTACAATTAGTAAAGTAATACATATACAAGGTTTAAAATTCCAACAGTAGCAGGAAAATATTTAAAGAAGAATAAAACTCCACCTTTTCCCACTCCATCCACATACCGGTTTCTCACAGGCAACTAACTTCATTCAGCCTTTTGTGATTTTAGAACTTCTGTTGGTCACCTCCATAATTCTAAATAATATGCTTATAATCCTATTTGTTTATTTATCAAGTTTAAGCAATGCCTCTTGAATCCCCACTATAAAATATTAGGATGTAGCTTTTTGTAGCTCTTCTTCCCCTTCTCCTTCCTTCTCCCAATTGTTTATAGTTAAAAGTTTTAGTTATTTTATTGGTTACTTTAAAATCTGTAACCTACTGGGGCACCTGGGTGGCTCCGTTGGTTGAAAGTCCAGCTCAGGTCATGATGTCACTGTTCCTGAGTTAAAGCCCCACATCTGGCTCCCTACTGTCAGCACAGATCCCACTTCAGAGATCCTCTGTCCCCCTCTCTCTGTCCCTCCCCCACTTACACTCTCTCAAAAATAAACATCTAAAGAATATAAATAAAATCTGTAATCTACTTAAACCTCCACTTATTGTTCCATGAGACCTTAGACCATTTCTTGACTGCAACTATACAAGATAAGGAAAGTAGAACTTCTGGCTTCCACTTTCCCTTTGTATCTCCTTTTTCACATTCTAACATTTTCAAGCCATACCACACTCTTACACAGTAAAAGATTATCAACAACAGAAACAACGAATATTATGGCATCAACAAGAAATGGACAAAAACGGGGGGTAG
The DNA here is from genome assembly GCF_018350195.1 of Panthera tigris. Taxonomy (NCBI): domain Eukaryota; kingdom Metazoa; phylum Chordata; class Mammalia; order Carnivora; family Felidae; genus Panthera; species Panthera tigris. The sequence continues at coordinate 43,649,293 of NC_056671.1, forward strand.
CCTCAGGGGGCTAGGGAACAAGAAAGAGGTGATGGCAGTGAGTCTGCTCAAGTTGATGCTACTCAGATGAGTTGATTCTTTCATCATGTTTTAATATCAACTCAATAATTCTTTTAGTGTCCACTAAACTATATCATCTCCACCACCACTACGTAGGTGATGAACTCTCTTACTTAAGTAGTGTGCAACTTTAATATTTTTTTTCAGTGAGTTTCTGAGAATGGTGAACTCTTTTGTTCTATATTTGGCTCCAAATATCTTTATTTTAATTTTATTCTTGATAATATCTTAGCTGGCTTGGAATTAGCAAATTGACAGTAATTTTCCCTCAGCATTTTGAAGATATTTTTTCATTGTCTTCTATCATCTAGTATTGCCAATGAGACTTTATTTTTTAGTTTAATTGTTATTTTGCAAGTATTGTCTTTTCTTTCTGATAATGCTTAAAATTTACTCTTGTTCTTCATATTATGCAGTTTCATTATGATACCTCTGGGCGTGTATTTCTTTTAATTTATCCTTCTCAATACTAGGGGTGAACTTTTGAACTAAGGACTTATATTTTTTGATATTACCCATTCTCTCTTTTGGAATGACAATAGTAGTTTTGTTGAAAATTCTGTACCCTTCATTTCTCTTATTTGGTCTTTAATATTTTTAATCTCTTTATCTCTCTGTGGTAAACTATATCTAAATACTCAGTACTACCTTCTGGATCATTTGTTCTTTCTTTAATTGTGTCTAGTCTACAGTTTCTCCCATCTATTATTTTATATTTTAATGATTATATTTTGCATTTTCAGGATTGCTTTTTAGGGTTTTTTTCATTATTTTTTATATTGACTTCTGTAATATTTGCCTAGTTTGTTTTCTATTTTATACTTTTTATAATTTTTAAAATTTATTTATTTATTTATTTTGAAAGAGGCAAAGACAGCATGAGTGGGGGAGGGGCAGAAAGAGGGTGAGAGAGAGACCCCAGGCAGGCTCCACACTGTCAGTGCAGAGCCGGACTTGGGGCTCGAACCCACAACATTGTAAGATCATAACCTGAGCTGATACCAAGAGTCAGACACTCAACCGACTGAGCCACCCAGGTGCCCCTGCCTATTTTTTTTCCATAATTTATTGGTATTTTTATTTTATTTTAAAAATGTTTATTTATTTATTTTGAGAGAGTGTGAGTGCATGAGGAGGGGAGGGGCAGAGAGAGAGGGAGTGAGAGAATCCCAAGCAGGCTCCAAGCTGTCAGTACAGAGCCTGACGCAGGGCTTGATCTCAAGAACCATGAGATCATGACCTGAGCCCAAATCAAGACTCAGATGCTTAAGCAACTGAGCCACCAAGATGCTCCTGTTAGTCATTTGAAAGAAGATAGGATTCTTTCACTCATACTAATTCTTTTGTTGTCATTACTATTTTAATGGCAATTTATTATTTTGAAATAATTTCAAATTTACAGTAAATTTAGAAGACTAACACAGAAAACTCCTGTTCACCTTTTTTCTCAGATTCATCAATTGTTAACATTTTGTCATATTGCTTTATCCACCTATCAATCATCTAAATACACTTACATGATTTTTCTGAATCACTTGAGAGTAAGTTGCAGATATGACGTCTCTAAAGCCCTAAATACTTCAGTATATGTTCCCTAAGAACAGGGACACTCACTTAAATACCAATAGGACAATTACCAAAATCAAGATATTCAACATTAATACAATAATACTATTAACTAATGCATAGACTTTTTTCAAATTGTGTAAAATGTCCTTTATAAGCAATTTTTTCTAGTCCAGAATCCAATCCAGGGTCATGCATTGCATTTAGTGTTATGCTCTTTAATCTCAAACAATTCCTCATCCTAATTGTAAAGTCTTTAAAGGCTTTTATATAAAATTAAATTCATCTAGAATAGAATCATAGTGCTAGTTGTGTAGAGCATAGTACGATGGACCTCTGTATTACAGTATCCAGACCTAACAAAAATTCAAAATTTGCTTAATTGCTTAGTCTACCTTTTCTCCTCTTTATTTCCTTGCTAAAGAACCTCAGTTAGGCATCTTTAAAAATATGCGGGTTATTTTCTTATATAACCACAATGTCATATATAACCACAGTGTCACTTAACAAAATAACAATAATTTCTTGGAATCATCTAATAGGGAGACCATAATCAAACTTCCACAGTTAACTTTAAAGTGTTTGGGGGGCACCTGGGTGGCTGAGTTGGTTAAGTGTCCAACTCTTGATTTCGGCTCAGGTCATGATCTCATAGTTCATGAGATCGAGCCCTGCATCAGCCTCTGCCCTAACGATGTGGAGTCTGCTTGATAAAATGTTTTTCATTGTTGTTTCTTTGTTTTATCTATTTTGTTCTTTCTAGAATCAGGATCCAGCTGAAATCCTTATATTACATTGGTTTTTTTCTCCTAAGTTTCTTTTCAAATAAAGCAGCTCCCACTTACCCCTCCCTCCCTTTACTTTTGTCTACTGACTTCTTTAAAAGCCAGGTAAATTGTTCCCTACTATAATATGCCCCATATTCTAGAGTTGTTGGTTTGCTTCTTAGTGGTATCACTTAATTTGTTTTCCTTTTTACCTCATAGTTTTTGTAAAAAGGAATTAGCTCTAGAGGTTTAATTAAATTCTGGTCAAGTGAAATGGTCTTATATCATTTCATATATACAATCGCTTTTATCATTTTTTCTTTGTTTATTCATCAAGAAATTTTCTCTGAAACTGATTTCTATTGAGAATTGCTTATACATTTCCAAAACTCAAGCTTAATCCTGTTCCATTTCTCATGTTTTTAAGGTCAATTTTCTAAAGATTTGTGGGGGTTATTTTGAGGGGGAGGAATGCATTTTATTCAATAAAAATGCCAAAGCTGATAAAAAAAATAAGTGAAAATCAATGTAAAAGTAACAAAACATTAAGTATGTAAGTGTAAGAAGTATGTGAAAACTACATTATACTTGTTCTTTTGTGGATGTTTTTCTACATGTACTTTCCATCTGAGGCATTATAGAATTTCCTGGTAATCTCTGTTCATTAAATTCATTCAATAATCATTTACTGAGCAGCTTCTATTTTTACCAGCTTATTGAGATATAATGACATATAATATTATGTAGGTTTACGGCATATAGCAGGTTTATTTCATTCAATTATATATTATAAAATGATTACTACAGTACCATTAATTAATACTTAACATATTAACCATTACTTTCTGTGGTGAGGACAGTTAAGATCTACTCTCTTAACAACTTGTAAGTATAGAATACAGTATTGTTAACTATAATCACCATATTGATCCCCCAAACTTATTCATCTTATAACTGGAAGTTTATATCCTTTGACCAACATCTCCCCATTTCCCCCATCCCTCTGCCCTGGCAACCACAATTCCAATCTCTTTTTCTATGAGTTCAGCTTGTTTAGATCCCATATACAAGTAATGAATATATGGTATATTTCTTTCTCTAACTTATGTCACTTAGCCTAATGCCTTCAAGGTCCATCCATGTTATCACAAATGGTAGTATTTCCATCTTTCTCATGGCTGAATAACATTCCATTGTGTATATATACCATATTTTCTTTATCCATTCATCTAGATGGACATTTAGGTTGTTTCCATATCTTGGCTATTGTGATTACTGCTGCAGTAAACATATGAATGCAGATATCTTTTCGAGATCCTGGTTTTATTTCCTTGGATGTATACCCAGACATGGTAATGCTGGATCATATGGTAGTTCTGTTTTCCATTTTTTGAAGGACTGCCATACTGTTTTCCATAGCATCTATAGCAATTTACATTCGCACCAACAGTGCACAAATGTTCCCTTTCCCCCACTTGCCAACACTTGCCTCCTGTCTTTTTAAAAAATATTTATTTATTTATTTATTTATTTATTTATTTATTTATTTATTTTTGAGAGACAGAAATGGGGGGAAGAGCAGAGAGAGAGGGAGACAGAGGATCCAAAGCATACTCAGAGTTGACAGCAGAGAGCCTGACGAGGGGCCAGAACTCACAAACTGTGACACCATGACCTGAACCAAAGTCAGATACTTACCCAACCCAGGCACCCCAAGGGACTTTTTCCTTATTTTTCTTCTCAGAGTTTTGTAGCTTCAGGTCTTATGTATTAGTCCTTAGTTCATTTTTAGTTTATTTTTGTGAGTGGTGTAAGAGAGGGGTCCAATTTAATTCTTCTGTATGTGATTATCCAGTTTCTCCAGCACCAGTTATTGAAGACACTATTCTTTTCCCATTGACTATTCTTGGCTCCCTTGTCAAACATTAGTTGGCCATTTATGTAAGGGTTTATTTCTGAGTCTCTATTCTATTCCATTGGTCTATGTGCCTATTTTTATGCCAGTACAAAACTGTTCTGATTATTATAGCTTTGCAGTATAGTTTGAGACCAGAAAGTATAGTGCCTCCAGATTTGGTCTTCCTACTCAACATTGCTTTGGCTATTTAAGTCTTCTCTGGTTTCATATACATTTTTAGGGTTGTTTTCTATTTCTGTGAAAAATGCCATTGGAATTTTGAGAGGTATTGCATTGAATCTATAGCTGGTTGCGGTTAGTATGAACATTTTAACAGTAATTAAGTCTTCCAATTCATGAACATGGAGATCTATTTATTCATGTCTTCTTTAATGTCTTTCATTAGCATCTTATAGTTTTTGTTGTGCAGATCTTTCACTTCTTAGGCTAAATTTATAAGTATTTTATTCCTTTTGATGTCCAACTGGGGAAACAGAGTGCTCACTGACTTTCCCCCATAGGAGAATTCATGGGCTGAGGGAGGTCTTCCATGGCTCTAAGCTGTGCTGTCTTGGGGTAGCAAGGGGGTGATGTAAGTTAAACTTTCACTTCCTTCTCCAATGCATCCAAACTTCTTTTTTTCCCCCTTCCATTGGTGTGCTGGAACTTCTCTGCTGCAAACATGGACTTCAATAAAGACTTTCTCATCCATGGGTAATTGCCTAAGAAAGTATTTTTCAGGGGCTCTTGGACCACAGCCAAAATGGGTTGGAGCCAGTTCTCAGGCCACTGTGAGGTCCATAGCTGCAACTGAGGTCTGTATACTTATTATCTAATACACAGGTGTGCAAGACCCCTCTCAGGTCCCTTGGTATATGGTGTTGGTTCCCACAGATCCCACAAAACCACTTTTGTGTATAAATGGATGCCAGATTATTGTTGTTGAGGGGAAGGACACAAACAAAAGAAGCTTTACTGAACCATGATGCTGATGCCCAAGCCCTATACTAGAGATTTGAATTAAAGTTTAAGATTGTAAGAAAAATAGGGGTGCCTGGGTGGCTCAGTCAGTTGAGCATCCAACTTTGGCTCAGGTATTGATCTTGTAGTTCATGGGTTCGAGTCCCATGTCAGGCTCTGTGCTGACGGCTCGGAGCCTGGAGCCTGCTTTGGATTCTGTGTCTCCCTCTCTGTCTGCCCCTCCCCTGCTTGCTCTCAGTCTCTCTCTCTCTCAAAAATGAATAAAACATTTTTTAAAAATTAAAAAAAAAGATTTTTTTTTTAATATTTATTTAGTTTTTTGAGACAGAGCATGAACGGGGGAGGGTCAGAGAGAGAGGGAGACACAGAATCTGAAGCAGGCTCCAGGCTCTGAGCTGTCAGCACAGAGCCCAACGCGGGGCTCGAACTCACAGACCGTGAGATCATGACCTGAGCCGAAGTCGGACGCTCAACCGACTGAGCCACCCAGGCGCATCCCCCCCCCCCAAAAGATTCTAAGAATATCCTGTCTTGCTAATCCTGCTGAAGGATGCCCTATTCAAACCACATGAATTTGCCCCAAGTACACCTGATTGGACAAGAGTGAGCACTTACTCAAAGGGCAACTATTCTTTGGGCTAGCTAGTGACCTATGGGTTGGCTAGTCTCAAACAGATAAGAGCAGCCAATCTGAAGTTCTCAGGAATTTGAATTTATACTGAGGAAACACTTTAACAGAAATATTTGTGATAAATTATTACTTGGCCCAATCATTTGTTTCACTTCCATCTTTACAGTGCTTCCCTGTAGGTAGTGTTCTTTCCCACCTAATCAACTTTGGGCTTGGCCATGTAACTAGATTTGGCCAATGAAAATAGGTACACGATGTATACCATGTCAGAGCAGAGGCTTTATATTTTCCTAGGTGGTTTGATTGTTTTTCTCGCTCCTGATGTCTTTCATGAAAACAGCATCTTGTAAAGAGTAGCTACTCTTTCAGCCTGGGTTGTCAAGTGAGAAAACTTGTTGAGGCCCTCAGAGTCCAGCAAAATCTACCACAGCTGCAGTTGACTTGCAGCCCTCTGTTAATGGGAATAAGAAATAAAATAAGTGTAAGCCCCTGAGAAATTGGGGTTATTCATTACTATAGCAAAAGCTGACTAATGCAAAGGTATAAATAAAAGGAGGTGTGGAGGGTAAAGGATACCATGAATGGTCATAGCAAGCCAATACTTTTTTCTATGAAAGAGAGAAAAGATACATAAAGTAAAGCAGTGATTCAACACAGATGTCCTGGCTCACTAGTGTGTTAGGGTTATCCAGAGAAATAGGACCGAGAGAGAGAGAGAGAGAGAGAGAGAGAGAGAGAGAGAGAGTAACTAACCATCACAACTAGTATACCAAAAATCATGACTTAATTAGAGGAGTTGCCTTTATTGACAGTCAAAACAGAACACAGTAGCAGAAAGGAAGTACCTCCCACCCCTCAAAAAATTGGGATGCTGAAACCAGAAGAAAGGAAAATGGCTGTTGGAGGCAAAATAATACATGATCCTGGGGTGCCTAGGTGGCTCAGTCAGTTGAGTCCAACTTTGGCTCAAGTCATGATCTCACGGTTCGTGAGTTCAAGCCCCACGTTGGACTCTGTGCTGACAGCTCGGAGCCCTGGATCCTACTTCAGATTCTGTGCCTCCCTCTCTCTCTGGCTCTTCCCTTCTCAAGCTCTGTCTCTCTCTCTCTCTCAAAAATAAATAAACATTAAAAAAATGATACATGATCCTTAGAGTGAGTTTTTGGCCTTGATCAAAAGAGACTAAAATAACTCCAAATCTTCACCAACACTTTTTTCTGCAAAAGGATGTAAAGTTGGTCAAAAAACATGTTGCCTTCAAGGATATTGATATTAGACAAGTCTAACAGTACCATTACTATGGAAAGAGAAAAACATCCTTCAATCACTTATTCCTACAATCCCAGCTCCTTCTCCTCTGTTACTCATTTTTAATTATATAAACAATATTTAAGTATGATATCCTGGAATTATACTCATAAGCAAACTACTTTTGATAAGGTTTTACTCAAGAATAATTATGCAGGGCTACCTGGGTGGCTCAGTCAGTTAAGCGTTCAACACTTGATTTTGGTTCAGGTCATGATCTCATGGTTCTTGATACCGAGCCCTGAGTCAGGCTTTGCACTGACAGCATGGAGCCTGCTTGGGATTCTCTCTCTCTCTCTCTCTCTCTCTCTGCCCCTCACCCCCTCTCAAAATAAATACATAAACATTTTTTAAAAAGTAAACAAAAGAATAATTATTCGGGTATCCCTTTAAACTTAAAACTGCCCATACATATTTACTTGTTTAACATATTAAAGTTTTAGGCTATCTAGTATAGCTTGATTTTTAAATGTGAGAAGGTATCCACTGAATTTCTGAAATTGATATTTGTTTTCACAGCTCTTTTTTTTTTAATTTTTTTAATGTTTATTTATTTTTGAGACAGAGAGATACAGAGCACGAATGGGGGAGGGGCAGAGAGAGAGGGAGACACAGAATCAGAAGCAGGCTCCGAGCCATCAGCCCAGAGCCCGATGTGGGGCTCAAACTCACGGACCGCGAGATCGTGACCTGAGCTGAAGTCGGACGCTTAACCGACTGAGCCACCCAGGCACCCCTGTTTTCACAGCTCTTACACTGAGGTAAGGTCCATCTATTTTGTTCTGGAAAAGAAATCAGGTGACTAAGGAAGAAACATTTCATTATCCCAGGATAGGAATGTCTATGCTTTCTGTAGACTAGGTAGAAACAGAAGGCTGAGAGTCTTGTAAACTTCCAAGTTGGAAATATCCTCAAGAAACAAGATGTAAGGTACTTTTACTTTGGTCACTTTTTTTCTGTTTTAAATATCCAATATACATCCTGAAGTTCATTTCATTGATTGAGTAGTATACCTGAAAGTATACATTTTTCTGTATTCTCTTTAACAAATAGACAATACGATAAATGATGATTTGCACATCATGTAATTTGGAGCAAGGTTTTTGGAACACTGAAGCAGAAAATTAAAGTGGAAAACTGGGTGGTAGTGACAGAAGCAGTGGTTTAAAATTGCTTGTGTGCTAGCGTGCCTGGGTGGTTCAGTTGCTTAAGCGTCCGACTTTGGCTCAGGTCATGATCTCACAGTTCGTGGGTTTGAGCCCCTTGCAAAGGGCTCTGTGCTGACAGCTTGGAGCCTGGAACCTGCTTCAGATTCTGTGTCTCCCTCTCTCTCTGCCCCTTCCCTGCTCATGCTCTCTCTGTGTCAAGAAAAATAAAAAACATTAAAAAGAATTTTTAAAAATTGCTTGTGTGCTCTCAAGGGTTTTCTTAGTATGACAGGATATGCTGTTGAAAAATAACGGTGGTGCTGTTTTCCTACTAGCAATTCACCGGGAACCATAGCAACGAAAGGGGAAATTTTTCTCCTCTGCAAAACCTACACATATTTTAACAAAGATTGGTGGTGGGCAGTGTGTTTGAGAGGGAAACAGGAGAAAAATATGTAGACACTTCCCAAAGAAAAACAGACTCTTTTAATCATATATTTTCATTCCCAGTTTATTTTTGATCCTCACATTCAGATTTATTTGATTCCACAGAAAAGATCACCATGTTTATGCTCTAATTTCTTGTAGTAATCATTCCCATGTTTTCCAACATACACCTATTTATCAAATCCATTTCATGGTTTTTTACTCAGTTTTTTTTTTTTTTTTTTTTTTAAATGTATGGTTTGTGTGGGTCTGACCTCACATGACCGTGATATAACCCAATCAGAAAAGCATTCATTTATGAGCTGGGACACTTGAATTCTATCCTAGTTTGTGTCTAATTGCAATTTAGGACATGAATATGTTGCAATTTCCTCCCTGGATAATAATACAACAAGTAGCTTGATTTGGACTGTCTGTAAGTTCACTTCCAACATAAAAATTTTGTCACTCTATGAAATATAGCCGGGAGGGGAAAAATGGAAAATATTATACTAAATAGGAGGAAATAGATAAGGAAAAAAAAAAACACTTTTCTTTCAGTAAAAGTGCAGATTAAGTTGAGGGATTCATGTATAAAAACTTGATTTGTTGGTTAAAGAAAGAAACTGTGTGGGGCGCCTGGGTGGCTCAGTCAGTTAAGTGTCCAACTTCGGCTCAGGTCATGATCTCATGGTTCGTGGGTTCGAGCCCCGCATGGGGCTCTGTGCTGGCAGTTCGGAGCCTGGAGCTTGCTTTGGATTCTGTGTCTCCCTCTCTCTCTGCCCCTCCCCCACTCAGTCTCAAAAATAAATAAACATTAAAAAAACTTAAAAAAAAAAAGAAACTGTGGTAGGATACATTATTGTTCCCCACTATTTCCTGCCTTTCCCTATTGAAATATTATGTATCTTCACCCCCTAATGGCAGGTTTGGCCTTACACTTGCTTTGGCATGAGATATGAATGGAGACACCTGTTGTGTCTGGACAGAAGAGTTAGCTTGTGGGTCACCTGTTCTCTTTTCCTTTGCCATGATGATCAGCAATGTTTCAGACGGAGGTGCTCCATCACCCAGGGTTCCAGAGTGAATAGGACATGGAACAAAGCTGCTGCTGGCCCATAATGGACATGTGGTGTGAGAGAAAAATACACCTTTGTTTTTGTAAGCCACTGTGATTTGGGGAATTGTTTGATACCACAGTATAATCTAGCCTCTCTTGACTAATGGTGTCATGATGACTAAGCAAAGCTGTATTAAGGTGGTTATGCAGATTCTAAAGATTGTAAACCAAATTCATAAAAGCTTGATTTGTTCTATGTATATAACATAGAGTCCAGGTAATCATAATGTAATCATGACTAAGATTGAGGCTAGCACTGTATTATATGGGAAACTCATACAATTATTTTTTTCTCCAAGTGTTTCTTTATTTATTTTTTTTATTTTTTATAACATTTACTTATTTTTGAGACAGAGAGAGAGCATGAACAGGGGAGGGTCAGAGAAAGAGGGAGACACAGAATCTGAAACAGGCTCCAGGCTCTGAGCTGTCAGCACAGAGCCCGACGCAGGGCTCAAACCCACGGACCGCGAGATCATGACCTGAGCCGAAGTCGGACGCCTAACCAACTGAGCCACCCAGGCGCCCCTCCAAGTGTTTCTAAAATCAGTTGATTAGATGTCAATTGTATTACTTAATAGTAAAAATGTAGGGCCTACAATAGTGCCAGAATCATAAAGGAGCCACATATATAGAAATTCAGTAACAGGAAGTTACTTGAAGCCTGAAGTGATTTTATGTGAAAGGAAATTATGGTTGAAGTAAGAAATAATTATTTTTTTATTTTATTTTATTACTGTTTATTTGTTTTTGAGAGAGAGAGAGTGCGCGCACAAGTGGGGGAGGGGCAGAGAGAGAGGGAGACACAGAATCTGAAACATGCTCCAGGCTTCAAGCTGTCAGTACAGAGCCCAAAGTGGGACTCGAACTCACAAATGCTGAGATCACGACCTGAGCTGAAGTCAGACGCTTAACTGACTAACTACCCAGGTGCTCCAAGAAATAATGATTTTTAAAATGAGACTGATAGTTATGTGGAAACTGAAATCCAGAGACTTAAACCATAAGTGACTATATAAATTCCCTTAGATATTGGAAAAGAGGTTAAAAATGCCCTCTAGACAAAAGTACAGTAACACCTGAAGCAATAATAAATTGTATTCTTAGTTGTGTGTAAAATTTAATTGTAATTTTCTTTTAGATTTTATAAATTTTTTTTAACATTTTTTATTTGTTTTTGAGACAGAGAGAGACAGAGCATCAACGGGGGAGGGTCACAGAGAGAAGGAGACACAGAATCTGAAACAGGCTCCAGGCTCTGAGCTGTCAGCACAGAGCCCGACGCGGGGCTCGAACCCACGGACCGTGAGATCATGACCTGAGCCGAAGTCGGACGCTTAACCGACTGAGCCACCCAGGCACCCCTTCTTTTAGATTTTAAAAGAATATATTGAACACATGCAATTAATACACTTGAGGCCAATGATAAATCAACTTAAAAAAAATTTGGGGGCACCTGGGTGACTCATTCGGTTAAACATCCGACTTCAGCTCAGGTCATGATCACACAGTCCATGGGTTTGAGCCCCGCGTTGGGCTCTATGCTGACACCTCAGAGCCTGGAGATTCTTTGTCTCCCTCTCTCTCTGCCCCTCCCCTGCTCATGCTCTGTCTCTCTCTGTCTCAAAAATAAATAAAAACATTAAAAAAAATTTTTTTAAAGAATATGTTTAAAAAAATTTAAAAAACAAAGGGGCACCTCGGTGGCTCAGTTGGTTAAGTGACTCTCAGTTTCAGCTCAGGTCATGATCTCACGGTTTCATGAGTTCGAGCCCCGCATTGAGCTCTGCTCTAGCAATGCGGAGCCTGTTCGGGATTCTCTTTTCCTCCCCTCTCCCTGCCCCTCCCCCACTCACACTGTTATCTGTCTCTCTCAAAATAAATAAAGAAATAAACCTAAAAAATTAAAAACAAATACCAGGCCAATGAAAATAGAGATTACTTTTTTGAGGGGCATTATTAAGGGATGCGTTACTGATTGAGGGCAATTTTATGTGCCATGATCTGAGGTAGGGAGTATACTATACTGAAAACAAGACTCTGAGGGAGCTTGCAAAGAAAAATGCTTTGAAGGCAATAATGGAGGTTATCCCATAGTGAAGGAGGGATTTTTGTTTTTGTTTTGTTCTTTTTACAGCATTGGTGTCTGGTGATTTTGAAAATATTTTCCTTGAAAAAATATAACATGAATATTGAAATATAATTAATGGCGGGCTAGGATTTCTAAATTAGAATCTTAAAATTAGTAATAATTTTAGACACCCTATCTAACAATAAGGACCTTCAGAGAGTAATGTCTGATGCACTACTTCCACATCCTAACTAACTCTGAAATACATTTCTTTTTTGGCCAACTCTAATCTAATATCATAAGGGCATGGAACTATGGAAACCATAGTTCCAGTAAAAAACCAGGCTGACACAACACAAAACCACAGGGAACCTTTAAAAATTTTCTTATATTTTACTTATCTTTCCATGTCCGTACATAAAAATATATTTCTATTTTTTATCATGCATATACAGAATTTTATAATTCAGATGTTAATAAATTGAGATATTTTTATTTTTAATTTTTTCTATGACAAAGGCAATGATATAAATTGTCCCATGACACTCAAACTATAAGAAATATAACATTTGTTTTTCTATATACAATAACATCTACATACAGGTATACCTCGGAGATCTTGCAGGTTCAGTTCCAGAATGCTGTAATAAAGCCAATATTGCAATAAAGTAAGTCAAATGAATGTTTTGGTTTCCCATGCATATAAAACTTACATTTACATCATACTGTAGTCTATTAAGTGCACAATAGCATTATGTCTGAAAAAGCAATGTACACACCTTAATTTCAAAATTTGTTATTGCTAAAAAATACTGACCATCATCTGAACTTTCAGTGAGATATCATCTTTTTGATGGTGGAGGGTCTTGACTACATGTTTTTGGCTGCTGATTGATCAGGGTGGTGGTTGCTGAAGGGTAGGGTGGCTGTGGCAATGTCCTACCATAAGACAAAAATAAAGTTTGTCCCATCAATTGACTCTTCCTTCTATGAACAATCTCTCTGTAGTATGGATGCTGTTTGATAGCATTTTACCCACAGAACTTCTTTCTAAATTGCAGTCAATCCTGTGAAACCCTGCCACTGCATTCTCAACCAAGTTTATGAGATATTATAAATCCTTTATTGCCATTTCAACAATCTTCATACCATCTTCACCAGGAGTAGATTCCATCTCAAGAAACCACTTTTGTGCTCATCCATAAGAAGCAACTCATCTGTTCAAGTGTTATCATGAGATTCCGGCAATTCCGTCACATTTTCAGGCTTCACTTCTAATTCTAGTTCTCTTGCTGTTTCCACCGAATCCGCAGTGACTTTCCTCACTGAAGTCTTGAACCCCTCAAAATCATCTAGGAGGATTGGAATTAACTTCTTCTAAATTTCTGGTAATGTTGATATTTTTATCTCTTCCCATGAATCATGTATGTTCTTAATGGCATCTAGAATGGTGAATCCTTTCCAGAAGATTATTAAGTTGACTTTGCCCAGATCCATCAGAAAAATCCAATCTATAGAAGCTATGGCCTTATGAAATATATTTCTTAAATCATAAGCCTTGAAAGACAAAATTACTCTTTAACGTATGGGCTGCAGAATGAATATTGTGTTAGCTGCCATGAAAACAACATTCATCTCATTGTACATCTCTATCAGAGCTCGTGGGTGACCATATGCATTGTCAATGTAGTATTATTTTGAAAGCAGTCTTTTTTTCTAAGCAGTAGGTTTCAGCAGTGGGCTTAAAATAGCCAGTCAGTCATTTGTAAACAGATGTGCTGTCATTTGGCCTCTGTTGTTCCATTTGTAGAGAACAGGCAAAGTAGATTTAGCATAATTCTTAAGGGCTCTGGGATTTTCAAAATGGCAAGAGAACATTGACTTCAACTTGAAGTCACCAGTTGCATTAGTCCTTAACAGTCTATCCTTTGAAGCATTAAAGCCAGGCATTCTCCTGTCTAGCTATGAAAAGACTAGGGCATCTTCTTCCAATAAAAAGCTGTTTTGTCCACATTGAAAACCTGTTGTTTAGTGTAACCACCTTCAGTAAGGATCTAGCTAGATCTTCCAGATGACTTGCGGTGGCTTCTACATCAGCACTTGCTGCTTCCCCTTGTACGTTGATGTTATGGAGACGGTGTCTTTCCTTAAACCTCATGAACCAACCTCTGCTCGCTTCCAGCTTTTCTTCTGCAGCCTTCTCACTTCATTCAGCTTTCCCAGAATGGAAGAGAATTAGGGCCTTGCTCTAGATTAGGCTCTGTAAGGGAATGTTGTGGCTGGTTTGATCTTCTGTCCAAACCACTCAAACGTTCTCCATGTCAGCAATAAGGCTATTTTGCTTTCTTACCATTCATGTGTTCACTTGAGTAGCACTTTTAATTTCCTTCAAGAACTTTTCCTTTGCATTCACAACTTGGCTGTTTGGTGCAAGAGGCCTACTTTCAGCCTATGTCTGCTGTTGACATGTCTTCCTCCCTGAACTTAATCATTTTAAGCTTTTGATTTAAAGTGAGAGATGTGCAACTGTTCTCATCACTTGATCACTCAGAAACCATTGTAGGTTATGAATTAGCCTAATTTCAATATTATTGTGTTTCAGGGAATAGGGAGGTCTGAGAACAGGGAGAGAAATGAGGAGAAGGCCAGTTAGTGAAGCAGTCAGAACACACACATTTATTTTATTCACTTATTATTTTTAAATAATCTCTACCCACAACGTGGGGCTCAAACTCAGGACCCCAAGAACAAGAGTCGCAATGCTCTACTGACTGAGCCAGCCAGGTGCCCCAAACACACACATTAAGTTGGCCATATTATACGGGCAATTCATGGTGCCCCCAAACAATTACAAGAGTAACATCAAAAAATCACTGAAAGAAAATCACGGGGCACCTGTGTGGCTCAGTTGGGTGAGCATCTTACTCTTGATATTGGCTCAGGTTATGATCTCATGGTTTGTGAGATCAAGCCCTGTGTCAGACTCTGCATGGTCAGCACAGAACTTGCTTGGAATTCTCTTTCCCTCTCTCTCTGCACAACCCCTACCCCTGCCCCTGCCTGCTCATGCACGCTCTCTCTCTCTCAAAATAAATAAATAAACTTAAAAAAAAAAGAAAATCACTTATCACAAATCACCATGACAAATATAATACTAATGAAAAAAATATATAATGTTGTGACAATTACCAAAATGTGACAGAGACATGAAGTGAGAAAATGTTAGAACAATGACATGGATAGAATTGCTTGATGCAGAGTTGCCACAAACTTTCAATTTGTAGAAAATGCAGTGTCTGTGAAGTGCAATACAAAGAGGTATGCCTGTATAAATTCCCCTATTTTTCCTATTTTCCAAAGTAGATAAGACATTTATTATTAGTATGATGATACTGATAGTATGATCAGTTTACACTGATTGTCTTGGTATAACTCCCTTTCTCTTTCAAAGGTATCCCAGCTTGTACAATAAAAATGTAGGGTCACTCCTGGGGCACCTGGGTGGCTTAGTCGGTTAAGCATCGGACTCTTGATTTTGGCTCAGGTTATGATCTCACGGTTGTGAGACTGAGCCCCACATAGGGCTCCTCGCTGAGTATGGAGCCTGCTTGGAATTCTCTCTCCCCCTCTCTCTCTCTCTTCCCAACCCCACTCTCGTGTGTGCTCTCTCTCTCAAAAAATAAATAAAAATAAACATTTAAAAAATATTTAGGGTCACTCTAATATCAATCATTATTTGGGGTCTTTGCCTATCTCCACTAGGTGGCACTGGAATCCAGGAACTTATCTTGATCCAGAAAAATGGGAGGGAATCTGGAATTTAATCCACAGTGATTGCCCCTAATACTGCTAATTCTTCTGTTACCTAGATTAGATGCTACCATTCAAACTATCCCCAGAGCCTGAGCTCTCAATGGCCAGTCATCTTTGGTACTCACACAGCCATCCCTGTACAATCCCTATACAAGATCCCCATGGGGTCTTGGGCCCTCTGCAGGCTCCTTCTCACCCTCCCCACCTTCCTTCCCAATATTGGTTTAGACGACCCTCAACCTCCCTTAATTTAGAAGACCAACTCTCTTTGCTTATCCTTTATACCATCCAACACTGAATTTTCTTTTAGGGACACAGACCAGTCAAGATAAAGCCTGGGTTGGAGAAATGTTCTAGGGGGCCCTGAAACACAAATATAATGATGAGGGACACTAATATCTTGGTACTGTACTTTTACACTGCATCTCCTTATGCATGTATATGTTGGTGCATATGTGTAAACATTTCAATGAGATTAATTGATAGAAGTGAAATTCCCTATCAAAAGGTACATATATATTTTAAGCCACTATATTGAGGTGTGATTGACATAGAAAAAGCTGTATATATTTAATGTATACAACTTGATGAATTCGGAGAGTATACATACATGAAACCATTACCACAATTAATGCTACAATGCCATAAACACATTGCTCACCTCCAGAAGAGTCCTCCTACCGTCTTTCTTTACTTATTGTATGTGTCATAAGAACATCATAAGATTTACCGTGTTGGCAAATTTTTAAGTATACAGTTCAGTATTGTTAACTATAAGCACTATTCTGATTTCTAGGATATATTCATCTTGCATAACTGCAACTTTATACCCTTTGGCCAACATTTCCCCATTTCCTCCTTCCTTAGACTCTGGTAGCCATCATCCTATTCTCTGCTTCTATGAGTTTACTTTAGATTCCTCATATAAATGGGATCATGTAGTATTTGTTCTCCGGTGTCTGGCTTATTTCACCTACCGTAATTTTCTTCAGGTTCATCCATGTTGTCACAAATGGCAGGATTTCTTTCTTTTTCATGGCTGAACAATATTCCATTATATGTACATATGACATTTTCTTTATCCATTCATCTATTGACTGACATTTTGGTTGCTTCCATGTCTTCACTATTATGAACGATGTATCTCTTCAAGATAATGATATAAATTCCTTTGGATATATACCAGAAGCAGGATTGCTGGATCATTTGGTAGTTCTATCTTTAATTTTTTGAGGAAACTCCATACCTGTTTCTTTTTTTTTTAACATTTTTATTTTTGAGACAGGGAGAGACAGAGCATGAACAGGGGAGGGTCATACCTGTTTTTATAGTGGCTTCACTAATTTACACTCCTACTAACAGTATACAAAGTTTCCCTTTTCTCCACATCCTCACTGACACTTATCTTTTTTTTAATTTTTACTTTTTTTAATGTTTGTTTATTTTTTGAGAGAGAGAGAGACAGAGACAGAGACAGAGTGTGAGCAGGGAAGGGGCAGAGAGAGGGAGACACAGAATCTGAAGCAGGCTCCAGGCTCTGAGCTGTCAGCACAAAGCCCAACTCAGGGCTCAACCATGAGTTCTTGACCAGAGCCGAAGTCGGACGCTTAACCCACTGAGCCATCCAGGCACCCCACCTATTGGCCATTTATATATCTTCTTTAGAGTAACATCTATTCAGGTCCTTTGCCCATTTTAAAAATCAAGTTACTTGTGAGGCACCTGGGTTGCTCAGTTTGTTGAGCATCCAACTCTTGATTTCGGCTCAGGTCGCGATCTCACAGTTCATAGGATTGAGCTCCACTTCAGGCTCTGTGCTGACAGTGAGAAGCCTGCTTGGGATTCTCTTTTCCTCTCCCTCTGCAGCACCACCCCCCCCTGCCCCCTCTATCTCTCTTTCTCAGAATAAATAAACATTAAAAAAATAAAAACAAGTTGTTTTTTTCACTATTGTATGAGTTCTTTATATATTTTTTGAATATTAACCCTTCGTCAGATAAGTAGTTTGCAAATATTTTCTTTCATTCCATAGGTTGTTTTTCACTTCGCTGGTTGTCTCCTTTCCCATGCAGAAGCTTTAGTTTGATGTAATCCCATTTGTCTCTTTTTGCTTTTGTTGCCTGTGCTTTTGTTGTCATATCCAAAATAATCAGTGCCAAGGCCAATGTTAAGAAACTTCTCTATTTTCATCTAAGAGTTTTATAGTTTTAGTTCTTATGTGTAAGTCTTTAATCCAATTTGAGTTTTTATATGTGGTGTAAATTGAGTTCAATTTCATTCTTTTGCATATGGATATGCAGTTTTCCCAACACCATTTATTGAAGAGACAATCTTTCCTCATTATACATTTTTGGCATCCTTATTGTACATCAGCCAACCATATATGCATGGATTTATTTCTGGGCTCTATTCTGCTCCATTGGTTTATATGTCTATTTTTATGTTTTTACCATACTTGTGCCAGTATGCTTGCACCAGTTTTGATTACTGGAGATATAGATAGATAGATAGATAGATAGATAGATAGATATAGACATAATTTTTTGGCTTTGTAACATATTTTGAAATCAGGAAGTGTGATTCCTTTAGTTTTGTCTTCTTGCTCAAATTGCTGTGGCTATTTGAGGTCTTTTGTGACTCCATGTGAATTTTAGGATTGCTTTTTCTAATTCTATAGGAAATATTTTTAGTATTTTGATAGTCATTGAATATGTAGATTGTTTTGGATTCGATATACATTTTAACAATACAAATTCTTCCAATCCATGAACATAGAATGTGTTTTCTTTTTTTTTTAATTTTTTTTTTTAACATTTATTTATTTTTGAGACAGAGAGAGAGCATGAACAGGGGAGGGTCAGAGAAAGAGAGAGACACAGAATCTGAAGCAGGCTCCAGGCTCTGAGCTGTCAGCACAGAGCCTGACGCGGGGCTCAAACCCACGGACCGCGAGATCATGACCTGAGCCAAAGTCGAACACTTAACCGACTGAGCCACCCAGATGCCCCATAGAATATGTTTTCATTTATTTGTGTCTTTTAAAATTTCTTTTATCAATGTGTTATAGTTTTCAGTGTACAAATCTTTCACCTCCTTGGTTAAGTTTTATTTCTAAATATTTTATTCTTTTTGATGCTTTTGTAAATGGGACTGTTTTGATTTAGAGATTTTTTTCTTTTTCTTGACTAATTTCTCTGGTTAAAATTTCTGCTACTATGTTGAAGAGACGTGTCAAGAGTGGGTGGCTCAGTTGGTTGAGCATCTGACTCTTGATTTCAGCTCAGGTGATGAGCCCAGGGTTATGGGATCAAGCCCGGCATTGAGCCCCGCATCAGGCTCCACACTGAGAAGACATCCTTGTTTTATCTTGATCTTAGAGGAAATGCTTTCAGTTTTTTACCACTGAATATGATGTTAGCAGTGGACTTTTCATATATGGCCTTTTCTGTGTTGAAGTAAATTTCTTATTCAGTGAAGTAACTTACTCAGTGAGAGCTTTTATCATAAAAGGGCATTGAGTTTGGTCAAATACTTTGCATCTATTGAGATGGTCATGTGATTTTTATCCTTTATTCTCTTAATGTTGTGTATCACATTGATTGATTTGCATATGTTGAATATCCTTGCATCCCAAGGATAAATTATATATATCTTTTTAATGTGCTATTGAATTCAATTTGCTAATATTTTGTTAAGGTTTTTGACTCTATATTCATCAGGGATATTGGCTTTTAATTTTCTTTTCTTGTGGTGTCTTTGACTGGCTTTGGTATCAGGGTAATGCTGGCTTTGTAAGTTTGGAAGCTTTCCCCCTGTTCAATGTTTTAGAACCAACAGTTTAAGATGGATTAATATTAATTCTTTAAATACCTGGTAGAATTAAACTGTGAAGCCATCTGGTACTCGGAGTTTTTTGGGGGGAGGCTTTTTATTACTGATTCAATCTTCTTATTTGTTATTGGTCTCTTCCAGGCTACCATTTCTTCTTGATTCAGTCTTGGTACATAGTTTGTCTCTAGGAACTTATCTATTTCTTCTAGATCATCCAGTTTGTTACAAATAATTGTCCCTGATTTTTTTTTTTTTTATTTGGGGCATTAGTTGTAATATATCCTCTTTCATTTCCAATTTTATTTGAGTATTCTCTTTTTTCTTAGTCTACCTAAGGGCTTGTCCTTTTTTTTTTTTAAGGTTTTTCTTTTAAAGTAATCTCTACATCGAATGTGGGGCTCAAACTCACAACCCAGAGATCAAGAACTGTATGCTCTACTGACCTAGCCAGTCAGGTGCCCCACTAAAGGCTTATCTTTATGAGCATTTTCAGAAAACTCTTGGTTTTGTAAAATTTTCTAATTTCTAGTTTCCATTTTATTTATTTAAAAAAACTTTTTTCCATTTATTTCTGTTCTAGTCTTTATTATTTCTTTACTTCTAATTGGGCTTCGGTTCTTCCTTTTTTATATGTTCCTTGAGGTGTAAAGTTGGCTTGTTATTTCAGATTTTTCTTCTTTTTCAATGTAGGAATTTATCACTATAAAATTCCCTCTTATTACTACTTTTGTTGTATCCCATTTTTGGTAGGTTGTGTTTTATTTTTTGTTTTCTAATTTTTCTTTGATTTCTTCTTTGGCCCAATGGTTATTCAAGAGTGGGTTATTCATTTATTTTTTAGACATTTTATTTTTTATTTTTATTTGTTTTTATTTCAGAAAGAGAGAGAGCACATAAGCAGGGGAGAAAGGCAGAGGGAGAGAGGGAGAGGAAGGGAGGGAGGGAGGGGGAGAGAGAGAGGGAGAGAGAGAGGGGAAGAGAGAGAGAGAGAGAGAGAGAGAGAGAAAGAGAAAGGGAGAATCTTAAGCAGGCTCCACAATGAGCATGGGTTTGATTCCATGACCCTGAGATCATGACCTGAGGTGAAATCAAGAGTCAGATGCTCAACCGAGCCACCCAGCCACCCCACAAGAATGTGTTACTTAATTTCCATGTATTTATGAATTTTTTCATCTTCTTACATTTTAATTTCTAGTTCCATTCCATTGTGTTTGGAAAAGATGTTTGGGATGATTTTAATCTTGCTAAATTGTTAAGTCTTGTTAGACTTGTTTTATCTCTTAGAATATGAACTATCCTGGAGAATGTTCTATGTGTACTTGAGAAGAATGTGTATTCTGCTGCTGTTAGATGAAGTGTTCCGTATACATCTACTAGGTCCATTGGATCCATAATGTCATATAATCTCATGAACTGTGAGATCATGACCTGAGCTGAAATCAAGAGTTGGCCACTTAACCAACTGAGCCATCCAGGAGCCCCTATTTATTATTTTTTGTCTGGATGTTTTACCCTTAAATCAAAGTGGGGGTACTGAAGTCTCCTACTATCACTGTATCGCTATTTCTCCCTTCACATTTGTTAATGTTTGCTTTATATATTTAAGTGCTTTGATGTTGGGTGCATATATACTCATAATTGTTATATCTTTCTATTGATCTTTTTATCATTATATAATGATAATGACCATCTTTGTCTCTTGTTATAGTTTTGACTTACAGTCTATTTGTCTGATATAAATATAGAAACCTCTGCTCTT
This sequence comes from Panthera tigris, assembly GCF_018350195.1. Taxonomy (NCBI): domain Eukaryota; kingdom Metazoa; phylum Chordata; class Mammalia; order Carnivora; family Felidae; genus Panthera; species Panthera tigris. The sequence continues at coordinate 43,670,671 of NC_056671.1, forward strand.
ATTTGGTTATTATTTTCATGGGATATAATTTTTCATCCCTTCATTTTTAACCTATGTGTCTTATATGTGAATCTAAAGCGAGCCTCTTTTATTATTATTATTTTAATGTTTATTTATTTTTGAGAGAGAGCACGAGCAGGGAAGGGGCAGAGATAGAGGGAGACACAGAATCTGAAGCAGGCTCCAGACTCTGAGCTGTCAGCACAGAGCCTGACATGGGGCTTGAACTCATCAACGGTGAGATCATGACCTGAGCCAAAGCTGGATGCTCAACTGACTGAGCCACCCAGACCACCCCCCCACCGACCATTGTATTCAATTTTTTTTTTATTAATTTTTTTTTTTAACATTTATTTATTTTTGAGACAGAGAGAGACAGAGCATGAACGGGGGAGGGGCAGAGAGAGAGGGAGACACAGAATTGGAAGCAGGCTCCAGGCTCTGAGCCATCAGCCCAGAGCCCGACGCGGGGCTCGAACTCACAGACCGTGAGATCGTGACCTGAGCTGAATGAAGTCGGACGCCCAACTGACTGAGCCACCCAGGAGCCCCCATTGTATTCAATTTAATGGCTAAATCATTCTATACAGTAATTTGTGTAAACCTACAGATATAAATATGGATATAGAGATATAGAGATAGAAATATACAGATACAGGATTAAACAACATATAAATATTACCGTATTCAAGAGCTTTAAATCACACATTTCTAAACATTTTCACTTTTTCTCCTTATAACTTCAATGTCTCAAAGTACTTTATGGGAAAGAAGATGGCTCGGGAAATAGTGTCATGTTCTCATATGACAATTCATAATGTTTTTAATGAAGTAAAATTAACATACAAAGTTAGTTTCAGGTGTAAATACTGACTCCGCAATTCTATACATTACTTAGTGCTCATAAGTATAGTCAACATCTGTCGTCATTCAACATTAATACATTATCATTGACTATATTCCCTATACTGTATATTTCATCTCTGTGATTTATTTATAACTGGAAGTTTGTACCTCTTAATCTTCTTTTATTTATTTCACCCATCCCCTCACCCACCTAACCCTATGGCAACCACCAGTTCTCTATTTAAGAGTTTTGTTTTTTGTTTTTGTTTTGTTCTGTTTTTAGATTCCACATATAAGTGAAACAATATGGTATTTGTCTTTAACTTATTTCACTTAGCATAATACTCTCTAGGTCATCTGTGTTGTCGCAAATGTAAAGATTTCATTCTTTTTTATGGCCAAGCAATATTCCACCACCCCCCCACACACACAAACCACACACACACACCTTTTATCCATTCATCTATGGATGGATACTTGGGTTTCTTCCGTATCTTGGCTATAGTAAATAATGCTGTTTTTATCTTTTTGGATTTCTCCTTCTCCATTTGCCTCCCCCTCCTCCTTTTTCCTCCTCCTCCTTCTTTTTAACTATTGGGTAAATACCCAGTAGTGAAATTATTGGATCATATGGTAATTTTATTTTTAATTATTTTGAGCAACTTCCATACTGTTTTTCACAGTAGCTGCCACCAACAACGTACAAAAGTTCTTTTTTCCTCTACATTCTGACCAACACTTGTTGTCTTTTTGATTCTAGCCATTCTGACAGGTGTAAGATGATGTCTCATTGTAGTTTTGATTTGCATTTCCTTGATGATTAGTGATGTTGAGCAGCTTTTCATGTGTCTGTTGGCCATCTGCATGTATGTTTTCTTTGGAGAAATGTCTGTTCAGGTCCTCTGTCCATGTTTTAATCAGACTGTTTTTTGGTTGTGTTGTAGAAGTTCTTTATATTTTTTGGATATTAACCAACCCCTTATTGGATATATCATTTGCAAATGTCTTCTCCCATTCAGTGGGATGCCTTTCATTTTGTTAACAATTTCCTTTGCTATGCAAAAGCTTTTTATTTTGGCATAGTCTCAACAGTTAATTTTTGCTTTTGTTTCCTTTGCCTGAGGAGACTTATCCATACACTGCTATGGTAGATGTTAAAAAAAAAAAAAAAAAAAAAAAAAAAAGAAAAAATTACTGCCTACATTTTTTTCTAAGATTTTTATGGTTTCAGGTCTCACATTTAAGTCTTTAATCCATTTTGAGTTTTTAATTTTGTGTGTATAGTGTAAGAAAGTGTCCAGTTTTCCTATCTGTTGAAAAGACTTTTCTCCATTATATTCCTGCCTCCACTGTCATAGACTAATTGAGCATATAAGCATGGTTTCATTTCAGGGCTCTATTCTGTTCTACTGATCTATGTATTGATTTTTGTGCCAAGACCATACTGTTTTGATTACCACAACTTTGTAGTATATATTGGAACTGTGATACCTCCCATTTTGTTCTTTCCCAAGATTGTTTTGGCTATTTGGGGGTTGGGGGGAGTCTTTGTGGTTCCATACAAATTTTTGTATTATTTGTTCTAGTTCTCTGAAAACTTCTGTTGGTATTTTGATAGGAATTGCTTTAAATCTCTAGATAGCTTTGGGTAGTATGAACATTTTAACAATATTAATCCTTCCAATCCATGAGGTTGGTATATCCTTCCGTTTGTTTCTTCAATTTCTTTCATCAGTTCTTTATAGCTTGGGTATAGATCTTTCCTCTCCTTGGTTAAGTTTATTCCAACAATTAATTAACATTTGATGAAAAAGATGAGATATTTAATTTCTGTGTACTTCAGGGATTTCTGTATGTTAAGTAGAATTGTTAAGTCTTTCCATAATTCACAAAAGTCCAAGTTACATATATTCTTAAGAGAACCTACTAAGGAATTGGTGGGGTAGGGGTGAGGTTTAAGAAGGGCAGACAAGTATTTACTACATGCACTTTTGCATTTCTTTAATTTATTACAATCAGCAGAGATTGCTCATTGTAAAGATTGCTAAAAAAAATTAATGCTACAAGATATTTGAGATAAAATATACCTAGAGCATTGAGTGCAGCTTTATACAGACATATACAACTAGAAGTTGATTTGTGCAGTAAACATAAAACAATTGTGGTTAAGATTTCTAGTTGTGGATTAAAAAGAAAACTCATTAAATAGATCCTCAGAATATGACCATTTATTTTAATAATCTTACGTGAAAATACTCAACAATCATTATACTTATATAGGTTCTTAATTTCTGGGAATGGTTTACAATTTTCTTGGATGTCTTTATACATCTTTCAAGTGGTTTTTATTTTCTTGTAAATATTAAAAACATTTCAGTAATTGTTGCTAGTATACAGAAAAAAACCTTATTTTTGTACATTTATCTTGTTTCCAGTGGCCTTTGAACATTCACTGAATATGAATGCTGTATTTTTAGACTTCTACATATGAAATTAGGACATCTGCAAATATCTCAGTTTTATTTCTGTACAGTGACTTACCAGGTTCATAGACTAGAAGATAAAATTTTAAAGAGGTTAATTTTCCCCAAATTGATCTATAGGTTGAATGCAGTTCCAATTAAAATACTGGCAGAGTCTGTGTGTGTGTGTGTGTGTGTGTGTGTGTGTGTGTGTGGAAATTAACATGTTTTTAAAACTTATATGGGAATGTGGGGCGCCTGGGTGGCGCAGTCGGTTAAGCGTCCGACTTCAGCCAGGTCACGATCTCACGGTCCGTGAGTTCGAGCCCCGCGTCAGGCTCTGGGCTGATGGCTCGGAACCTGGAGCCTGTTTCCGATTCTGTGTCTCCTTCTCTCTCTGCCCCTCCCCCGTTCATGCTCTGTCTCTCTCTGTCCCAAAAATAAATAAAAAACGTTGAAAAAAAAATTTTTTTTAAAAAAACTTATATGGGAATGTAAAGGGGCCAAGAAGAGCCACATCAATCTGGAAGAACTACAAAGCTGGAAGACTTACACTCTAGCTATCTTTTTAAAGAACTACAGTAATTAAAACTGTGATATTTACAAGGATAGAGAAATAGATTGGTCACCTGGTTTATGACACAGGGAAGGATAGTCATCAATAAATACTGTAAGACCAATTCGATATCCACATGGAGGAAAAAGCAAAAAACAAAAACCTTTGATCTTCACACATACACAAAATTCATTTCCAGTTGGATGGCAGAATTACATGTTCATTAAATGATACCACAGAGTTATAAAGCAAGTGTAGTAGGTAGTATATAATGCCATTCGCAATCACCTAATTTTTAAAAACACATGGTCTTTATTCAAATGGCTGCTAGTAGTTGCGCTTTATTTCTTAACAGGAAGAACTGTAGAAGTGTTACAAATTGAAAATTAGAAACTGGAAGCTCAAATTAGCAACCCAGTAAGAACCAACTCATTGATTTATATGATTACTAAATTTGGATTATTATAGAATTTCTAGTGATATGAACAGAAAATGAGAACATATTTTATTTAATTTTCTAATGTTTATTTATTTGTGAGAGAGAGTACGCACAAGGGAGAGGCAAAGAGAGAGAGGGAGATACAGAATCTGAAGCCAGCTCCAGGCTTTCAGCTGTCAGCACAGAGCCCAATGTGGGGCTCGAACTCAGGAACTGTGTGAGATCATGACCTGAACCGAAGTTGGACACTTAACCAACTGAGCCACCCAGGTGCCCCTGAGAACATATTTTATCAAGCAGGGTTTGATTATCATGTTTAGATTCTCCTTTTTTTTTTTAAATTTTAAATGAAGTGTACACAAGTCATTTTAAGCTGAAACTTCAAGTAATGGCAAGTGACCCATAGTTTCCAGCCTGTGAATAAGGACAGTGACTGTTTTCTTTCTAGCCCAGTGTCCCTGGTCTCAGTTCAGGCTTGCAGGTGTGGTGAGTGGGCAGGCTTGATGCTGAACCTCTTAGTGTATCTCCCTGTAATAAAGTGGCTAGAAAACTGAAAGTACATTTCCCTGATTTCCTTGCAGTTAGAATTCTGGATGTGGTTTAGTTTTGGAAAAGCAGATGTATCCACCTATGGATACATATCCATCTTCTATGTATCCATAGAAGGCAGAAGTGAGATGATGAAAGTGATTTTCTGAGGCAGTGTCGACAGAGATTCCAGTGTCCGGACACAAGGTTCATTAAGTGGCAACAGGAATTGTAAAACATCTAACTTGGTGTGAACTGTACCAGGCATAACAAAATACTGTAAAGAATTAGCAGTAGTGTGCCTTCCTGATCATGGCACTCTCCTGGTTCTTGCCATGTTGGTATACTTTGGGATTGAGTGGTTTTTTTGAACTTAGAAGAGAAGGAGCTCTCTTGGCTGACCTGATTCCACATTGTGGCATGCCTTTGTCAGTTCTCAAGAGTTCCATGCTCACGTCTCCTTAAACTAATTAGAATTAACTGTTCTTTGCACTTTATAGGACCTTACAGAGCCAAACAATTGTATACTAACAATACAGCAAGCAGCATGAGCTTCACATTCCTGTCAGTTCTCCTATTCTCCCCCCAAAAATACAGAGTGGCCCAGGGGGTGCTGAGCACGCAGTGGGTTTGCATTACAGCTGAGGAATCTGAAGTTTAGGGTATTTGAATCTTTTTTAAGGAGTACAAGAAAATCTTCCAACTTTTGCTCGGGAGGGAGACATTACCTTTTATTATACTGGGCTGTAAACAACCTGCTTTTCTCTTGACAGAGACATGATATTGTCCAAGGCTGTTCACTATACAAATATCTTTGGTAAAGATAGTCCAGAACTAAGGCTGTCAGAGCCACTGGTCACAAGATGTGGAGAAATGCAAGGGACTTACAGAAAATTGCTTCCCAACAGACGTTAGCCGACTTTTCATTTCAACTGTAACAACTTGTTTTAAAGTCCAAACGATATTTTCTTTTAAAAACTCACTTTAATCTAGGCATGGAATTTAACAAACATTGGTATACAGTCAGGGACTAATTTATAACATGGTTTCTATTCATTTCAGCCATGAGAAAACACCAGTCATTATTAAAGGTATCCATCCATAAATTACTTTTATTTCTCATTAAATGAGCACAGAGTCATTAGCATATTAATAACAGATATGTTTATTATTACATATCCATCAGTGCGGCTTTCAATACCACTTGAAACATGCATATCATCCTAGAGACGAATCAGTTTTCCAGTGCTTCTTATTTGATACACATTACTGCAAAGCCATTATAAATTATTGAGGAGGTATTTGGTTAAAAAAATAAACAATAAATCATACTGCCCATATGAATCAACTCTTGTATAGGACAAGAGTTTAACAGTATTTATCTGGTAATTCCTATGTTAACTGGAAAACATCACAGATGTATTGTCATAATTTTATATTGATATAACCTACATAGTTTGCAGAATTTTATAAAGTCATTCATTATTGTAGCAGGTAGTTTAATGCAAAGATTGTACTCAATTTATGAAAGTCCAACAAACCTCTAAATATTTTAAATTAAACCAATTATCAATGAAAAACCCACTGACATATAATTTTTTGAAAATATGTTCTTTTGAAATTTCTATATTTAGTCATGGCAGTAAAATAATTCTTTCAAATTAAGGCACTAAAAGGGCAATGCAACTCCCATTGAAAGTGTTCTAAGAATAATTTACATTTCAAACAGTGCATACATTTCTTATATGTTTGTTAACTTAATGTCTTTATCACTTAAAACCACAAAGAAATACATTATACAATTACAGAAATGATGTACCCCACAGAATGCTTTTAAAACTTGGTTCTTTTGTACAGTTAGTTCCTAATGTCTCTAGTAGTAAAATAACTCAATATGGCTTGGCAAAAATGCATAGATTAAATGTAAAAAAAAATGTTTTTTTGCCTTCTCCCATTCCTCAATCTATAAACGTGCTGAAACACATACAGTATTTTGTAAAGCATAATGTAAAATATTCTCCGTAAGTCCACCATGGGCAATCAAAAGTGAGGCTTTTAAATTCTACAGTGAGGGCACTGAAGTCAAGTGATGTCACTGCTTTCTTAAAATAGTTTTGTATAGTCTTGCAAGAGCACAAAGACTGAAGTCATTTAAAAGAATTTCAGTTGTCTCATTTTGAGATATTTTCTTTACTCCTTCCATGAGCTGATCTTCATAGTGATTGGCCATTCCACTTGAAAGTGAAAGTCCCTTCCTCTCACTCATATGAGGAAAACTGTGTTCTATCATGATTGACAGGCGTTTTCTTAGAAATTCAAAAAGGCAGCACCTTTTTAAAAAAATATATCTACCTAAGCTTTCCCCCAATTGTACTTGCATTACACAGTAATAATTAATCTAATCTACCTGTAGGCAAACCCGCAATTAAAACAAAAAACAAAAAACAAAAAAACCCCTCAGTGTGCTTTTGTGCCAAAGCAAGGACAGAATAACAGCAATCTTAACCCTGAAGCCTGTGATATTTGTGTCAAAGGAACAGCCTGTCTGCTCTGCATGGTTAAAGAAGCCTGGTTTATCAGGTAGCATTCCACATGATTCCACAAGGCGTTAGGTCACGTGGTTAACTGCTGGGGTGGGGGGTGGGGGACAAAAAAAGAAAAAATTGTAATTTAAGAAATATATTCAGTTTAAAAATTCAAGAAACAAATTTGGAGAGAAAGGTAAATAAATATTATTTTTATATGTGATTAATACACACAATTTGGAAAATAGGAAAAGGAAAAATACACTTTGTATTGTCTTCTTTTTGCTTCTACTCTATTTCAAACACATGGTGTTCTTTTGTTTTTTACAAAACTATAACTCAATTTTACATAGTTTTAGATCTAGCTTTGTCCTATACAGTCATACAGGATTTTACAGAAATAAGTCAGGAGTCAGGTGATAATACACTAGAGTAGTATGGTGGGTGAAGAATACAGAAGGTGTAATGCTTAACTATTTAGGCATTTTCAAAGAATTAGACTTGGTTATTAATAATAGGGAGTGAAGAAATGGTTGAATTAAAAATGGTTTTAAGTCTGCTTGGATGACTTGAGTGACATTAGCAGAGATGCAAATCAGTGTTAGGTCTCAGCTTCTAGATTAAAATGTTCCTCTTAATATAGGGGTTACACTCTAGGAAAGTTAGTATTTGGTATAGGAGAAAAAACATAGGCTTTAGAATTGGATAAAAATAAAAATAGGTTTCAACCCTGACTATGCCACTAACTCACTGTGTGATCTTGCCCAAGTGGCTTGATTCCTCTGAGCCTCATTTATGTATAAAAATGTATAAAATGAGAACTTAATAAGACATTATTACCTCTTTTCAGGAAAGGGTTTTAATTATGCCCTGCAGTTGTTTATTATATCATATAAATATTTTGAAAAAATTCTATCAAAATCAGTTAAAAAAAAAGAGGAGAGGGATATTTAACTGGGAAGTTTATTTGCAACACCATTTTCACTGATAATACCAAATAATTGTGATTGCAAAACAACCACAATTTGTTTAAAACTTTAAGGGCTAAGTATGTGCCATGTACACCAACCAAGATAGTGAAATCTGATATGGACTTGGAGCAAAATACGAAATTTATAAATATCATTAATTTCAAACAGGAATCAAACTAATTTGTAAAGTCATTTCATGTCATATATAAATACTTAACTACAAATGATGCCCTCTATGGGAAAAGAACAATTAGATTTTAGATTTTAATAGATATTAACCAATCACTTTCACATTTTGTTAAAAAGGTTAACACTGCAATCCTTACCTAGTTTTTGCAGATGTATTTTTGACCACTTTTCGGAAAGACTGATTTGCAGTGGATCTTGTAGAAAGTGTTCGAGGGGATGCACGAACAAAACCAGATGGTGGATTCTTAGGGATCTTCTTCACCAAATGTGTTACCCATTTTTTTTGTTCATCCTGAGAACATGCTAACAGCAGCATATCTCTTGCTGATGTTACATCATAACTGACTGTTTAAAAAAAAAAGACACAAAGTCATACAGGGGCATCTGGGTGGCTCAGTCAACTAAACATCAGACTCTTGATTTCAGCTCAGGTCTTGATCTCATGGTTTGTGAGACTGAACTGTGCACTGGGCTCCATGCTAACAGTGCAGAGTCTGCTTGGGATTCTCTCTCTCTCCCTCTCTCTCTGCCCCTCCCTGGCTTGCGTGCACACGTGCTCTATCTCTCAGAAGAAAGAAATAAACATTTTAAAAAATAGAAAAAATAAAGTCATACAGTAAGTACCTAAAATGGTCCCATTGAATGTATAATTTTGTAAGTTCTTAAAATTTTAAAAGATTTACTATGCTTAAGTTTGGACAATATCTCTCCTTAATTAAGGCTGAAAATTTAGAAAGGAGACATTAATCACAAACTACTAAGATAAAGCAAAAACAAATTAAAAAAAGCAGAAGTGAAACAAATTAATGTATTTGTAGAACTTAAGTTTCTTATCTTAAAATAGCTATCGTCTATATTCTTTCCCTCAAGCTACCCTTGCTAAACTAGAAGACATTTGTTTATGACCCTGCATGTTGGTCCAGGCAGTGAAAACCGAACAAAAAGAAAACAAGCAGGAGGCAAAAATTCAAGGAGGGATAATATAGTGGAACTCACCTACAGCTCTTCTCTCCAATTTAGAGTAATTTCTTAAAGGTAAGTTTTTTATAAGGCGGTAATTCTCTTTAAAAACATTATGTTCAAAGCTAGATTTGTAGCTGTGAAATGACAGCTACATGTTGCTCCTCTAGTGTCAAAATACTACTTCTTATAATCTCTTTTCAACTTGGTATAGAAAATGCTACGCTTGAAGAAATTATTTTAATGGGACTTAATTTTCTAATTTGTTATAAACTGTAAAAGTAATTTTTATGCCTTACCTTTACATGGAGAAATTAAGTCCTCTTTCTTATCTAAGTGATCTCTGTGGCACTTAACATGGCATCTTCGACATTCTAGGGCAGGAGGTGGCTTAAAAACATGCCAGAGAGGTTTGGCACAGGCCTCACAGTTGGCGGGAAAGTGGTAGAGTGTAGGAATGAACTCATGGCCTTTGTGGTTTTGAAAATTAGTCTTTTCAGCTTGCTGTACTGGTTCCATCTCTACATCTTTTCTACATTCACCTTCATTTGCATATAGTATCTACATTCAGGAATGGTAAAAGGAAGATTTTAAAGTCTTAATTTGTACACATAAGTTTCAAATTATAAAAAACATCGGTGTTTTTGCATACTTCACAAAATGCATTTAGTCATTAAATAAAAGATTTTCTAAAATTAGAATTTAAGGTTTTCACCTGGAATATTTTAGGAATTTCTTCAGTTTCAGCTCTGTAAACATCTCCTTGGGTTACAGGTCGAACATGAAACAATTTACTAAGATGAAAATAAACAGGACATAAACTATTAAACTCATTTACAGTAAAAGACAAATGAACATTTCATTGAAGAGGACAAACAGGTGGCAAATAAGCACATGAAATGATGTTCAACATCATTAGTCATTAGAGAAATGCAAATTAAAATCACCGTAGGCATCACTGTACACCTATCAGACTTTAAAAAGTAAAAACAGTAATAACACCAAATGCTAACGAAGATGCAGAGAAACTAGATCACTCATATAATTGTGGTAGAAATGTAAAAATTGCAGAGCCACTTTGAAAAACAGCATGGCTGTTTCTTACAAAATGAAACAAACATATGCTTAACATATGACCCAGCAACTGAATTCCTGGGCCTTTATTCCATAGAAATGAAAATTTATATTTATAAAAAAACTTGTATATGAATGTTCATACATAGCCCAAAGCTGAAAACAGCCCAAATGAATGGTTAAACACTGGTACATTCATACCATGGAATACTACTCAACAATAAAGAGAAACAAATGGTAACTTGAATGAATCTCAAGAGAATTATGCTGAATGAAAAGAGACAATCTCAAAGGTTATAAACTATTTGATTCTACCTATATGACCATGCTTAAAAACACAAAATTATGGAGATGGAGAACAGGATTACAGATGGGGGCAGAAATGGCACTTGTTATGGCTATAAAAGGGTAGCATGATGGTTCCCTGTGATGGAACTGCTCTGTATTTGGTGGTGATCATATGAATCCATATATGTGATAAAGGCATAATAGACTGGAAAGAGATAAAACTATCATTATTTGGAGATGATGTGATTGTATTTGTAGAAAACCCCTGTGGAAAACCCAATAAAACTAGTAAATAAACAAGATTAGAGGATTCAAGATGAATATATAAAAATAAATAGTACTGGAATAACCAGATATCCACATGGAAAATATACACGCACATACAAAAGTAACTTTAACTGCAACCTCTTACCAAACACAAAAATAAATTCTGAGATTAATCATAACTTAAGGGGTGGCTGGGTGGCTCAGTCAGTTAAGTGTCTGATTTTGGCTCAGGTCATGATCTTGTAGTTTGTGAGTTCAAGCCTGTGATGTGCTCTCTGCTGACAGCTCGATGCCCGCTTCAGATTCTGTGTCTCCCTCTCTCTCTGCACCCTCCCCCTGCCCCCAGCCCCATTCACGTTCTGTGTCTCTCTCTAAAATAAATAAACATTAAAAAAATTTTTTTAAATCAGAACTTAAATGTAAAGCCTAGAAATAGAAAGCTCCTAAAAGAAAACACAGAATACTTTCACAATCTTTGGAGAAGCAAAATTTCTTGGACAGACTACAAAAAGCTATCTTTTAAAAAATTAATAAATTTGTTTCCATTAAAAGACACCATAAATAAAATGAATAGGCAAGCCACAGATTAGGAAATATTTGCACTGCATGTTTCTGATATAGAACCCATATCCAGAATATATATACAGAACTTTTACAGGGACGCCTGGGTGGCTCAGTCGGTTAAGCTTCCAACTTCAGCTTAGGTCATGATCTGGCAGTTCACAAGTTTGAGCCCCATGTCAGGTTCTGGGCTGACAGCTCAGAGCCTGGAGCCTGCTTCAGATTTGTGTCTCCTTCTCTCTCTGCCCCTCCCCTGCTTGTACTCTGTCTCTCTCTCAAAAGTAAATTTAAAAAAACATTAAAAAAAAAAAAAGATTTACAAATCTATCTTAAAAAAGGTAAGTAATCCAATTAAAAATGGGCAAAAGACATGGAGATATTTAAGATCTACAAATGGCCAATAAACATCTGAAAAAATTTTTGGTATCATTAGTCATGGGGAAAATACAAGTTAAGACAATAATGAGACAGCATTTCATCTTCATTAGAATAGCTAAAATGTTAACTACACTGGTATTAAAATTACTTAAAAATAATAAAAATAAAATAAAATAAAAGAACAGCATAAATCAAAGACTGACAGCACCATGTGATGGTGAAAACATGGAACAACTGTAACTCATATACTGCTGGTGAGCATAACACAGTGTAACTATTTCTGCGGACTATTTGGTAGATTTTTAAAAGATTAAACACAGATTTACTCAATACCCAGGATTCCACTAAGTAATTACACATGAAAAATAAAAACATAAATCCACCAAAAGAATGTTCATAACAGTCTTATTTATAACAACCCCAAACTGAAAGCAAGCCAAATGTTCCTCAACAGAAGAATGGATAAACAAATTGAGATATATTAATTCGATGGAATATTATTCAGCAATAAAAGGAACAGACAATTGATACACATAGCAAAACACTATGCTGGGTGAAAGATGCCAGGCACAAAAGAATACATATCATATGATTCCATTTATATGAAGTTCTAGAATAGGCAAAACTCAGTAACAGAATTCAGATGTTCTTTTTTTTCCCCCCTGAGAAAATGGTATAAGTGGGCTTTCTAGGATGATGGAAATATTCTTTATCTTGTTATGGGTAATGATTACATGGGTGTTTGCAACTGTCAAAAGAACAGAACACTTATGATTTAGGCATTTTATAAAAATTATACTTCAATAAAAAGGTAAGACAACAAACTTTCATCAATCTGAAAGCATTTAACTTAGTTGAAAGATGATGTCTCTAATATTAGTATTTATGTATTATTCCATTTAGGTTGAACACTTAAATTTTTATTTTTTTATTTTATTTTATTTAAAAAAAAATTTTTTTTTAATGTTTATTTATTTTTGATACAGAGAGAGACAGAGCATGAATGGGGGAGGGTCAGAGAGAGGGAGACACAGAATCTGAAACAGGCTCCAGGCTCTGAGCTGTCAGCACAGAGCCCAACGCGGGGCTCGAACTCACGGACCACGAGATCATGACCTGAGCCGAAGTCGGCCGCTTAACCGACTGAGCCACCCAGGCGCCCCGAACACTTAAATTTTTACAACCAATGCTTCTTCAAAGAATTAGGAAATCAAAACAGTATGGTACTGGTACAAAAACAAACACATAGATCAACAGAACAGCATAGAGAGCCCAGAAATAAACCCATGTTTTTATGATTAATTAATCTGCAACAAAGAAAGCAAAAATACAAAACAGGAAAATGTCTCTTCAACAAATGGTGCTGGGAAAATTACTAGATAGCTACATGCAAAAAAATAAAACTGGACTATTTTCTTACACCATACACAAAATAAACTCAAAATGGATTAAAGACCTAAACGTGAGATCTGAAGCCATAAAACTTCTAGAAGAAAACATAAGTGGTAATCTCTTTGATAAGGTCAAAGAATTTTTCTAGATATGTCTCCTTTGGCAAGGGAAACTAAATCAAAATTAAACTATTAGGACTACACCAAAATAAAAAGCTTTTTGCACAGCAAAAAAAAACCATCAACAGAACAAGCCATCAACCTACTGAGTGGGAGAAGATATGTGCAAATGATGTATGTGATAAGGGGTTAATATAAAAAATATATAAAGAACTTATATAATTCAACACCAAAAAACTCCCAAAGAATCCAATTTAAGAATGGGCAGAGGACATGAATAGACATTTTTCCAAAGAAGACACACAGATGGCCAACAGACACATGAAAAGATGCTCAACATCAGTAACCATCAGGGAAATGCAAATTGAAACAACAACGAGATAACACCTCATACCTGTCAGAATAGCTAGAATTAAAAATATAAGAAACAACAAGTGTTGGCAAGGATATGGAGAAAAAGGAACCCTTGTGCACTGTTGGGAATGCATGCTGGTGCGGCCACTATGGAAAACAGTACAAAGGTTTTTCAAAAAGTTAAAAATAGAATTACCATATGATCCAGTAATTCCACTACCAGGTATTTATTCAAAGAATACGGAAACACTAACTTGAAGAGATATATACAACCCCTATGTTTATTCCAGCATTATTTATAATAGCCAAGATATGGGTGAATAGAGTATTAGCCATAAAAAAGAATGAAACCTTGCCATTTCCAACAACATAGACGGACCTTGGACCTAGAGGGTATAATGTTACATGAAATAAGTCAGTCAGGGAAAGATAAATACCCTATTTCACTCGTAAGTGAAATTTAAGAAACAAATAAACAAAGAAAAAAAAGAGACAAAAAAACAACAGACTCTTAGAGAACAAACTGATGGTTACCAGAGGGGAGGTGGGTGGGGGGGTGGGTAAAATAGGTGAAGGGGATTAAGATTACACTTATTGTGATGAGCACTGAGTAAATATGGAATTGTTGGCTCACTATATTGTACACCTGAAACTAATATAACCCTGTATGTTAACTATAATTGAAAAAAGGAAAAAAATGGGAAATAAAATTTCAGAATGCTCTGGTAGCTGCTCAATTCTTTTTACATTCTAGATATAATTGATTTCACAAATGTTTAATTCCAAACGAATGCCAACACTTCATTTTAAGTTTATATTTTTCATGAATAGCACCCACCACATCTCACTTTGAATTTATATTTTGTTGCATGTTTTACCTTTTCTACTACTTGTATGTAAGCTCCTTAAATATGGAACTGTCTTACTCACCTTTGTACAATCTATAGCACTCACGATGATACAGACAGCAGTGCTTAAGAAATGGTTTTAGAACGAATACAAGGAAAAATCCTAAGCTTATTAAAGGCCTCTGTGATCTACTACTAAAAGCAAAAGATGTATTTGTATATCCTTAACAATGACTGCATAATCATATACAGCACTTTTGGAGATGCTCTCTGAACCTAAAACTAATAAACATTTGAAATAAAAAATTTGTCTTTAGAATACATGTATCAGCTTTGCAAAATCTTCCCCCTTACATTTTGCTAAAGTTAGATTTAATATGGAGATTTTGGATATGGAAATTTAATATTTTTTATTTAAAAAAATTTTTCAAGTTTATTTATTTTGAAAGATAGAGAGAGTGGGGGAGGGACAGAGAGAAGGGGAGAGAGATAATCCCAAGCAGGCTCCACACTGTCAGTGCAGAGCCCGATGTGGGACTTGAACCCATGAACTGTGAGATCATGATCTGAGCTGAAATCAAGAGTCGGATGCTCAACCAACTGAGCCACCAGGTGCCCCGAATATGAAGTTTTAAAATTAGGAAAAGTAGGCAATATCATTTAAATAACAAAACAAACTAAATTGTATGTCTAAAAATAATTATCATAAGTTAACACCTTGATGATTTAAAATTCAACGAAAGGCAACTTACTCTATGTCCAATACCATGGATGGATTGGATTGTTCCTTATCTTGCTCATCATTATAGAACAAAATTTTTTTGCTGCTTACTACAACATACTGAAATGAGGAAAAAAAGAGGAAGATATATAAGAGCAACATTAATGTGGTTTAAAATAAGCACAATACTTGTCATTTATGTCTAAAGTATACTGTATTAATCTAAGATCAATGCTAATAACAGAGCAATTAATACAAGTATGTTTTAAAAGTAAAATATATAACAGATTATCAATTAGAAAAAACAAGGCATATATACCTGTTTCTTCCAGCCATATCGTTTGATATTTCCTCTGTTTGGTATTGAAAGCCAGCCTTCAATTCTTGACTCTAGGAGGAAAAGAATATATAGTATTCAGCCTTAAGTAGTAGTAAGAGGAAAGCTATTACAAGTTGTTTGATGGCATGCAGCAACAGGCATTTGAACACAGCTAAATGAATAAGTGCTACAATTTGCTCTTCCATGCTTCAATCACACAAATCAACTGTAATGGCCATACAAATATTGCAGAAAAAAATTCCAAGCCACTTTTCCCATAAAATTAACATTTAGTACTTAATTATAAAAGTATGAAGTAAAACAATACCCTTTAGAGCCAGGCAAGACTGGAATGGATTGCAGCTTAAATGGGATATGATACAGAAGACTTTAAATATCATTTAACACTTATAAAACTATTTAGCAAAATAAAAAATGCAGCAAGTGGAACAAATCAGAGCGATGATTTACACAAGAAAGAGCAAGCAAAAGTACAGAGAGGTGTCCTATTACTCACAGAAGATAAGAAGATAAATAAATAAGGAATGCAGGCAGAATCAACTAGATACAAAGAATAAGAGACAAGCATTTTATTTGTTTTCTTAGCACAATATTCTGACAAACTTTTTGGTAAAACACCTATAATAATTTCAATAAAATTGCTAAAATCTGGTTGGGGGGGTACTTAATTCTAGTGTTAAAGTCCAATTGTAATTCTTTTCAAACTAAAGAGGTATAAATAAAGACTTTTAAGTATGTGATACCAGAACTTAATAAATAGCCAAAAAACATAGAATTGAGTTGGTCAGCTGCTATTACTTTAACCAGTTTGTGCATACCAGAAATTCCTTGACTAATACAATCAAGGTATTTAAATATAAATATTATTAATGTTTAAATATAAGTGTTTATGAGAAATATCTGAAGGAAAAAGATGATTATTAGAAATCATTTACCGAACACTTGTTTGACATGTGCTTTCCAAGCAATGTCACATTTAATCTATGTATATTATCCCATGAATGTATATTATATTCCTATGAATATAAGATAGCATAGATTCTACAATCATCCTCCATTTACAAATGAAGAACACCAAAGCTTAGAAGGTAAACTGACTTGTCCAAGGGTATACTCTATCAGTAACTGTCAAAGCTATAGAGTTTACCCTGGCAGGCTAATTTCTGAGCTTGTGTTCCTAGAACACCATGCTATTCTGTCCTTAACTAAAAAGCTCTGCAGTTAATTGAATTGAATATTCTTCTTGTACCAACTTCTTCCATGTACCTGTCTTTTGCTTTTGTTACTCCTCTTCATCTAACTTATAGTTGTTAAGGTGGAGAAAATAATGAGAAAACTCAGCTCAAAACAATCCTCTTCTCCCAACTACTCCCAGCAACTTCTTAGTTCATCAATAATTGTTTTGTCTCCTTAAGTAGTTCCTTAGTAAGTTTTGTAAGATCAGGGACCATATCCTGACACTATTTTTATATATTTCAAGGCATCTGACACACAGAGTAGGTATATATTCTGATTATTTTACAGTTCTGCTTTTCCCCCCTGAATTAGCCAGTTAAAGCTACCCTTTATAAATGATGGTTTAAAAACCAAAGGGCAGTTTTAGGGGCACCTGGGTGGCTCAGTCGGTTAAGTGTTCAACATCGGCTCAGGTCATGATCTCACATTTCTTGAGTTTGAGCCTGTCAGGCTCACTGCTATCAGCCTATCAGGGCAAAGCCCTCTTTGGATCTTGGGTCCCCCTCTTTCTGCCCCTCCCCTGCTTCCGCTCCCTCAAAAATAAACATTAAAAAAAAAACAAACCCAAAGGGCAGTTTTACATTAAACAACACACAGAAGGTTGCTAATCACTCACAAATACTCTTACAAAAGCATCAAGTTATTGTTAGGAAAATTTTCCTTCGGTGTGCTCCAAATTGCAGCTCGTTTACTCCTCCAATTTACTACCAGTAATTCCTCACAGAAAATATGTGAAAGCCACCGAAATTTTGACCTTTATACAAAATTGTGTATGCCAAAATACCCCACACTCAAGTTATTTCTCCTATGAGAATATATGCCAAAAATATTTATGCTTTATGACTCTAGGTTTGGATTATCTGCCAGTGTTTTCTTTAATGTATTTTCAATGGATTGTTGTACGTTATGACTTTATCTGTCATTTCAGTGTTTCTTAAGAAATTTTGTACATCAAAGGCATTTTATGAATTAAATAAGCCCTTTTTTATTTGTTCCCATTTAAATTAAATGAAATTTGGAACTCAAAAAAAGGTGCTGAGGATATGTGAAGGTCTTCATCAATTTATAATAATATATTTTTTTAGATTTTTTAAATGTGTATTTATTTTTATTATTTTTTTTTAATTTTTTTAAAAAAAAAATTTTAATGTTTATTTATTTTTGAGACAGGGAGAGACAGAGCATGAACGGGACAGGGTCAGAGAGAGAGGGAGACACAGAATCTGAAACAGGCTCCAGGCTCTGAGCTGTCAGCACAGAGCCCGACGCGGGGCTCAAACTCACGGACCGCGAGATCATGACCTGAGCCAGAGTCGGACGCTTAACCGACTGAGCCACCCAGGCGCCCCTGTATTTATTTTTAAAACAGACAGAGTGCAAGTGGGGGAGAGGCAGAGAGAGAGGGAGACACAGAATTTGAAGCAGGTTCCAGGCTCTGAGCTATCAGCACAGAGCCGGATGCGGGGCCCAAACCCACAAGTTGTCAGATCATGACCTGAGCCGAAGTTGGACACTTAACCAACTGAGCCATCCAGGAGCCCCAGGTTTTCACCAATTTAAAACAACAGGGTTACAGGAGAGAATTTTAGTTTTTCCTTCTGGTGCATTCCCTTCACAAAAGCAGGTGAACTAAGCTCAGGGACGAATTAAAAACTACATACTAGCTTCTCCTCTGTTTACTTACTCATGTCTTACATACAAGTTAACATATTAGTTGTGTGTGTGTGTGTGTGTGTGTGTGTGTATACATAAACCTCCTTTAGAACCATGACAACTTGTGACATATGTAGCAATCTGAAAGTAAAATGTTTTAAATTCCATCTTTTCCATCACAAACACAGAAATCAGCTTCTCCAGATTAAAACATGTTGAGGACTCCTAACTCTACATTATCATCAATAATATGCTACAAAAGTACAAAGTACAAATACAACTTGGCTCCAGGTTTTATGTATTTGTAAAGCAATTTTAACTTATAAAAAATTTATGTATGTACCATTGCAAATCAGCAATTGATTCCTTTACCCAAATAAGAGACATAGAGACTATATATAAATCAATATCCAATACAGCGAATTTAAATATCAAAGTTAACTGCTGAAGACTATCAAAGTTTACTTGCATAAACACATACTGCTTAAGAAACAGAGCTAAGGAACCATTGCCAAATATTTTAATTATATTCAGAAGTGATATAAAAATGAAATTAATGTTCAAGAATTCAGATGCATCATCTCCAAATCATTGATTAGATGTGGGCAAGTTGGAAGTTCTCATATACTTAAATACTTGGCAATACACCAAGAAATCCACCATTTACAAGTTTAAATTTCAAAGACTGAGAGACATAAAGTTAGATGGAAAGAGAATGAAGCAGATAATCCACAAGAGATAATGAATATTAGAATATTGATACCAAGTGTTTTTCCTAGTGCTTCATCTACTTTTACATTCTTTTCAGATTATTAGGTCAATAGTTCCAAAAGAAGGAAAGAGAAAGAATAAGGGAGTTATCACGTTGTCTTTTTGTCACTGAGGCAATAGGAAAATCTTAACTCAAGTGTAATCTTTATATTTACACAGTGTGCTATGCCACAACCTGCCACAGAACCAAAAGGAGGATGAAAACATAAAAGAATCAGAATAAAAGTAATTTAAGAACTTCAGAAGGTTGTACAACAGATAATTTTTTTTCTAAGCTTTTGAGAATTGGGAAACAGGAGAGATTTTATCTACTTAAGGACAAGTAGAGACTGAGCTCTAGATATACAAGATAATTAAATGAGAATCTTTATATTGAATGATGAAATCTAAAACTAAGTTATATTATCAGTTCATCCACCCAACTACCTATAAACACCCATCTCACTGAACTAAAAAATATGATCCATATTTCAAAAGGCCTTTAACTTTTGAGTAAATGTATTCCATTCAAAGTTCTTCCTTTTTCAGTCTGTAGTTTAATTTTCTAAAATTAAAAAAAAAATGTTTATTTATTTTTGAGAGAGGGACAGAGTGCAAATAGGGGAGGGGCAGAGAGTGAGATGGAGACAGAATCTGAAGCAGGCTCCAGGCTGAGTTGTCAACAGAGTCCGACGTGGGGCCTTGAACTCAGGAGCCATGAGATGATGACCTGAGCCAAAGTTGGACACTTAACCAACTGGGCTACCCATTCACCCCTCTGCTGACTGATTCTTAAGTGTATTTATTAGGTCAGGATTCTGAAATCTAAATGGATCCCTAACTTAAGTCAGCGAATCAAACCATCTGATCGTCCTCTGAGTTTAGTTTTCCTGAATAAGCCAGAATGGAGGACAAAACTCATCACCTTCCTCCTCTTTAGATGTCCCTCAAACTCATCATTCAATTCAAATTTTTTCTGAATAGTATTTACCAATAGTGAATTGACTGAAATGTTTAACCTAATAAAAAGAAAACCAAGATACACATAATAAGACATCATTATAACCAAAGTTAAAGGGAAAGGGGTGGAATAAAGACAAAAAACCTGGCCAGGATATTTAACTTTATCTAAATAGAAAGAATTCCTGGACTCTAAGCTACAATTTCAGTTCAACAATTGAAAGGATGTAGCCAAACACCCCTAAAAGTCATACTGATGATTAAATCTAACATTTGAAAGCTTTTCAAACAACAGCTGAAGCAAGAGGTTCTTGTTAAATCCAAAGTGATTCTCTGATAAAGGACATGCACCTACAAGATTCTCAAGAGGCAGAAGGTTTCAGAAAACCAAAAATGGGAAAAGCGAAGGAATTCCTTGACCACTATAATAAGAAATTTTACTCCATGCCCTTCTAAGAGATCTGATTTTGGGCTAGAAAACACACAAAAGGAGGAGGGCAGGGATTACGTGGTATATAAGTAAGAGTTGAATTCACTTTTCACTTTGAGTCCCACTTTCTTGACCAAGAACAATAATACCATTTTCTAAGTAGTCTATTAAGTTTTTTATATCAAATTCTCAAAAAACAGTATCTGTTAAAATAGAATCACTATAATATAAAACGTGCTACTTCATAAATATCTATTAACACATTACACAGGAAATACACAAATTAAAATCAATTTTCAAGTTTATGGCCATGTAAACAAAACCTCCAAAACCTTGAACTAAGAATATGCAGTAGTATGTAGGGGGTACCTGGGTGGCTCAGTTGGTTAAGTGTCTTGACTTCAACTCAGGTCATGATCTCACGGTTCACGGGTTTGAGCCCTGCATCGGGTTCTGTGCTGACAGCTTAGAGCCTGGAACCTGCTTCAGATTCTGTGTCTCCCTCTTTCTCCCTGCCCCACCCTTGCTCGCACTCTGCCCCTCCCTCTCTCAAAAATAAACATTAAAAAAAAATGATAAGCAGCAGTATGTCAAGCTTGTGTGTGTATGTAAACATTTATATCTTTAAAATTTGTAATGCATGTTTTAACATTTATAACCTATTCACTTCTCAACTGAACATGTATTATGTGTATTGCTTATCTCTGTTAAAAAGACATAAATGTACTATAACTTACCCTACACTAAATCCAAGAATTTTAATTGATTCTCAACTGGGAGAAAAAAAAAAAGATAGAAAAAGTCTGAAATCCTAGATACTCTCACTTTTGCCTTTACTTGACTCTCTGCCCCCTAACTGCATCTCTCAATCCCTTTTATCTATTTCTCTAAATTCAAAACTTAAAGTCTGACCGAAGTTTATCTCTACTACTTTAGAAAGGTCTATATATAGGCTGGTATGGTTCTGATTATTAAGTACAGTTCTTAGTTTTTGCACAGAAATACATAAAAACAAAAAACCCACAGTACATTAAAGAGCTGCTACTCATGAAAACACATATAATAATTTTCTTTAAATAATGAGAGGTATAAGCAGCTTCAGCTTTCACCATTTTCAGCTTTTAGTTAGGCTGTTTTGGTTCAAAACCTTTTTCAGATTTCTATTCAGGTAGAGCCTCTCAAATTTATTTTAATAGCCTAAAATTTCTTTTGACTGCTTTTATTCTATAAAATGCAAACATAATCAGACTTTGGCTAACAGAAGCATAAATTTCTTCTTAAGGATCCATGGGAAAAATAAAATGACAAAGAGGTAGAAAGCTAAATGAAAGTAACATACATTAATTTCCATGAATGAAGCAAACCTGAATTAAGTAAAATAAATATTCTTACCTGGAAGGTTTCCATCAGTTTCATCAGCACTAGGAAAACTAGCAACACTTGTAGAATCCGAAAGGTCCAAAAGTTTAGCACGCAATTGCTCAATATCACTCTCTTTGCTAGCCAATTGCATCTGAAGCTCATTCCTATGTGTACATTCTTCTACCAATTGCTATTTTTGAAATAAAGAAATCAAAATCAAATTTTCAAATTAAAAATTAAGAATTAATGGAACTATGAAGAATCTAAAACTACTAATACTAAAAATTAGTATAAACTTCATGAATGTTTACTACCACAGATTTTGATACAATTGTAAAAAATGCAAGTTCTCTTCCTCATTAATACATTGCTTGGTAAACTCCTTTTCTCCTTGCTTTCAACAAATTTTGTTTGTATTTTTTAAATGTAAAGCATCAAAACACAAAAACCAAACACCTGTTAAAACAGTAGGAAATGCTTTTATGGCTTCAAATGAAACAGTTTAAAAAATATGGAAAGCTTCTCAGGATGGTAAAACCATAAATGATAGAGAGTCAGTGCTTGTATCCAAGTCAATCGAGGACCAGAGACCAGTTCTCAATTTTGTGCTATTTACAGGCCAGGAAGTATAAAAAAAAATTAAGTTTGATATTTTGATTTCAGAAAAGTGAGTCCTGATTAAACAAAAAAATATACAATACTTCAAATCCTCTAACTTAACTGTAGTTAGTATTATACCAGTCATATCTCAATTTTAATCAAAAACCAAAAAGGCAAAACTTCTTTTTGATTCTCTCAAAGGAGCATCTCTAATCAAGCAAATGCTAATGGGTAAAAATTATCATGGTTAATAGGAAATGGAGTATCTTTCTAGTTTTTCAACATCATGGTTCATATTAGAGTAATAATGATCAAACTGTGGAGAGTATAAACCTGAATATGCATTTTTATGCTAAAAATATCTAGAGAAGATCAATAGATAATAGGTATAAACAGACATAACAAATTAAGAAAATAATCCTACACACACACAAACCTTACCGCTTGCATGTCATTCAGTTCCTTCTGATGTTTCACCACCATCTGGTTGAATTTCTCTCTTTCTTGGTTGAGTTCCAGTTGAAGCTTTCGATTTTCCTTTTCTTTCTTTCTCAAATCCTGTGTATTAGCTTTCTTTCTATCAATTTTAAAATCTTTCCGATTCATTATTTCTGCCAACTTGTTAACAGCCTATTCAAATATTAAAATATTATTAAATAAGGATCTATGTTGGAACCATCTGATTTAAATCTCCACTAAAAATGTATTTTCTTCCTCAAAATCAGGAAGGACTATTTTGTGTGGGAAAATCAGAAGAACCTAATAAAGGATGGAACATAACTGGTAGCACAAGTAACTATTACTGTTTTATCTCATTGTTCAAATGTAAGAACCAGATTAAGTCTTGTGAAAATTTTTTACAAAGAATTTTTTTACTGTTCAATAATCATTCAGCATTATACTGTACGTAGGCACTTTGATAGGTACTAGATATAAAGACAAAAAATAGAGTTATGCCTCAAAGGTATCATAGTCTGATGGAGGAGCCAGACAAGCACGCATTATAGTACAGAGTGGTGAGTTAAAAGAAAAGAGGCTAACAATGGTGCTATGGGAGCAGTACCTAACTGAGACCTGGGGAAGTCAGGGGTGGCTTCCTGGTGTACCTGCACATGTGTCCACATATGTTTCTTAAAAAGACAAATAAGAGTTGGATAAGCAAAGAAGAAATAGTATTAAAGAGAAGAGCCAAGGATGGCATTATAATCAGATGAAACCACACACAGGCAAAAAGGCCCAAGATAATTTTTTTCCTTGGGACAAGTAGGTAAGTAAGGAGATGGTATCTACCAGGCCATACTGAGGCCCTTTTGAATGTAAGAGAGAACAGCTGAGGTTAATCCCTTTTGCCAGAAGGAAAGAACATATTCAAATTGAGAAGTGTTAAAAGCATGTGAAATTAAGCTACATAAACTAAAACATAAGTCATGGTATTTTCTGCAATTATGTTTAAAAGAAACCGAAGATTTTTCCATTAAAACAGAAAAAAAGCCCAACTACCATCATTTCCATGTACATTTAGTCCTATCTAGGATGAGGAGCCCATATACATATTTTAATGGAGTAAATGCTTATTTCATTGAATTCATAATGCATATTGTTATTTTTCTAACAGTAAATCTAACATATTAAAAGAAAAATAAAAGACAGAACTATATTATGAAGAAAGTGAAAAGCCCTTGTAGTATCACCCATCAAAGAGTACCTCTGCTAAAGTCTCTTTTTTCAATCTGCTGGGTGTGTATCCTTCTAAACTTTTCCTTATGTATATAAGCTGATTACATGGATATTTAAATTAGAAAATGGGATCATGCTATACATTCTGTGCTGCAACTCGCTTTTTAAATTTAATACTATATCATATATCATGGGAAATACAATTTCCCCATGTCATTACATATATGTCTATTTCATTTATTTTTAATGGCTCCTTTGCTCTGTATTGTATGGATATATTATGATTTATCAATACTATGCTGATGGGTGGTTGGGTTATTTTTATTTTTCACCGTTAAAAATAATGTTGTGGGGTGCCTGGGTGGCTCATTAAGAGTCCGACTTCAGCTCAGGTCATGATCTCGTGGTCCGTGAGTTCGAGCCCGTATCGGGCTCTGTGCTGACAGCTCAGAGCCTGGAGCCTGCTTCAGAATCTGTATCTCCCTTTCTCTCTGCACCTCCCCCACTTGCACCTTCTCTCTCTCTCTCTCTCTCTCTCTCAAAAATAAACATTACAAAAAAAATGTTGCTGTAGGGGCGCCTGGGTGGCTCAGTCGGTCCGTCATGGCTCAGAGCCTGGAGCCTGCTTTGGATTCTGTGTCTCCGTCTCTCTGCCCTCCCCCCCACTCATGATCTGTCTCTGTCTCTCAAAAATGAATAAACGTTAAAAAAAATTTTTAAAGTTGTTGCTGTAATTACATTTGTATGTGTTTCTTTTGAGCATTTATGGAGTTATTTATACAGGATAAATTCCTAAACGTGCAGTTACTGGGTCAAAGAATATGCACATTAAAATATGTTATTCTGTTAATTGTTCTCATAGTTTACTCCCTCAAAAACTACACAAATAAATTTCCCTATGTTCTTGCTAAAGAGGAGTATTATATCTCTCTCATTCAAATGTGCCCATTTGTCAAAAAGATACCTCATTATTGCTTTAATTTTTATTTCTTGGTTTATGGTAATGGGTTAGCTTTTTAAAATTCTTTTTTTCTCAAATGTCTCTTACTTTTTTTTCGTAGAAGATTGTCTTTTTATTTGTAGACCCTCTTTTATTTGTATTTCTCTACATTTGTTATAAATATTCTTCTTAGTTTGTTTTCTTTCAACTTATGTTGTTTTGGGCTCCCCAGACCTGAATTTTAATGTAATAAATGTCAATCCTTTTCTTCATGGTCTATGTTTTGATGTAAAAGTAAGTACAATCCTTCTACTGAAGGATTTTCAACAGGTATTAAGTACATTTTTGAAGGATTAATCTAGTTGCAACATGAAAAACTGCTGAGAGGGAGAGTAGATAAGTGGTAAAAAAGCTAATATAATCATTTAATAAAAAGTAAAAAATATGTATTTTACCATAAAAATCAACTGGGGTACACAGTACCTTATGAAGAATTTAAACTACTGTGTAAGTTAGTAAAATGACAAGATACCAAGTTTTAGTAAAAATGTGAACTGCATCATTAAATATATAGCAAAATGATACAGTCACCCCTATAGTTTCTTACTTACTCCTAGTTCTTCTCTCTTGGCTTTAGTCAAGTGTTTTCTCTTCATTAAGTTTTCCTACTGTCAATTAATTATAGGTCTTCTGTACAATCTAAAACATGTTCTTACTAGTCAATGACTAGACAAGCTACTTTCTGAACTCAATTAAAATCCAATTTCCTGAAAAAGACTTCTATATTTAATGAAGAAAGAGTATTACATTATTTGTTCCAGTGAAAAGATTGAACATTACAACCTAAGTTTTAAGAAAAAGTTCACAAAGAGCAAATGTTAGCTTCTGAATATATGATACTCAAATACAAACATATGGAAAAGGCTGAGAGAGAATGTATACCTGTGTTTTAAGGGTTCTTTCTGTACTGATATTCTTTTCATAGGTAGCCTTAAGATTATTGATCTCTTCCTCTTTCTTCAGTTTATATTCTGTTAGCAAATTATATAAAGTGTTATTATATGACATTAAATTTCTGCATTCAAAATTAAGGCTCTTAATTATGCAAATTAGTTTATACATAACTTTTAATAACTTCATTAAGATAATTCTTTTTTATTGTTTTATTGAGGTATAATTGACAAATAAATTTGTAAGATATTTAAGTTATACAATATGATAATTTGATAGATGTAAACATTGTGAAAGGATTCTCCCATCAAGTTCATTAACATATCCATCACCTCACATATTTACCATTTTCTGAGATGAGAACATTTAAGTTCTACTAAGATAATTCTTAAGGCTACAGAAGCTATTTAACATATGAAAACAAATATTTCAAAAACCTAATACACAATATAAATAGCTAAGATTTACCTCTGAACTTGATTAAACATAATTAAAACAAAACAAAACAAAAAACCTTACATACCTTCCTCTTTCCTCCTCATTTTATCAGTTAGCTCTTCATTTTCTTTTCTTAATAACTCAAGATCTTTGGTTAGCATGCTGTTTGTTTCTTCAAGCTTAACAAAACACACAAAGGTTTAAGTTACATTCACTTTGCTAGTCTCTTATTTAAAACAGTAACTTCAAAAAAAAAAAAACTTCACATTCTCCATAGATGAGGACAGGTCAAACGCTGCTTTATATATGAAAATGCCTGGTTTCCGGTTTAACATATGTGGATATAATTAAATTCAAAATATTTTAGAACAATTGCTAGCTTCTAAAAATTACTTCAGCGGGTGTGTATGTGTGTGTGTTTTTGTGAAAGGAAGAAAAAAATGTAATGGAAGGAGAACGACTACAAACTTGGGAAATTTAAATTTAGGTTTCTAGCTCTGTGATTCTTAGCAAGTCACAATGCTTTTGGGCCTCAATTCCTTCATCTGAATAATGATGATGAAAACGACAATTAAAAACATTTTGCTTTCAGTAATGTACTACTCATTCACCATTCTATGTATATTATTTCACTTAATGTTCATAAGAATCTTGTGGAATAGGTATTATTTCTTTTTCTTTTTTTTTTTTTAAGTAAACCCTATGCCCAATGTGGGGCTTGAACTCACAACCCTGAGATCAAGAGTTGCATGCTCTACTGATTGAGCCAGCCAGGCACCCCAAATATTATTTCTATTTTATAGATGAAGAATCTGAGGCTTAGAGAAGTTAATGCACATTGCCAAGACCATGTAACTTCTTAAAGGCAAAGCTAAGATTTAAACCCAGGACTATCTACACCAGAGCACTTGATGGTAACTTCAAAAGAAGAAAAATCTAACTCCCCCTCCCATTCCCATAATCTATATAGAGAACAGTATAAATTTCAGGAATAGTTAATTATAGTATTGGTTTTCTATAATTAATTTGTAAATATCCATAAAGAATTTCTCATCCCCAAATAGTTTCTCTGAACTTTATAGAATTCTGGCCATAAAACCAGTTGCAATGTATTAAGATAATACAACAAATGAATTTAAGCTAAGCATTTCCTTACATAAAATATATTAAGATCTATAGCCAGAAAGAGAAAAAGTATATTACACTGAAAAAGAATTTCAGTCATTAACAATGGTTTTGGATTATATAAACTATTTTATACAGGAGTACAGACTGACCACTGTGTATAAGCAAAGTCAAAGTAAATACACATGCATACATATTCACCTTACCCTAACACTTTAGGATGTGGCCTATTTTTATTTAATTTTAGTCATAAACCTTACGTGAAAACCACACTTACCCGACTAACAGTGTGATCTTTATCTGTAATCTCCTGTCTATTTCTTGAGGCAGCTTTCTTGCTTTCTTGGGTCAATTCAAAATACTGTTCTTCCAGAAGCCCTCGAGCCAACTGCTCAGACTCGGCTTTTGTTTCTGCTAGATCCAACTGAGTAGTAAGAGTTTCTCTACAACAGATTTATAAGAGAAATGGATATAAAGAAATTCAGTTATTCTTTCAACTTAATGATATGCTTAAAAAGACAACTATATTTAAATAATAATAATTCATTGCTTAAATAAAATCCATTACTTGAATCCACTTGAAAAGTTCTATATAAATAATAAATTTAACCTCTCAGACTCTGAAAAACTATAAAAGTAAAGAACTCTTTAATTGTGTATCTGCTATTGTGCTTAACTAAGAAAAGTTAATAAAGCAATGGCAAATAGTCTACTTTTGAAAAGGAAACTGTTGTGGATTAGAATGGAAGGTAGCATGGCACAGGAGAAAAATAATAGTCTTGTAAACCAGGAGGCCAGACCTAGACCCTTATCCCTATTCTATCACTAACTAATTGGGCAAGGACCCTGGGCAAATTTCTTACATTTCCTGGAGCTCAATTTAATCAAATCTGTAAAATGAGAGTTAAGCTAAATGATTTTTGAAGTCCTTTCCAGTTCGGAAATTTAATGAGATTATGAAGACTTATAAACAGATATTTAAACCACTATAAACTGTTCCAAGAATGCTCCTTGGGAATAACACTTTAAAGCTTTTTTGGAATTGACATTCAGACCAGGACCAAATCACTCCAATTTGCTTGCTCTTCCTGAAGAAGCTATCTTGGTCATAAATGTACCCCCCTATACACAGTAGGTGCTCAATTAATGTTTGCTAAGTTAATAAATGACTTCCACCTATTTTTTACTAAGGGAATAATACAAATGAAATTTTCTGTCTCAAGCCTCTCTCAAGAGGGAGATATATACTAACTACAGAAAAAAAAAAAAAAAAAAGAATATTCATTCATTTGTCCAAAAAACATTTACCTAAATGGTTACTATGTGCTAAATATGGTTGTACTAAGTAAGACATACAGTAGTAACAAAGTCTCTGCCCTCAGGAAGCATACATTAGTGGGGTGAAAATGGTCAATTTAAAAAATGAGCAAGTAATATACAGTATCCATAGAGAACACAATAAAATGAAAAAGGTAGAAGAAGCTGTGCATGTGGTATTTTATATAGGGTGATCAAGGAGGCCTCTCTGCTAAGAAGACATGTGAGAAGAAATATGAAGGAAGGGAATGAGCTATGTGTATCTGAAAAGTGGTAAGTTGGAAGAAACATCTAATGAGAAATGCCCTAAGTTTGGTCTGAAAAAAGTTAGTGTACGTGAAGTGGGAGATCAAGGAAAGTTGTGAGAAATGTATTAAAAGAAGTTGGAAGAGATAAAGATCTTATAAGGCTTTCTAAAACAGTATACGGAACTTTGGTTTTACTCTGAATATTCTGTTTTTAAAAGATCATTCTGGGGGCGCCTGGGTGGCTCAGTCGGTTAAGCGGCTGACTTCGGCTCAGGTCACGATCTCATGGTCCGTGAGTTCGAGACCCGCGTCAGGCTCTGTGCTGACATCTCAGAGCCTGGAGCCTGTTTCAGATTCTGTGTCTCCCTCTCTCTGACCCTCCCCTGTTCATGCTCTGTCTCTCTCTGTCTCAAAAATAAATAAACGTTAAAAAAAAAAATTAAAAAAAAAAGATCATTCTGGTTGCTGTATTAAGATCAGACTGTAGGGGGAAAATGGCAGAAGTAGGGATATTAGTTAGGAAGCTACTGAAATTATCAAGATTGGAGATGGTCTGGATCAGGCTGGTAAATGGTACAAGTCATGAGAAATGATCAGATTCTGAATATGATTTCAAATTATAGCTAGGAAGACTTATTAATGGATTGAATGTAGAGAATAAGAAGAAAAAAGAGTCTAGAATAACTTCCAAGTTTTTTATTTAAACAACGGGAAATAATAGGATTGCTAATACCAAAATGGGGAAAACAGGGAGCAGCTGGTTGGCAGAGTAAAGGAATCAAGAATTTTTTCTGGACATGTTACAAATGAAATGCTTATTAAACACTCAAGTGGAGATGTCAAATAGATGGCTGGACATACAAGTCTGGAATTCAGGGGAGAATGTGCTTACACACTGATGCTATTTAAAGCCATGAGACTGGATGAAAACAAGGAGGGAGTGATCCCTTGGGCCCTCCAAACTTTAAAGGTCTCAGAGAGGGGAAGGGACAAAGGAGCAAAGGAGGTTAAGAGTAGCCAGTTCAATAACAAAAATACCATGTGGTGGTCAGAGAGGCCAGATGAAGAAATTTCATAGAGAGAGTAATGGACTATGTCAACTGCTACTGTTAAATAAGATAAAGACTGAGAACGGACTATTGTCTTTAACTGTTAGGAAGTCATAAGTAACCTTGAGAAGGGTTATTTTGATAGAGCGATGAATGCAAAAGTTTGACTGGAATGAGCTGGAGAGAGAAAGGGAGAAGAGAACCTGAAGATAAATGGTATGTCACTTTTCTTTCTTTTCTCTTTTTTAAAGTTTTATTTATTTATTTTGAGAGAGAGAGAGAGAGAAAGCATGAGCAGGGAAGGGGCAGAAAGAGGTAGAGAGAACCCCAAGCAGG
The DNA here is from genome assembly GCF_018350195.1 of Panthera tigris. NCBI lineage: Eukaryota > Metazoa > Chordata > Mammalia > Carnivora > Felidae > Panthera > Panthera tigris. The sequence goes on from NC_056671.1 coordinate 43,701,561, forward strand.
CTCTGCACTATGATTTCCGTGAGATCATGACCTGAGGTGAAATCAAGAATCCAATGCTTAACTGACTGAGCTACCCAGGTGCCCAGGCATGTAACTTTTTAAAAAAAATTATCTATTTATTTAACTTAAAAAATATTTATTTTTGAGAGAGAGAGAGAGAGAGAGAGAGATGTAAAGAGGTAGAGAGAGAGGAGGACAGAGGATCTGAAGTAGGCTCCGTGCTGACAGGAGGCAGCCCCATGCAGGGCTCAAATTCACAAACGGTGAGATCATGACCTCAGCCAAAGTCGGATGCTCAACCGACTGAGTCACCCAGGCGCCCCCGGTATGTCACTTTTCAAATAAGTTTGCCACAAAAGGAAGCAGAAAAATATGATGGCAGGTGGAAGTGAATATGTGCTCAAAAGATGGTTATTTTTTACAGAGACGTTTACCTGTATGCAATAAAAATGACTACAGAAAGGAAAAAATTGATGTAGGAAAGGTGAAGATTACTGGAGTCATGTTCTTAAGTAGGCAGAAAGGGATGGGATCAAGGGGCTGCCTTAGTTAAAAGCACATTTTGTCCATTTACATCAATCAGAAGGAAGGCAGGGTTTATTGGTACAGATGCAGACAGATTAGTAGGTTGTGAGGGTAGAAGACAGTAGAAGTTCTCTGACTTCCAGGAAGCAAGACCACTTGTTGAGTGTGAGGATGAGGACAGGTTGTTGAAGATCTAGGAGGAAGGAGAAGATATGAAATACGTGTCTCAAAGCATAGGGAAGTTAGTATGTTAGGAAAAGACGCGAAGTACTGCCAATGGTAAGTCTATGATCCTAGAGGTGGTTCTGCACTATTATACACAGGGCTTCAGACTGGTAACACTCTTATCTGAGTTTACTGCTTTGTATTAAATTCAAATAAAAGTAAGTTGTAATTTAAAATTCCAGAAAACCTATTTATCCCAAATTATAGTCCTATCCCTGGCTATGCAACTGTGCAAGAGAAAGCAAGAAACAATGAGATGGTTCAGGGTAAAATTGTCCACAACTACAACCATCCAGACTTCCTTCACAGCTCTCCATAATGAAAGACCTGTCTTTACTGACTCCTAGGGCCAATCTATCACCTTTATTCTCCCATTTCCTTAATGAAATCAATTAACAACTTCTTTTTCTTCTAGGATGTAAGATTATAAGCAGGGACTTTGTTCTTGTTCACTGCTGTATTCCAAATGCCCAGAAAAGTCTCTGGCCCATAAAAAGTGCTTAGAAATTTTGTTTCAATCAATGGATAGAGGTGTAACTTTTCTCATTCTGATTTCCTTTCCATGTCTTTAAATATGCTCAAATTTCTACTATCTTTAAAAACAGATGGCTCTCTTTCACCTTCTCCTCCAGTTAGGGCTCCATCTCTATCTCCTTGCCTTAACAGCCACGTTTCTTAAATTAAAAAAAAAAAAATTATTTATTTTAAGAGAGAAGGAGAGAGAGTGTGTGTGCGCATGTGAGCAGGGGAGGGGGAGAGGCAGAGAGAGAGGAGAAAGAGAATCCAAAGCAGGCTCCACAGTCTCAGCTCAGAGCCTCACATGGGGCTCGAACCCACAAACTGTGAGATCATGACCTGAGCCAAAATCACGAGTTGGATGCTCAACTGACTGAGCCACCCAAGCACATCGAATTTTTAAATTTAACAAATATTTACTGACCATCTACAATGTTCTAGGTACAATTCCAGGTGCTACACATATAGCAGTGAATCAGAGTTAAGGACAAAACATTTGAAAATTCCCTTCTTCACTGCTAAATTCTAGCAGAAAGATAAAAACAGCAAGTAAAATAAAATAAGCAAATTCTATAATATACTGGGAAGGGATAAGTACTACAGAGAAAAATAAAACAGGGAAGGAAGTACTGAAGGTAGCAAGGTAATGGGGTGGGGGATGTTTGCAATTTTAAGGATTATTTAGGGAAGGCCTCTCTGAGATGACAGTCAGACCTAGACCCAGAGAGGGTGAAGAGGCAGGCTGTGTGGATATTCAGAGAAAATGTTCCAGGTGGAGGGGAGAGCAAGTCAAGAAGCCCTGAGGCAGGAGAGTAACTGACTAGTTTGTTGAATTGTAAGGAGGTAATGTGGCTATTGTCTACATTCTGTCTCTACTTCTACCCTTACCATTAATGTCTCAATCTACTTTAGTATCCATTCTCATTACTATTTAGGAACTGTTCTCAATAAGGTAACTAACAACCTTAAATATAATGGACAATGTATTTTTAACTTGACCTTTTTGAGTATTTGGCACTTTAAATCACCTTCTCTTCTTTGAAATATTCTATTTCCCTTAGCTTTTATGATACCTTATCTGTTGCCTTCTTGTATTACTGGTGATTTACTTTCCCTTCCTTTGCCCATTCCTTAAAAGTATAGGCACTAGAAGTCTGTTCTTAGCTTTTATGTCTTCTCACCATCCTACACTAGGGGTTACAACTTAGTACCTGAGAGGGTCAAATGAGTCCACATAAGTGTTCCTCCAACTCCCTCCAGACACACAACAATTAAATCTGGGCCAACATTTTACATAAAAATTCAGATTTCTGGCTTCTCTTGAAAAACTAGATTTTGTGGCAGCAAGTGGTTAGAACTGATATGAACTCCTCAGTTTGTTATAATATTCACAACTCACAAAATGAGCTAGAACCCAACTAGCTTCAAATCAGTTACATGTATGGTACCATAGGTTCATGAGTTTATACAATCACCTTAACAAATCTCATCTATCTCTGTCTCAGTATATCTCTGTTTCAGTATACAATGAATGTCAAATCAGCTTCAAGTCCTTACCTTTCCTCTGAGCTCTGATGCAATAAACCCAAGTGCTTGGAATCCATTCTTTGGATATCCCACAGGCACCTCAAACTCAATTGGTCTGAAATGGAAATAATCTTATCTCCCCTCATTTCATAAACTTGGCATTCTTTAACTCAGGGATTAGTGCTACCATCAACCCAAATGCCTTGGTCAGAAACTTGAGAACCCACCTGAAAATTTCCCCAACTTTTATCCCCATACTCCCATATCTACAGGTCCTATTGCTTCTACTTCTATTTTTCCCATGTACTTGCCTCCCCTTTACTGTCAATTTCCTCTATAATTTTACATCTAGGGATGCCTGGGTGGCTCAGTCAGTTAAGTGTCCGATTCCTGACTCTGGCTCAGGTTCGTGAGATTGAGCCCCATGTTGGGCTCCGTGCTTCTCTCTCTGCCCCTCCCCTGCCCACACACACACTCTCTCTCTCAAAATAAACAAACATTAATTAAGTTTTACATCTAGATTTTCCAATGGCTACATAATTCAACTTCCCGTATCCACCAGTTTTGCCTCACTCTAATCCATTCTCTACTCTAAAGAGTGAAACTTTCTAAATTACCACCTTGTCAATCCCTAGCAATTTGTCATAGACACCTAACTTAATTATAGCTGTCTCCTGACTAGATTCTGAAGTACTGGAGGGTAAGAACTGTAACTTACTAATAATTATATCACTCACATGAATCATAGTACTTAGCACAATACTGGTTACCAATATGCTTCTGTTAAATAGATCAAACAAGAACAAATATATCAACCCCATGAAACAACATATCTGAACACCCTTCATAGTGAATGCACACAACCTGGGATTGTACAGTACACTGTAGATACCATACAAATGATAGACAATAGATTATATAATAGGGGTCTACCACTGTCCCAGAGATTAACCAGGAAAAAAGTATCTTCACTCCTACCTTAGATTCCACTAAAAATATTAAGTAGCTAAGCACTGAGTGTCCATAGTTGCTAACAACACTGAGGCAACCGGACAGTACAAGGTACAAGGTAGTCTTCACCTTTCTACCAATCAGATTAGAATATGACTAATACTCCAGATTAGGAATGTCCAATAAAACTTTCTATGAGGATAGAAATGTTCTTGGGGCTCCTGGGTGACTCAGTCAGTTAAGCTTCAGACTTCGGCTCAGGTGATGATTTTATCATGCTTTGTGAGTCTGAGCCCTGCGTCAGGCTCTGGGTATAGCTCAGAGCCTAGAGCCTACTTCGGATTCTGTGTGTCTCTCTCTCTCCGCCTCTCTCCCACTTGCACTCTGTCTCTCTCTCAAAAATAAACAAACATTAAAAAAAAAAAAGAAAAATTCTATATACCTGTGCTAATATGGTAGATGCTAGCCACATGTTAACTGTTGAGCACCTGAAATGTGGCTAGTACACCTGAGAAACTAAAATTTAAACTTCATTTAAATACACTAAAGCTCGAATTTAAATGGCTATATAAGACTAGGGGCTACCATATTGGACAGTGCAGCTTTAGATTTAACCATGAAGCACAGAAGGAGGACAAAAATGTTCAACTAATATGGAAATGGAATCAATAAAATCACAACTGAGGAAAATACACAGGAAAAATGATCCAGTTCCTTCAACAAGTAAGTGTCAGGATAGTGATTACCCTAGTGGTGGGGAGGGAAGAAGGCATAATGAGGAGGGGGAATACAGTGGGCTTCTAAAGTGGATAGCAAGGTTCTGTCTCTTTCATGGGTGGTATTATAATATCATAATAATTTATAATTCATAAAACTGTACATGTTTTAATATTTAATGTATTTGTTCAATAATGGTTAGACTTTTACAATTTCTATATGGAAAGAGAATATAAAAATGTCAGAAAACTAGTTCTAATGTCTGTTCCCTCTAGCTATGAGAAGTTGTTAACACTTAAATAGCTTTAGGTCTTCTCCTTCTTAGGCCCTAAGCACACATGCACACATGTAACTTAACCTAAGAATACTAAGAGGAAGACCCTAAATACCTTTACCTAGCATAAAATAATGATGTGTAAATACAGCATGAACGATTTATATACAAATAGATGTTTAAAGATTGAGACCCTTGAAAACAATTTATTGTCACAGTTTAGTGAATCTCTACACAATTGCCATAGTATTAACATATTAAATTATTTTTTCAACATGAAAGGAAATTTTAGCCTAAATTTAGTTTTATTTGTTCTGAATTAGCCCAATAAGATTTGCTATACCACTTTTATCAGAATAAAGGCACATCTACTCTCTACCTTTAAACTTAAAGAATGCTAAGTTTCTCAAGGATCCACATAAGAGTGAAAACATATGGTATCTGTCTTTCCCTGTATGACTTATTTCACTTAGCATAGCACTCTCCAGTTCCATCCACGTTGCTACAAAAGGCCATATTTCATTCTTTCTCATTGCTATGTTTTCACTCTTATGTGGATCCTCAGAAACTTAACAGAAGACCATAGGGGAGGGGAAGGGAAAAAAAAAAAAAAGTTAGAGAGGGAGAGAGCCAAACCATAAGAGACTCTTAAAAACTGAGAATAAACTGAAGGTTGATGGGAAGTGTGAGGGAGTGAAGGGTGAGTGATGGGCACTGAGGAGAGCACCTGTTGGGAGGAGCACTGGGTGTTGTATGGAAACCAATTTGACAATAAATATCATATTAAAAAAAAAAAAACAACTTAAAGAATGCTATGATGTAGTAGTGACTCTTGTTTTAAAGAAAAATGGACATACTTTTCATTTTGTAGTTCCTGTATTTTCTTTAAATTTTCTCTGTTTTTTTCTTCAATTTCTTCCTTAAGTTCCTTTACTTGGGTTTTATAAAGTGTCTGCAAAACAAGTGATTAGAAGAAATAAGTGTTTATGAGGAGTTTGGTAGTTTCTTATAAAGTTAAACAACATATGATCCAACAATTCCACTCCCAAGTATTTACCCAAGACAAATGCAAATATGTATCTATATAAAATCTTGTCAATGAATTTTCACAGCAGCTTTATTTCAAATTGTAAACAGATGAATGCAATAAAAAGGAATTACTATTGATACAAACAACATGATAAACCTAAAAAATATTTTGCTGAAAGAAACCAGGTGCTAAAAAGTACATATTGCATGATTCCATGTACATGCAACCCTAGAACAGGTGACAATAATCAATTGTGACAGAAAGCAACTAAGCGGTTACCTGCAGATAGAGGTAAGCAGAGCAGATTGACTACAAAAGGCCACTAGGAATTTATGGTGAAGGAAAAGTTTTATATGTTGATTGTTGTGGTGGTAACACAGCATACAGATTTGTCAAAACTCATCAACACATACACTTATAATGGTTACAATGAAGTATATAGAAATTATATCTCAAAAACATTAAAAGTTATATTGGTTTGGGAAAACATTATAAAGAAACTTAGCAAGCTTACTCATTTAAAAGATCAATTCTTGAAGTGAATAATGCTAGAGAAACCACTTCTCTTTTGGGTGGGTGGGATTGAGTGGATGGTTGAGAGATGTACATAAAATACCCACAAACAAGATTTATCAAACATTCTGTTAACACACAAATAATATATATTTATTATAAAACAATGATTCTTACAAAATTCATTCGGCTTCTGCCAACTCTATCAACAAATATTAATTTTTTTTTGAGAGAGAGAGAGTGCACAAGCAGGGGAGGGGCAGAGAGAAAGGACAGAGGATCTGAAGCGGGCTCTGCTCAGAGAGCAGAGAGCCCAATGTGAGGCTCAAACCCATGAACTGTGAGATCATGACCTGAGCCAAAGGCAGATGTTTAACCAACTGAACCATCCAGGTGCCCTTCTCACAACAAATATTTAACAGGTGTAAGTGTTAGACCTATATTGTGTTAGGGTGCTGTGGTTACAGAGTAAACTTCTAGTTCTGCAGTCCTTTTTTAAACTATCCCTTTTAGTATAAAAGATAAGGAAAAAAATAGTAAGGACCAGAAAACAGCTGTCGAGAACTATCCTTCTAAGAAATAGCACTTCTCTAGGAGAAAAATACATACATTTCTTATCTATCATTTACCTACCTACCTACCAGAAACAGAGAGCAAGCAGGGGAAGGGCAGAGAGACAGAAGGAGACAGAGAATCCTAAGCAGACTCTGTGCTGTCAGTGCAGGACTAGATGTGGGGCTTGAACTCATGAACCACAAGATCATGACCTGAACTGAAACCAAGAGTCAGACACTAAACTGACTGAGTCACGCAGGTACCCCAAAGATACATTTATTTCAATGGGAATGTAAATAAAAGAGGACTGATAGCTTGCAAAATGAAGTAATTCATTTTGCCTTTAGGAATCAAAATTCCTATCTCTTTGACTTCCGATACTGGAATCTGTATGTATAATCAATGAAAGGATAAATAGAAAAAAATACTCTGATTTGAAACACCAGATTAAAGAATATCTTATATCTGGTCATAATAGTTTATCAAATTTACGGATACTTAACTCAATCCTCACAAGTTACGAACTAAATCAGAAAGAAGAGACAGTGTCAAGTTTTATATTACTTTATACAGACAAGTCTAAGAATCCATAGGAACACCACAAGTCATCTGACATCCATCTCAAAATGTGGAGGCATTGGATGATTACTTTGTGAAAGTATATGGACAAGAAAGTGTGCATGATGTTATAGACCATTTTGCAGAAGTCAGTACTACACACTTTGAACAATTAAGGTTAATCTCTACCCAGGGAAAGATTTTCAATAATACTGAAATTTTTTAAATTTAAAAACGTTATTTCAGTGATAGTCTAACAAGTCAAAAAATAGTTAGAAAGTCACCATGTTTAGTAGGAGATGAGCAGAGTACAGCATGAAGCTCTAAACATGGGAAAGTTCTGTAGAGCTCTAAAGGTGTTCAGATGCAAAAAATGTCCTTTTTGAGTTTATTTATTTATTTGAGAGAGAAACTGTGCTTGTGAGCATGAGTGGGGGAGGGGCAAAGAGGGAAAGAGAATCCCAAGCAGGTTCTGCATTCCTTGCCGCGCCTGACCCATGGCTCAATCTCAGCACTGTGAGATCATGACCTGAGCCTATATCAAGAGTGGGAGGCTTAACCAACTGAGCCATCCAGGTGTCCTGGTATTCAGATTCTTTATTAATTCATTAATAAATCATTAGTTCCAATATTGTTCACTTGGTTTCTAGGGCATGTTCACTAGCATAACTAGAACTCTCTAATTTTTTTTTTTATTTTATTTTTTTTTTAATTTTTTTTTTTCAACGTTTTTTATTTATTTTTGGGACAGAGAGAGACAGAGCATGAACGGGGGAGGGGCAGAGAGAGAGGGAGACACAGAATCGGAAACAGGCTCCAGGCTCTGAGCCATCAGCCCAGAGCCTGACTCGGGGCTCGAACTCAGGGACCATGAAATCGAGACCTGGCTGAAGTCGGACACTTAACCGACTGCGCCACCCAGGCGCCCCTAGAACTCTCTAATTTAACTGCACTAAAACTTGTAGGAAAAGTGGCTGCCAGGTGTAACAGTAATGGAGAAGCTAGGTAACTGTCAAGTTGAAATGGCAGCATATAAACTTGGCAACCAAAAGAAATAACACTGCAGAACCTTCACTACCTTCAAATCTCAAAGAATTAGCTATGAATGTTAATCAATACTAGTAGTGAAAATAACCTGGCCTGCAGCAAATAAGAGTTAGAATGACTTCTATGGAAAAAAAAGCAAAATAGATACATAAAGTGAATAAAAAGAGCTAAAACAAACAAAAAAAAAACAAACCCTTTTGAGCATAGTTATATCTATAACTGTATGCAGTTATACCTGCAAATGGAACATGCATACATGAACCACATATGAAAATACCCAAGTTTGCTAACAGGCAAACAAAACCCTTAACAAAGTCTTACATACAGCTTTACTTTGATGGCAATTTTAGAAATGTTTCACAAAAACGTTAGTTTCTTTACAACTTACATAGAGCACGAACTCAGATTCAGAAATGAAATGTAGAGATGGGGACACGAAAAGGGGGAGAAAACCACTTCACGGTCATTTGAAAAAAAGTCAGTTCACATTAAAAATCTAAATACCTAATTTTAAGCAAAGTGTTAAAAATGATTCTTACCGAAAAATATTGCTCTGCTTCAAGCTGATCTTGTAGCTCCCGCATCTGTCCTTCATTTCCTCTATACTGTCTTCAGGTAAAAGAGAAAATAATAAATGAATGCTATTTATACTATACTTTGTATTATTCTTTATTTATTAAAGTTGCTAAAAATAAAAAGGTTTACTAAAATGACCTTTGTTTTTAAAAATCATAATTCACTATACAGTATTACTTTAATATTCATATTTGGTCAGGCCACACTGTCTCGTTCCATTTTGCTCCTACTATACAAAGTAGAGGGAACTGTTTTTTACTGAAGGTCACTTTCAGGAGAATATTAACTGTGGATTAATCCAAGTTGCAAAAATAAAAATGATATTTTCTAAGTTTTAGTAGAGAAAAGCATCCTTAGGAATAAACTTTAAATGTCACATGTAGTATAGTAAGCGATTAAAAACAGGGCACACGAAAATATTCACAAATAATATTATACATACCATACATTATATATACATATAATACCATACATTATGGCCAATGAAGCATGGAGGTGGGGCTGGAAATAAAAAACCAGGTAAGGAACGAGAAAGAAGGCAAGAACAATACATGACAAAGGAGGAGGAACACAGACACACCTACATATATATAATACACACATGAACACAATTCACAAAGAAACAGACAAGACAGAAACACAATGTAACCCCCGGTTACATATTTTCAAGGATAAACAATTCCATCTGCATCTGCTGGGTTTTCATTTTAGATAGTGATAGATTTGTATTTTCAGCATCTAACAAGGCATATAGTTGATAAAAGGACATAATAAGTGTTCACTGAATGCTGAGTGAAAGTTATTCTGGGAGAAGAAAACTACAGAACACATAATGCGAAAATGAAGGCTCTACAAGGGGGAAAAGAATTTTGCCAATATAAATCCAACAAAACAAAAACTGACAATTTTACCCAAGAATTACTATGTTGTAAATGAAGCTGGCAAATGAAGGGTATTATCACATAAATCTAGAGGAAATAAAAACACGTGACTTGGTATAAAATATACTAATCTTTGACATTAAATTTTTGAAGCATGTCTTTATACAAATTCTGAAAGCAATAATGAAACCTTGCATCATCTCCACTTCAAGTAAGTGGACACATCACATTTCAGAGTAGAAGAAGAAAAAAGGTACTTTGCATTCTGAGATGAACCAAAGGAACAAAACAAAACAAAACATAGAGTCATCATGTCTAACTCTAGTTCCTAATATAAAGAAATACTGAACATTTCCCATGAGACACTGAATACTTAATAAAAAAGTTTAATTCTGATTTTTGTAATTCTAGTGTGAAGAAACAGGCCTTTTGTCGGTATGAAAATCATGAGAAAACTAATTTTTCCACCATAAATGGACTTACTGTAAAGTCAGTGGCCTTGATAATCTCCTTTTTTCTCCCTTTAAAGATCTCTACTTTTTATTCAGTAAGGCTCCCTTGCAAACCTTTGCAAGTAAATTCTTTTTTCTAAATGCTTTTTTCCTAAGTTTTCCTTTCACAAATTGCAAATAAATTATTTCTACACATATAAAATATCAAACATAAGCAAATGCAGAACACAAAAAAGAAACAAAAAAATGTTATTTTTGAGACTTACTTTGTAAGCTGAGCTAACTCAAATTCTAATAATCTCTTTGCTTCCAATAAAGTATTTATTTCCTGTTTCATCTGCTTTTCTAGACCTTTTAAATTGTCCGCTTCAAACGCTTGAGTCTTCAATTCATTCTGTAACAATACTCGCTTATTTGATTCCTGCTCCAGTTGCAGGGATAGATTCTTAACCTATGAACAAGAAAAATAATTGCAGTCTTAAATCTCACTAATAATTTAGTAAACATTATTTGAAAGAATATCAATCAAATCTCAAATGTGCTATACTGCCTTATACAGAGAATATTAGTATTCTAAAGAGTCTCCATTGTTGACATGTTATTTATAACTATAGAACTTACTATTAAGTCAAATTAACCCCCAAATTTCAGATATGAGATCTTGGAGGAAAAAAATCTGGTTTCTTTCGGTCCCAACATGTACAGAAATTTTAGAGTAGAGAATGGCCATAAAAGCCACTTTTGGAGGGACATAAGGGGTATTTAAATTCACCTTTTCGGATTCATAAATGTTTGTGCTCTGGTCTATAACCCTCTGAAGTTTAGTGAGGCCTTCCTTAACCCCTGGATGTAATTACTCAAAACACTCCTACAGCATTCAGTACTTCCTCTTTAAATTAATGTCATGCTTGTAATTTTGATCTTAATATCTGTCTTTCCTTCTGGGCTCGAAGTTCCACAAAAGTCAAGAACATATCTATCTTATGCAGTAATCCAACTCCCAGCAGAGCCGGGAAGATAAAAGGTGCTCAAAAATTACATTTTGAAATGACTGAGTATGGTCTTCCAAATTTTCAACATACTTTCTTCCTGCGTGTTGGCTATAACAGGTATCCACTAAATCTCTTTTCTTTCTAGTTCATTCTATAGAACACTACCAGACTAATTTTATTTTCTAAAAGAGTATTTTCACCTACAGCCTCCCATTTTAAGTTTAAATCATTATCAATACTTTGGTTCCCAAGTTTCCCATGACTATACAATATGTCTTTTCTTCTCTGGTCAGATCAAGTCCTTGTCTTTCACTTACCTATCTTCATTCATTAATCACTCTTTTACTATCATCATTATTGATAATGTTCCCTCTCTATCAACTCTAGCTTCTGACTCTCAAACTATGAACTTTTGAGGTCTTACTCAATCTTTAAATAATGGAAATATCTCATTCCTCCTGTAAGAAGTCTTTCCTGATTATTCTGGTTTTCTCTCTCTCCCTTTTCTAACATATATGCAGACTGATTCCTTCCAGTCTTATAAGTGATTTTTAAAATACATATAATAACCACAAGGATATAATGGCATTTTATCTTTTATTTATTGCTTTGTAAATGTGTACCCTGTGTTTTCCATCAATCTAAGCCAGTCAAGACTCTGTAGTTAACATTTTTCTTGAGATCTAAGAGCAATTTCTCCTCTTTGGGATTACAAGAGAACTTTACAATAAACTTTTTTGTGTGTGTGTTTTTAAAAAGCAGATGGCAATTTCTTCAGAAGAGGAGCTATGACACTTCTATAGAGTTGTACTGTCATAGTGCAAAATAGTATAAATCCTATGGTGTGACTGTTCAACAACTATCTGTTGATAAAAATCCTAGGAAGGAAGGATACAGTGGTGGCTTTATAGCAGTAAACACATACACATACAGGTTATTTTATTCAAATCTCCTCCATGTTTTTTAAATTATAGATAACTTTTCACTTATAATTTATGATTACTTCTCTTTTATAAGATCAACAAAATCAATACTATTTTTCTTACTTCATCCTCCATCCTTTCTTTATTTTCAGTCAAATGCTCAAGCTTCTGCTGAGATTGTTTCAGATCAACATCTAGCATTGAACACTGTTTCTCAATCTGAACAACTCTATTTTCAGCCTTCTCTCGAGCTTCTCTCTCTTCCTTCAGCTTCTTTTCCATTTCTGTGAGGAAAAAAAAAAAAGTTACAGACATACATACTTTCACTTGCATGGGCTCCATAAGACAAACTGGTGTCAAAAATCCCTACTGTTTTTATCCTGGGATTCTAATGGAACAATTTATTACAGAAGTCCTAATGTCATTTGAATTATTTGCATAGTAGGATGTCTAAACAAAAGGAGTTATAAAATAAAGTAGTAGAATAAAACCTTCTAAATCCAGCCCACGCCCAATGTTATGAGAAATTATTAAGTGCCATTTCTAGACCAGAAGGTGAAAATATAACTAGAAAAAAAAAATGAAGTAACTAAAAAGAAAAATGGAGGTAGTTCAGATAAAAGCAGAGAAATAAGGCTGTGGTTATTAATCTATACCTTACATTGTTCCAGAAAAGTTTCAAGGGACTTAAGGCTGATAGGAATTCTAATTTTTGCAATTCAAACAAACAAGATTCCACGGTAGTATAGTACCCACTTTAATTATTATCAAAAGATAAAAGTCTATAGTGAGGCTCCTTTTTTGAGATATGGTAACTAAGGTTCTGAAAGGTTCAATTTTCCAAGGTCCTGCAACTAGTAAGTTGTACAGACATGATTCAAACTTAGTAAGTCTGCTTTTCCATTCTTGGAGACTGCCCTCTAGGTAACAAAATAGAAACAATTAGAATGGAACTTCCTCATCTTTCCCTCCAAACCTACAAACTTAGCCATACCAGTAATCATTGCCTCTTAATTCCCATCTCTAATCAAACACAAATCCATCCACTTCTGTTCTGGACTTTGTTCCTTCAATTATTTCATTTCTTCCCTGCCTCAACAATTTCCTTCTCCTAACTGAATCATTCTCACCAACATAATAATCTCATTTATTATCTCCCTTCCTAAAATATCCTCTACTGCTCTCACATTCCTCTTTAGCTACTATTCCATCTCTGTTCAGAAACTTCTGGAAGAACTTCCTGTCTCCAGTGCCTCCACTTACTGTCTCCAGTGCCTCATCTACTATACATTTACTACTTTCCCTTTTGGCCTCCATCTCCACCATTCCACTGAAACTGCTTTGTATGATAACCAGTGAGTGAGGTCCATCCTGCAAAATTCAGAAGACACACAAATGTCTGGGTCTTCATCTTTACTGACCTTAATAGAATCCGTATATTGAATAACTTCCTCATTTTTTTTCAATATTTTACTCTTTGAAATTCTAACACCATACTTACTTGGTGTTCCTGCAACCCCCTTTGACTGTTATTGGTTTCCTTTGTAACATTTGGAAAATGTTAGACTACCCAAGGGCTCTGCTATGATTCCATTTCTATTCTGCCCTATTTCCCCTTAGGAGGTTCTGTGCATGACTGTATAACTCCTGCTCTCCTCTGAGCTCCAGACTCATATATATTTGACATTTCCACTTAGATATCTAACACGGTTTTCAAAGTTAACATATCTAAAATAGACACCTTTATTTCCCTCCCATCCCAAACCACTCATCCCATCCCAGTCATCTCAATGTCAAAACATATTAACATCCATCCAGTTGTTAAAATTAAAAAGCCCCCCCCCCCCATAAAAAAAGAGCCAGAGCCTTTCTTGGTTCTTCTTTTTAATTTCCATCCAATTCATCACCAACTCTTACCCTCTTACCCTTTGTATCTACATTTCTTTCATGCTCTACTACCACTAATCCCTACACATTATATAGCCTTCTAGTTGATCTCCATTTTTAAACTGTTCTCTCTCTCAAAAGCATTCTCCATACAGCAGGAGTGGTCTTTCAAAAACATATGTTACACATGCCAGCACAGCTCAAAACACTACAATGGCTTCCCACTATTCTTAGAATAAGAGTATTGAACTTATCATCTCTTCTGCCTGGAACATACTTTCTCCTGGACGGTTCACTTTGCCTCAAATATTATTAGTTCAGAGAGGCCTTTCCTCAGAACCCCATCTAACATAGCAATACTTAGAAACTATCACACTGTATGTATTTTCTTCATATTAATGATTACAATCTGCACTGATTTTCATTTATTTGCTTTTTTTGATTATCTCTACCATCAGAAAATAATCTCTAAGAGGAAGGATTCTTGTCTTATTCTATGCTATATATTCCCAGGTGTGCCTGGCCTATAGTAGGCAGTCAACAAGTAATGTACGTGAAAGAAATAAAAGTAGTTTAATATGGCTGAAGCACACCAGTTATGTGAAGTACACATAACAAAGTGCAGAGTAGTAAGACTATAAAGATGGGTAAGTGCCAACTCAAAGGCTCTTTATGTCCTGAGGAGTTTGACGGGTGCCTTGCAAACAATGAAAAGCCACAAAGGACTGGCACAGTAAGATTTAAATTTCAAAAGGATCATTCTGGCTTAAATGAGAACAATAGATTGATGAGCAGAACAACTGGCAGAGTAATAATTAAACAGATCAAGCAAATGATGATGTCACCATGAACTAAAAGAGAAAAGGAAAGGAGGAATATATTGTATATATCATTTGGAAGTAGAATTGCTGAATGATTCCCAGATTTCTGGCTTGGATACCTGGATGCTAAATATCACCACCCTTAGCCATAACAGTATTTCCCATTTATTAAAAGCCTTCTATGTACAGGCACTTTATATGCATTTTTTTCCATCTAATATCTTTTTAATAATCACCACAGAGTAGGTAAGAGGCAAAACAGATTTGTTTGATTCCAAGCCTGGGCTGCTAAAAACTATACAGCCATTAACTAGGATCATGAGAATAAGAGATTAAAGCAGGTCTGACAGATAGGATCCTAAGTTTCCCCTTGAATGAGCAGAATTTAAAGTGTTAAGTGACACTTCCAGATTGTAGCAGGTTACAAAGTAAGTGCAAGGTGAAAAAAGGCAAACTCTTCTTTTAAAAGTTTGGCTATAAAGAAATGGAATAAAACAGTGGCAGTTAGTAAGAATCAGAGATTACTGCAAGGGTTTGTCTATTTATTTATTTATTTGTTTATAAAGGAAGATACTTGCACATGCTCACAAAATTAAAAAAAATTTTTTTAATGTTTATTTTTGAGACACACACACACAGAGCGTTGAGCGGGGGAGGGGCAGAGAGAGATGGAGACACAGAATCTGAAGCAGACTCCAGGTTCTGAGCTGTCAGCACACAGACTGACGTGGGGCTCTCACTCATAAACCACGAGATCATGACCTGAAGGTGAGTTGGATGCTTATCTGACTGAGCTACCCAGGCATCCTGCATGCTCAAAAAATTTTATCTATCTATCTATCTATGTATAATGGAAGAGACTTGCACATGTTCACAACAAGAAAGGATTCAGTGGAAGAGAAAAGGTTAAGGATGAAGAAAAAAAAAAAAGATAGTTAAGATGAGATAAGATGAGGCTAGATCTGAGTACAGCTAGCACATATTAGTCAAACAAGAAGATGGTTAATATCTTTAAAAAAATTTTTTTAATGTTTATTTACTTTTGAGAGAGACAGAGCGTGAGCAGGGGAGGGGCAGAAAAAGGGAGACACAGAATCCCAAGCAGGTTCCAGGCTCTGAGCTGTCAGCACAGAGCCTGACACAGGGCTCGAACCCATAAACTGTGAGACCATGACCTGAGCAGAAGTCAGATACTTAACCGACTGAGCCATCCAGGTGCCCCGAGGATCAGTATCTTCTGACAGGAAAGAAAATGAAGATGGGTAAAGAAGTAGGATAGGCTGATTAAGTAAGAGAACAAGACTTTGAGGTGTTCTCACCTATGCTTTCATGATTTCTTTTTTAAATAGGAGAAAAGTTCACCTAACAGTAGATGGATAAAGAAATGACATACAAAGCTTGAGAACAGAAGTAAAAGTCTGAGAGAAAGAAAACAGTAAATGATATACTAAAAAACTAACAGCTCGCCTGAGGTTGGAGATAATGCATTGGGCTAACCCTCTCTGAAGAACTTATCTGATGTGAAGAAAGGAACTCATTAGTTTGATCTAGGGTTGTGTTTAGAGTCATAGTAAAGTGGAAACACAAAGGAATTGGAAAATTGAGGGTACTAAACAAGAAAGAAGATGAACTAACAGACAATGATTTTCAGAATGGATCAGGAAGAAAATAAAGGAAAGGGCTAATAAAAACTGGGAGAAAAGAGAGATTTCACTGATATTGATAGAGAATGGAGGATAATAGAGTGAGGGAAATAGAAGGTAAAATTGTGATTAAAAAAAATGGAAGGTATCCAAAGTGAAAAAGGGAGAATCCTTTTACTGAATGGCAATTTATAATTTTTAAGTGTTTATACTACTATAAAGTGAAATTTTAAACAAAACCAGTTTTTTTGGTAGGCATTATTTAAAAATTACTCATATAGAAAATATGAAAATCAACACTTACCACACATTGCAACAGACTTTGCCTCTTCAATAGACTGATGTTTGTCAGTTAAACGAGCTTTGGTTACTTTATGTTCATTTACCTCTTGTTCTAACCTTTGTTGTAATGATTTAAGCTTATAGTTTAAATCTATCTCTAAATTATTCTTTTCCTGTAAAATGAAAATAACTTATGTAATACACTAAGCAAAAGACACATTGTTAAATCTTACATTATGTAATATTCCATAAGAGACAATATATGAATCACACTGGCCTGAAATGTGATACTGTATTTAAATATTTTTATTTAGAACATTTATACTTTCTTGTATATTTCACATTATCTATCATGTCTTACTTTAAAAATCATGATAAGCTCATATAATTAAAAGCAAAATATCACCACCTCCTTCCCCCAGAAGGGTTTTGGTGGTAGTTGTATTCAGGAGGGTTCACTGCTAGAATCAGAAATGAATAGGACAATTCTTTAGTTCATTAAAACATTTTTGCTGCCGCTTACAAAAAATTAAATTCAGATTTAAAACTGTTAATTTACAGTTAAATTAAATGTACACCCAGATTTACATTGCCTTGACTAAAGGACAAGTCAAAATGTATTCCATTTCTGTTTGGGTGCATCTTCTACTCTTCTTTCTTTCATCCTACAACCACAGTTATACCAGGCTTAGACATACTACTCTATTACAAAACATGTCCAAAGGACAGATAAGTGGTACATTTTCTGATCATTTATCTGAGGATCTAGTAAACCCACATTTAGGGAGGAAGTGAAAAAGTGAAAGATCTACATATTATCTATTTAATACTTTTCTTAGCAAGGTAAGGACAGAGGATAACCAATGACAGTTTTTGACTGGTAAGAAAACTATACGCAAGGGCCAATCACTTTATGCTATTTTCTATTTTGCTAACTATTACCAACAAAATGGAAAAAGCACACATGATCTACCATATACCTATCCTTTGTTTTCCTTCTTCATAAGGCTAGTAACATTCAGCATCTTCATTTTACCCAAGTACAAAAAACTGGGGGAAAAAATTCTACATGAAAAGATATTTCCAAACGAAAGTAATTTGTGATGATTCGATAATAGGAAACATCTAATACCCTTCAAAGTTAAAAACAAACAAAAATAACACAATAAAAAGCCCTAAGTAAGACACACACACACACTCCCACAAAACCACTACTGATCATAAAGATTTTTAGAAATGCAAGTATATAGGTGTGGCTGGGTGGCTCGGTCAAGTAAAAGGTCCGATTCTTGATTTGGTTCACTCAGATCATTATCTCATGGTCATGAGATCGAGCCCCACAGCAGGCTCCTCACTGGGTATGAAGCCTGCTTAAGATTCTTTCTCTCTCTCTCTCTCTCTCTCTCTCTCTATCTCTCTCCCTCCCTCCCTCCCTCCATCCTTCTGCCCCTCTCCCCTGTTCATGTACACATGCTCTCGCTCTCTCTCTCAAAAAAAAAAGCAAGTATATAACATCAGGAATGAATGCTATTTTATAAAAACATGTTATAGTATTTGGTAGCCAAGTACATATATCTCAACATTGGTACACGTTAAGTCATTTACCTTTTCTGAGTGATTAAGCATGTCTTGAGCTTCTTTTCTTTCTCCTTCCACTCTTTCAAGATTATGCTTGAGATGCTTTACCTCTTCTTGTAAAGATGTAATTCGAGCTATCAAATGAGAAAAAAGTTCAAGTCACAAAGCCATCAAAAGAAATGTCTTTTTTTCAGCATGACCATTAAGATAAAAAAGTTTTAAATTTCCTGATTAGGTAGAATTTATTAAATTATAAAATATTAAAATTATAAATTATTAAATACTAAAATTTTATAATTCATTAAGAATATTTTGTAATATATATAATAACTACAATATATAGTAGTAAATATGTTACTGCTAATTGGAGACCATTCAGTACATATTCCTAACTTCACAAATGGTCAAAGAGATGAAGCTTGAGCTTTATTCCGAAATTAGATATGAGTCCTTATTCAGTGTTCTTTTTCACCATGTTAAGAATAAGAATCTTTAGTTAATTGAGGCAAGTATTTAAGTTTTCTTTATGGGCCAGACATTCTGAAAAGTGTTTACTCTTTTTTTAAATATAACTTTATTTTTTTAATTTACATCCAAGTTAGCATATAGCGCAACAATGATTTTCAGGAGTAGATTCCTCAATGCCCCTTACCCATTTAGCCCATCCTCCCTCCCAGTGTTTAATTACTCTTAAACTTAGTGAAACCATACTCTAAAACATGCTTTAGGCTTATAGATTTTTAATGCATAAGTATTTAACAAACACAAATTTAATACATAAACACAGAATCTAACATTAATGAATATAATTATATTGTAAGTAAGAATCTATTTTCTTATTTTGTAATTCAAAGTAACCTAGGATTTGGTAAGGAAATGGATAAAGTGCCCCAGAAGGACCAGGAACAATCCTGTACTTTTCAAACTTCAATGTTTAACTTATTGGACCTGCCACAGACTTCAGTGCAGTCTAGCTGCGTCTGTATTTTAGTGTTTCTGAATTAGCTTTTTTTTTTTAAGTTTATTTTATTTATTTTGAGATAGAGTGTGTACAAGCAGGGGAGGGGCAGAGAAAGAAGAGAGAGAATTCCAAGCAGGCATTGTGCTGTCGGTGCAGAGCCCGAGGCGGGGCTCGAACTCATGAATCTCCCTTCCCTGCTCTATCTCTCAAAAATAAAATTAAAAATTTTTTTTAAAAAACTAAAAATACGTCATTGTTAAAAAATACTAATAAACGTCATTTGGGCTTCAGCGAGTCATAATCCTTGGCTGGGTGGAGGGGTCTTGCCTCCATGTTTTGGCTGATGACTGATCAGGGTAGTGATTGCTGAAGGTTGGGTGACTGGTAATTTCTTAAAATAAGACAATAACAAAGCTTGCCACATGGATCAAATCTTCCTTTCACAAACAATTTCTCTGTAGCAAGTGATGCTGTTTGAAACCATTTTACCCACAGGACTTCTTTCCAAACTAGAGTCAATCCTCTCAAACCCTGCTGCTGCTTTATCTACTAAGTTTGCATAATATTCTAAATCCTTTGTTGTCATTTCATCAATTTCCACAGCATCTTCACCAGTAGATTCGATCTCAAGAAACCACTTTCCTTGCTCATCCATTAGAAGCAACCCCTCATCCAATTTTTATCATGAGATTACAGCAATTCAGTCACATCTTCAGTGACTTCTTCCATTGAAGTTTTAAATCCCTCAGAGTCATCCATGAGCACTGGAATCTTCTTTCCAAACTCCTGTTAATACTGATATTCTGACCTCTTCCCCATGAATCATGAATATTCTTAATGGCACCTAGAATGGTGAATCCTTTCCAGAAGGTTTTCCACTGACTTTGCCCAGATCCATCATAGGAATCACTATGTATGGCAGTTAAACAGCCTCACAAAATTATTTCTTAAATAGTAAGACTTGAAAGTCAAAATTACTCCTTGATCCCCAGACTGCAGAATGGATATTGTATTGAAAACAACATTCATCTCATTGTACATCTCTATCAGACCTCTTGGGTGACCAGGTGCGTTGTCAATGAGCAGTAATATTTTGAAACCAGTCTTTTATTCTTAGCAGTAGGTCTCAACAATGGGCTTAAAATATTCAGTAAACCATGGTATAAACAGATTGCTGTCATCAGGCTTTGCTGTTCCATTTGTAGACCACAGGCAGAGCAGATTTAGCATAATTCTTCTGGGCTCTATGATTTTCAGGATGGCAAATGAGCACTGGCTTCAACTTAAAGTCAGCAGCTGTATTAGCCCCTAACAAGAGAATCTCTGAAGCTTTAAAGCCAGGCAGTGACTTCTCTCTAGCTATGAAAAGACTAGATGGATTGTACGAGAAAAGTCATTTCACCTCTATTGAAAATCTGTTGTTTAGTGTAGCCATCTCAAGTAATGATCCTAGCTAGATCTGGATAACTTGCTGCTTCACCTTGGCTCTTTAATGTAATGGAGATGGCTTCTTCCCTTAGAACTCTGCTAGCTTCCAACTTTTCTTCTGCAGCTTCCTAACATCTCTCAGCCTTCACAGAATTGAAGAGAGTTTGGGCCTTGCTCTGGATTAGGCTTTGGCTTAAGGGAATGTTGTGGCTGGTTTGATTTTCTATCCAGACCACTAAAACTTTTTCTGTTTGAGCAAAAGGCTGTCATGTATTCACTGGAGTAGCACTTTTAATTTCCTTCAAGATCTTTTCCTTTGCACTCACAACATGGCTTACAATTACATGACAGCTTTCAGTCTATCATGGCTTTCTTTTTTTTAAATTTTTTTTTTTTAACGTTTATTCATTTTTGAGACAGAGAGAGACAGAGCATGAACAGGGGAGGAGCAGAGAGAGAGGGAGACACAGAATCTGAAACAGGCTCCAGGGGGCGCCTGGGTGGCGCAGTCGGTTAAGCGTCCGACTTCAGCCAGGTCACGATCTCGTGGTCTGTGAGTTCGAGCCCCGCATCAGGCTCTGGGCTGATGGCTCGGAGCCTGGAGCCTGTTTCCGATTCTGTGTCTCCCTCTCTCTCTGCCCCTCCCCCGTTCATGCTCTGTCTCTCTCTGTCCCAAAAATAAATAAAAAAAAAAACGTTGAAAAAAAAAAAAAAAAAAAAAACAGGCTCCAGGCTCTGAGCTGTCAGCACAGAGCCCGACGCGGGGCTCGAACTCAGGGACCATGAGATCATGACCTGAGCTGAAGTCGGACGCTTAACCGACCGAGCCACCCAGGCGCCCCTATCATGGCTTTCGAAATGCCTTCCTCACTAATTGTAATCATTCCTGGCTCTTGATTTAAAGTGAGAGATATGTGACTTTTCCTTCCCACTGAACACTAATGAGGCCACTACAGGGTATTTTATTAATTGGCCTAATTTCAATATTGCCATGTCTCAAAGAATAGAGAGGCCCAAAGAGAGGAGGAGGAGAGATATAGGAGAATGGCTGGAAGGTGGAGTAGTCAGAACACACTCATTTATTAAGTTTGTGGTCTTACATAGGTGTGGTCCACGGCACCCCCAAACAATTACAATAGTAACACCAAAGATCACTGATCAGAGATCACCATAATAAATATAATAATGTGACACAGAGAACATGAAATAAACAAATGCTGTTGGAAAAATGGTGCTTAAAGACTCACTCAATGCAGGGCTGCCACAATGTTCAATATGTAAAAAAAATGCAGTATCAGCGAAGTGCAATAAAGCACAGTGTATAAAATGTGGTATGACTATACCTGGGATGTATTTACAAAAGGTAAACAAACTGTATGGCTCTGCCATTCCTAAGTGTATACTAACAAAATGCACAGGAATGTTTACCAAAAAAACATGTACAAGAAAATACCTATAAACATTAATCATAATAGCCCCCAAATGGAAATAATTGCAGTATCCATTCACCACAGACTGCTGTGGCCATACATAATAAATGGAATCCTACATAGCAAGAAAAAACTATTGCCATATACAACAATACAGATGAAAATTTTAAACATAAGGGTAATGAAACAAACCAGATACAAAGGAGTGTTTGCTGCATGATTCTATTCATAAAATTCAAAAACAAGCAAAATTAATTTATAGTGTTAAAAGTCAGAACAATGATTACTTGGGAAGAAAGGGGTTAGTGACTAAAGGGAAATAAAGGGGGACTTCTGGGTTGCTAGCAGTGTGCAATTTCACAATCTCAATTTTTGTTATGAGGGTGTGTTCGTGTTGTGAAAATTTCTCCAGATGAGTATTTTTTATTTATTATGGTATGTGCTACATGTTAAATTTCAACAAAAAAAATGCACTTAAAAAAGAAATCTAAATTTCTTAAAATCCCCAAATATGAAATCTATCCCTTAACCTTGAGGCCCATCAACTACATATAAATCTTAAAAATAAATACATGGGTAATTAGAAATTGCACATTAAGGTGAACAACCCTCAAGCTCAGACACATTTAATATCATTTATAATAATAAATTCTAATCCAGTAAGAAGATATGTCATAAAACCTTAACACACGAAACAACACTGTATTAAAAATATACAAAGTATGGTATTTATGAAATACCCACAGCTAACACCACTCAAGAAATAATATGAAAAAAAATTAAGGGGAGCCTGGGTGGCTCAGTCGGTTTGGCGTCTGACTTCAGCTCAGGTCATGATCTCGTGGTTTGTGGGTTCGAGCCCCCACGTCGGGCTCTGTGCTGACAGCTCAGAGCCTGGAGTCTGCTTCAGATTCTGTGTCTCTCTCTCCCTCTGCCCCTCCCCTGCTCATGCTCTGTCTCTCAATAATAAATAAACGTTAAAAAGAATTAAAAAAAAAAAATTAAGACAATTTCATTTGAAATAGCATCTAGAAGATACCTGGGAATAATTTAGTCTAAGAGTTACAAGACTTGTGTACTGAAAACTAAAAAACACTGTTGAAATTAAAAAAAAAAAACCCCAGATAAACAGAAATACAGCCTGTGTTCATGGACTGGAAGACTTAACATGTTAAGATGGCAATACTACCAAAAATGATTTATAAATTCAATATAATCTCCATCAAAATTCCAAAGATCTTTAATGTAGAAATGGAAAAGCATACCATCAGATTCATATGGCACTGCAATGAGCCTTGAAAGAGCTAAGGCAATATTGTAAGAGAAATAATAAAGTTCAAGGACTCAAGCATCCCAATTTCAAAATGTGCTACAAAGCTACAGAGATTAAGATGGTGTGGTACTGGCATAAGGAAAGATCTACAGAACGCTGGAAAGAACTAAGAATCCAGAAACAAACCCATATAAATACAGCCAACTGACTTTCAACAAGGATGCCAAGATTATTCAATGAGGGGTACTGGAACAAATTAATATTTTGACACAAAAGAATGAAGTTGGACCCCTACATCATGCCATTAAGATTTAACAAAAATTAACTCAACTTAGGTCAAAGACCTAAATATAAGTGCTAAAACCATAAAACTTTTAGAAGAAGATATAGGGGTAACTCCTGATGATACTAGAGTTGGCAATGTATTCCAAGATATGACACCAAAAACATAAGCAACATATATACAGATGAATAGGATTTCATCAAAATTAACTTCTGTATAGCAAAGGACATTTTCAAGACAAACTATAGAATGGGAATAAATATTAGTAAATCATATACCTAATGTACGTATATTTTATGTGCAAGTAAGCACATAAAGATATGTTCAACATCATTAGTCATTAGAGGAATGAAAATCAATACCACAATGAGATACCACTTTGCAGCCACTAGGGTGACTATAACCAAACTCACTTAAATAACAAGCATTAGCAAGGATATGGAGAAACTGAAACACTCCTAAATCACTGGTGGAAATATAAAATGGTATAGCTGTTGTGGAAAACAGTTTATAGTTCCTCAAATGTTAAACACAGAGTTATCATATAACCCAGCATTTCCATTCCTAGATATTCCCAGAAGATCTGAAAACAAGTATTCTAATAAATACATGAATGTTCACAGCAGTGTTATCCACAATAATCAAAAGGTAGAAACTCAAATGTCCATCCACAGGTGAATGGTTAAATAAATATGGTATATACACACACTAGATATTACTCAGATATAAATGAAGTACTGATTCATGCTACAACATGGATGAATCTTAAAAATATCCTAAGAAGTCTGACATAAAAAAGGTCATGTGTTGTATAATGTCATTTAACTGAAATATCTAGAATAGTAAAATCAGAGATACAAAGCAGAAGTTGGCTGCTGGGCACTAGGTGGAGGGGGCTATAGGGATGGATAATTTAATAAGTACAAGGTTTTCTTTTGGGATAATGAAAATTTTGGAACTAGATAAAGGAGGTGATTGTACAACATTAAGAATGCATTAAATGACACTAAATTGCACAGTTAAATTTTTTTTGTAACATGAATTTCACCTCAATAAAAAAATACACAAAGCAAAGCTGTTAGAAATACAAGGGAGCTATAAAAAAAAAAAAAAGCCACAATCATAGCGGTAACTTTTAAAACATGTTTCAAAATTTGGGAGACTAGTTGATGGGGGGTGGGAGGGAGGGGAAAGTGGGTGATGGGCATTGAGGAGGGCACCTGTTGGGATGACCACTGGGTGTTGTATGGAAACCAATTTGACAATAAATTTCATATTAAAAATAAAAAATAAATAAAAATTTAAAAAAATTGGGGAGATTAAACACATTTACAGGGAAGATGGTGCAGCAGGAAGAACCTAAGTTTGCTATGGACACACCTTGGTAACAGCCACATCAGTGCAACTAATTCAGAAAAAGACCGAAAGACTGGCAGAACAGACTTCAACAGCTAATCATAGAGAGGAAGCCACACTGAGAAGGGTATGAGAGGTGGAAATGCAGTCAGAAATGAAACTCCATGGTGACTACCCAGAAAGGGGAGGGACACCATATGCATGAAAAAAGAAGAGGAGCAAACCCTCCCCCAGGCACGCCAGGTATGGGGAACCTGCACTGGGAAGGCAAGTCCCCATAACATTAGGCTTTGAAAACCAGTGGGCTTTAACTTTGTGAGTTTTTATAATCAGAAGGGCTTAACTCTGGGTACTTTAAAAATGAGTTGGCTCAGCTCTGGGAGAGTTGGAGGGCAACAGGAAACTGAGTTACTGCCCCTAAAGAGCCACCATAATAAACAACCCTGCTAAAATACAGCATAGAAGCTGCAATTTGAAAAATTCCTGGAGTATATGGGAAGATGATTCATTAATCTCAGAATGTACACTGGAGGGCCAGGGATCTTTAGGAGACTTCGCCAAGAACAAAAGGCTAAGAGCTGGCAGGTGAAAATCTCTCCCCATGGCCCAGTCTAGACTGCCTGACACATTCTTCTGTAGATCCACGCCATCCAACTTGCCCCACTCCAAAGCAGCTTCTGCCAGAGAAACACACTGCAAGTAGCCCTGACAGGGACTCACACAACTTCAAAGCAACTCCTGCCCTGGGGAGAGGGGAAGATAACCATACATAGCAGTGCAACTCCAGCCTGAACATATGGACTAGGGGTAGGAAATGGGTCTGACGGCTGGCCATACCCACCAACATAAGCTTCTTGCGGACAAGGCAGGGAGAACACCCTACAGACTGGCGCTACTGTTGGCAGCCCCAATAGACAGAATGGGGTCAGGCATCTGATTTGACTGCAGGTCTTAACAGCCAAAGAAAGCCTCTCCCTGAATTTGTTGTGACCTCAACTGAGGTATATGGGCTAAGGGCAGTCATCTGCATCAGACTTGGGCTCAGGTCATGATCTCCCGGTCTATGGGCTCAAGCCCTGCATCGGGCTCTGTGCTGACAGCTCAGAGCCTGAAGCCAGCTTCGGATGCTGTGTCTTTCTCTGCCTTACCCGCTCACGCGCACGCATGCACTCTCCTTCCCTCCCTCTCTCCCTCCCTCAAAAATAAACATTTTTTTTTTTTAAAGGGAAGATTATAGCAATACAGGACTATGTCACAATGAAGCAAGAAAAATCTCAAGTAAACTCACCTTATGCCTAAGGAAACTAGAAAAAGAACAAAGCTCAAAGGCAGTACAAAGAAGGAAATAATAAAGATGAGAAAAGAAATAAATTCAACAGAAACTAAAAAAATAATAGAACAGATCAATGAAATAAGGAGCTGGTTCTTTGAAAAGATGAAGACTGATAAACATATAGCCAGATTTATCAAGAAAAGAAGAAAGGACTCAAATAAGTAAATCAGCAGTGAAGGAGGAGAAATAAAAACTGACATCACTGAAATACAGAGGATTATAAGAGGATATTATGAAAAATTATATGCCAACAAGTTAGACAACCTAGAAGAAATACATTCTTAAAAACTGAATCAGAAAGAAATAGAAAATTTGAACAGACTGATTACTAGAAATGAAACTGATTCAGTAATTTAAAAATTCCCAACATAAGCCCAGGACTAGATGGCATCACAAGTGAATGTGACAAACATTTAAAGAAGAGTTAATACTTATTCTCAAATTATTCCACAAAATGGAGGAAGAAGGAAAAATGCTATAAGGACACATTACCCAGACACTACAAAAAAAGGAAACCTATAGGCTAATTTCTCTGGTGAACACAGATGCAAAAATTCTCAACATAATATTAGCAAACTGAATCCACCAATACACTGGAAAATCATTCACCATGATCAAATGGGATTTATTCCCAGGAGGCAAGGGTGATTCACTATTTGCAAATCAATCAGAGTCATAAAACACATTAACAAGAGAAAGAATAAAAACCACATGCTTTTACAGAAAAAGCATCTGACAAAACAACATCCATTCACGATAAAAACTCTCAACAAAGTAGGTTTAGAGGAAACATACCTCAACATAATAAAGACCATATATGAGAAACCCACAGTGAACATCATACTCATGGGGAAAAGCAGAGCTTTTCCACTAAGATCAGGAACAAAAAAGGATGTCCACTCTCACCACTTTTATTCAACATAGTACTAGAAGTCCTAGGCACAGCCATCAGACAAGAAAAAGAAATAAAATGCATCCAAATTGGTAAGGGAAAAGTAAAACTTTTGCTATTTGCTGCTGATATGATACTATACATAGAAAACCCTAAAGACTTCACCAAAAAACCATTAAAATGAATATATGAATTCAGTAAAGCTCCAGGATACAAAGTTAACATACATAAATCTGTTGCATTTCTATATACTAATAATGAAGTAGCAGAAAGAGAAATTATGAAAACCTCATGTGCAATTACACTAAAAATAATAAAATACTTAGAAATAACTGAACCAAGGAGGTGAAAGACCTGTACTCCAAAAACTAAAACACTGGTGAAAGAAACTGAAGATGACACAGACAAATGGAAAAATATTCCATGCTCATGGATTAGACGAACCAATATTATTAAAATACCCATACTACTCAAAACAATCTACAGATTTATCATAATCTCTATCTAAATATCAACAGCATTTTTCACAGAACTAGAATAATCTTAAAATTTGTACGAAACCTTAAAAGACCTGAATAACCAAAGCAATCTTGAAAAAAAATGAACAAAGCTGGAGGTGTCACAATCCCAGATTTCAAGATCTACAAAGCTGTAGTAATCAAAACAGTATGGTATTGGCACAAAAATACAGATGGATCAATGGAACAGAATAAAGAGTCCAGAAATAACCCCACACTTATGTGGTCAATTAATCTATAACAGAGGAGGAAAGAGTATAAAATGAGGAAAAGACAGTCTCTTCAACAAATGGGGCTGGGAAAACTACATGCAGGATAATGAAAGTAGACTACTTTCTTATATCATACACAAAAATAAACTCAAAATGGATTGAAAACCTAAATGTGACACGTGAAACCATAAAACTCCTAGAAGAAAACAGGCAGTAATCTCTTTGATGTTAGCCACAGAAACATTTTTCTGGATATGTCTCCACTGACCAGGGAAATAAAAGCAAAAGGAAGCTATTGGGACTACACCAAAATTATAGGCTTTTGCACAGGGAAGGAAAGCATCAACAAAACAAATAGGCAACCTAGTGAATGTGAGAAGATATGTACAAATGACTTATCTGATAAGAGGTTAATATCCAAAACATCTAAAGAATTTATACAACTTAATACCAAAAAACCCCACAAATAATCTTATTTAAAAATGGGCAGAATGCCTGCAGAGACATTTTTCCAATGTTGAGATAAGATGCTCAACATCTCTAACCAACAGGGACATGCCAATCAGACTTCAATGAGCTATCACTTTATATCTGGGAGAATGGCTAAATCAAAAACACAAGAAATAATAAGTGTTGATGAGGATGTGGAGAAAAAGGAACTTTCATGCACTGTTAATAGGAATGCAAATTGGTGCAGCCACAGTGGAAAATAGTATGGAGGCTCCCCCCCAAAACTAAAAATAGAATTACCATACAATCCATAATTCCACTAGTGGGTATTTACCTAAAGAAAACACAAACACTTGTTTGAGAAGTTAAGTGCACCCCTGTGTTTATGGTAGCATTAGTTACAATAGCCAGGATACGGAAGCAACCCAAGTGTCTATTAATAAAAGGGTGAAGAAGATGTGGTATACATATACACAACAGAATGTTACTCAGCCATAAATGTGAACGAAATCTTATCATTTACAACATACGGATGGAGTTAGAGGGTATTATGCTAAGTGAAATAAGTCAGTCTGAGAAAGACAAATACCATGTGATTTCACTCATATGTGGAATTTAAGAAACCAAACGAACAAAGAAAAGAAACAAACAAAAATAGACTTTTAAATACAGAAAACTGGTGGTTCCGGGAGAAAAGGTGGGTGGGGGGACAGGCACAAAAACAAAGGAGATTGAGTATACTTATCTTTTTTAAAAAATAATGTTTATTTATTTTTGAGACAGAGAGTGGGGGATGGGTGGGGGGTGGGTGGTGCAGACAGAAGATCTGAAGCAGCCTCTGCGCTGACAGCAGAGAGCTCAAGGCGGGGCTACAACTCACGAACCATAAGATCATGACCTGAGACGAAGTTGAACGCTTAACTGACTGAGCCACCCAGGTGCCCCAAGAGTACAGTTATCTTGATGAACAACAACAAATTCGCAGAATTGTTGAATCATATTGTATACTGAAATTAGTGTAATACCGTATGTTAATTACACTTTAGAAAAAAAAAAAACTGGCAGACTAAAGACACAAAGAATAAATGGAATCTTAGAAAAGTCACCAAGGGGTGAGAAAACTCACTGATTAGAAAATGGATGTTGTTTTTTCTTCCAAAAAGCAACCCTAAAACCATAGTAAGTAAAAAAACCTATACAATTTTCAAGTTCCCATGTAACAGTTAAAAACAAAACAAAAATTATTATGAACTAAAAACAAAAAGAAAATCATTAAAAATTTCAGAAGAAGTAAAAACCTGCTAATAGCTTCTGATGACAATACCATAAATTAAGAAATTAACAATTACAATGGGAAATAAGTATTTCCTACTTTTGTCCATTAATAAGTCTTCCAAACATTTACCTACCCATTAGTACTAAGTACCCACAGTACCCAGGCTTCAGTCTCTGAATGCCATATGCCACAAAAAATGACTACTGTTCCTTAGAAAACTGGTAACTCCAGGTCTGGTAGAGAAAATAATTCTAGAAAATATATTATGCATAACAAAAAGAAAAGGAGCAGTAAATTTGAAGAGATTCTCACTGGCCTCAAATGAGCATCAGTAAAAATACTGCAATGGGCTAACGGATATCAAATATATTAAAATCCAGAAGTTCATAAATATATTTAAAAACGTCATTGGTCATCTTTGGAGGATGGAGGGGTAATGACTTACTGTTCTGAAATACGCTAAAAGAATAAATATTTAGTCAGACTTTATTTTATAAGCTGTACCTCATTATAACTATATAATTGAATAGTAGTATTCCAATTAACAAATGAATGAAGAATGATACAAATAGATCATCATAGTTGAAAACTCCTAAATAGATACAGGATCTAGGCAATGATATTCAATAGCTGCTAACATCACAAAACAAGATAGCCAGCCTTTATTTGCTTCCTGGTGCCTAAATAATACCGCTTACAAGTATAAGCTTGTAAACAAAATATTCTTTCAAGGTAATTCAAAAATTCTGTCAAAGCCCTATCTGAAATAGATCAAGCCTCTAGATGCACCAGTTTAAAGTACTACAAGGGACAGAGCAACATGTTTGCTAGTTTCTTCAAATAACAGTAAAGACAAACTTCAAAGAACAAAAAAGGGAGAAGAAACCTATAGATAAAAGAAACCTAAAGGACACATTGATGAAATGCAATGTACAGAGCTTGACAGGATCTTAACTGAAGCTAAATAAATACAACAAAAACAACAGATTATGGGACTACTTGAGGAATGTGAACACTGACTAGATATTTTACAATATTGTTATCTTTTTTCCAGGTTTGATGATATTATGGTTATTATTCTTTTTCAAGTCCTTATCTTTGGGGTGCCTGGGTGGCTCAGTTGGTTAAGCGTCTGACTCGTGATCTCACAGTTCATGGGATAGAGATCCACGTTGGCCTCTGCGTTGGCAGTGTGGAGCCTGCTTGGGATTCTTTTTCTCTCCCTCTCTCTCTGCCCCTCTCCTGCTCATGCTAGTTCTCTCTCTCAAAATAAATAAAACATAAAAAAAAAAAAAAAAAAGTCCTTGGGAATGCAAACTGGTGCTACTCTGGAAAACAGTGTGGAGGTTCTTCAAAAAATTAAAAATAGAACTACCCTATGTCCCAGCAACTGCACTACTAGATATTTATCCAAGAGATGCAGGGATGCTGTTTCGAAGGGGCACATGCACCCCAATGTTTATAGCAGCACTATCAACAATAGCCAAAGTATGGAAAGAGCCCAAATGTCCATCGATGGATGAATGGTTACAGAAGAGGTGGTATATATATATATATATACATATACGTATATATATATACATATATATGTGTATGCATATATATACACATATATATATATATATACGTATATGTATATATATATAAAATGGAGTATTACTCGGCAATCAAAAAGAATGCAATCTTGCCATTTGCAACTATATGGACGGAACTAGAGGGTATTATGCTAAGTGAAATTAGAGAAAGACAAATATTGTATGACTTCACTCATATGAGGACTTTAAGACACAGAACAGATTAACACAAGGGAAGGGAAGCAAAAATAATATAAAAACAGGGAGAGGGACAAAACACAAGAGACTCTTAAATACAAAGAACAAACAGAGGGTTACTGGAGGGGTTGTGGGAGGGGGATGGGCTAAATGGGTAAGGGGCATTAAGAAACCTACTCCTGAAATCATTGTTGCACTATATGCTAACTAAAATGGATGTAAATTAAAAAATATATTTTAAAAAATAAAAATAAGAAAAAAATCAAGTTTATGCAGTATTGTTAAAAACAAAAACAAAAAAATCAAAAAGTCCCTAGCTTTAAGAGATACTGAAATATTTACAAATTAAACAAAGTGTTGCCTGAGATTTGCTTCAAAAGAATTCAGTGTCAGAGGTTTGGGAAAGGGAGGTGGGGGTATAAACAAAACATGACTGGCTGCTAGATGAAGATTACTGAAGTTGGATGATGAGTACACACAAGGAGATCATTATAGTATTCTACTGTGGTATATGTATGAAATTTTCCAAAATTCAAAGTTGAAGAAACCAACTAAAAAATGGTTTTTAAGAAAACTTTTTCAAATGGTTAATTAAAAAAATTTCTCTTTGCATTTCAATCTAAGAATCACAAAGTTACTGGATGACAAGCTTATCATTTCATTTAAAATTTTCATTCCTTAATGACATTTTGATCTGTATCCATTCTTTTTGTTTAAGCCTCTATCTCCTAGACTTTTAGAAGCTAGCTTTTGTCTGTTACAGCAGCCTTGAAATACTAGTCCAAGTGTTGGCAAACTTCAAGCCCTCAGCCTGCTTCTCTATAGACATGAAGCTAAGAATGCTTTTTCATTTTTAAAGGGCTGTGAAAAGTAAAAAAGAATATGTAAAAGCGACAGTATGTAGCCCACAAAGGCTAAAATATTTATTAACCAGTTATGTTTGGGAAGTCATTTCCCATACACAACAAAGAAGCTTTTGCCCATTATGGATACATGGAAGACATTTAACTAGGAAATAACATGACCCTGTCAGAAGCCCAGCATCACAAACTATGAGAAATTTATACCTGAGGGACCTGAAATTCCTATGAACCACAGAAGATTAATGTAAGATCTGTGGGTTTTTTTTTACCATGATGAATCTTTAATACGTATATTGAGCCTCATATAAATTGCGTACATTTTTTAAAAGTTTATTTACATGTTGAGACAGAGACAAAGCGCATGCAGGAGTGTGGAGGAGGAAGGGCAGAGAGAGAGAGAATTGCTGTCAGTGTGGAGCCTGACCCAGGGCTTGATCTCACAAACCATGAGATCATGACCTAAGCTGAAATCCTGAGTCGAACACTTAACTGACTGAGCCACCCAGGCACCCCAAGTTGTGTGCATTAAAAAAAATGTGTATTTATTTTTGAGAGACAGCAAATGGGGAAGGG
The DNA here is from genome assembly GCF_018350195.1 of Panthera tigris. Lineage (NCBI taxonomy): Eukaryota > Metazoa > Chordata > Mammalia > Carnivora > Felidae > Panthera > Panthera tigris. The sequence goes on from NC_056671.1 coordinate 43,734,654, forward strand.
GAAGAGAGAAATGGAGAGAGAGAATCTGAAGCAGGCTCTGCGAGGTCAGCACAGAGCCTGATGTAGGGCAGAAACACACAAACCATGAGACCATGACCTGAGCTGAAATCAAGAGTCAGATGCTCAACCGACTGGGCCACCCAGGCGCCCCAAGTTGTGTGCATTTTAAATGTATATGAGCTTTTTGATTCATGAAGCATTGAAAAAGGATAAACATCAACAATAAAGCATGCTATATATTTTCCTTACCTTCACCAATATCTAAATATTAGATCCAGTTAAAAACCACTGTTGATGAACATATGATGGTCTCTTCCTTGAAAGCAAAAGCACTTCAAAGCTCAGTCATATCCGGCAGATTACAGACTTAAATAATTTTAAAATTGGAGTGATTATAAGGGTCACCTATTCTAATCTCCTTGGTTTATATATACAGAAAGCAGGTGAAGTGACTTTCACACAGGTAATAAGCTGTACATAAAAAGACCTAGAGAAGCAATTTAAGGAAGTGAACTAGGAGATTTTTTTTAACGCATATAATGAAGTTACTTTCTTGGTTACATTCAAGTCTATTTTAAGTCTAGTCCCTGAGAAATAAGATTGCACAACGCTCCTCAGCTAAAAACCAACAGGAGATCTTAATTTCCGTTTCCATAGACACAAAAACTGACCCTGACCTCTCTCCACAGAATTATAGCTAGTCATCAAGCCCCATGAGAACCCAAACTATGTTCCCATCCTGTGACTAAGGTTAAAAGGACTACCCCTCCTCCAACTTTCCCCTGAGACATCTGGCAACTTCTGTGCGTATCTGTTTTGATTATGTAGTATGGATCCTTTTGCTAATAGGAACAGAAAATAGAAAAATATGTGAGAAGTGGGTAGAGACAGGAATCTTTTTGAAAACAAATTGATTATATTTCCATTACCAAAACTGTTTCTTTACAATTAGTTACACTCAATTTCTTCCTTTTAGATTTATAAAGACAGCTGATATCTGTAATCCTAACCTTCCTAAGAACATAGTTCTTTATTAGCAATAGGCTATTTCTGTAATTCAGTTTCTATTTCTGCCAACAATGCACAAGGAATTCCCAGGTTTTAATAGTTGTAATCTTCTTTTGATTAGTCCCACTTTGAGTAAGGCTTTTGTGAATGAGGCATGTTTTAAAATTAAGTTTTCAGTAATCTGGCTGTAAAATTAGAAATACATTACTGACCTCACAGGGGTGCCTGTGAGAGTGAAGAAATTACAATGTGACAGAAAAGTAGGAATTATCCTGAAAGAGAAAGAATGCTAATCACTTCCAATTTCACCAAAGTTATTTTGTTTATGAGAGCAATATGATAAAAAATATATTACTTTACACTTAAAAATGATTAATATGTTTTTAGCCACAATTAAAAATAAATTTTTAAAAATTACCTTCCTTTGATAAACAAAATACGGTATATACATATAATGGAACATTATTCACACTTAAAAGGGAAGAAAATTCTTATTTCTTTTTAAAAAATTAAGTTTTAAGTTTTATTATTTTTACTTATTTTTTATTATGTTTTTTAATGTTTCATTTATTTTTGAGATAGAGAGAAAGAGAGAGAGAGTACAAGCTGGGGAGGGGCAGACAGAGGGAGACACAGACTCCAAAGCAGGCTCCAGGCTCTGAGTTGTCAGCACACAGCCTAACATGGAGCTCGAACTCGTGAACCACGAGATCATGACCTCAGCCGAAGTCGGATGCTCAACCGACTGAGCCACCAAGGCGCCCCCAAATTTTAATTTTTTAAATTCAAGTATAATTAACAGTGTTATAATAGTTTCATGTATACAATACAATGATTCTACAATTCTATACATTACTCAATGTTCACTGGTAAGTGTGTTCTTAATCCCCTTTACCTAATTTCACCCACCTATCCGTGGCAACCACCAGTTTGTTCTCTGTATTTAAGATTCTTTTTTTTGTCTCTTTTTGTTTGTTCTTTTGTTTCTTAAGTTCCACATGTGAGTAAAATCATATAGTATTTGTCTTTCTCTGATTGATTTATTTCAATTAGCATTATACCCTCTAGGTCTGGTCATGTTGTTGCAAATGGCAAGATTTCATTCTTTTTTTTTATGGCTGTGTAATATTCCACTGTGTATATACACACAATGTATACACATATATACATACATATATATATTACTTCTTTATATAGTATACAGTATATGTATATATACACATACATATTGTACATGTTACTTCTTTATCAATTCATCTATGGAGGGACACCTGGGTTCCTTCCATATTTTGGCTACTATAAATAATGCTACATTAAACAAAGCGGTGCACTCCTCTTTTTCAAATTAGTGCTTTTGTATTCTTTGGGTAAATACCCAGTAGTGGAATTACTGGGTCATATGGTAATTCTATTTTTAATTTTTGGGGGAGCATCCATACTGTTTTCCACAGTAATTGCATTGATTTTCAGTCCTACCAATAGATGGGAAGTGCACAAGGGATCCTTCTTCTTCACATCTAAAAAAAGAAGGAAATTCTGATACATGCTACAACATGGATGAATCTTGAAGACATTATTCTAAGAGAAATAAGACAGATACAAAAGGATAAATATTGTATGGCTCCTCTTTTATGAGGTAGTCAAATTAATAGAGTAGAATGGTGGTTACCAGCAACTGGAAGGACTGGAGAATGGCGAGTTATTGTTTAATGGGTATAGTGTTTTAGTTTGGGATGATAAAAAGGTTCTGGAGATGAATAGTAGCTGTGGTTGCATAAAAATGGACTTTATGCTACCGAGGTGTACACTTAAAAATGGCTAAGCCAGTAAATTTTACCACAAGAAAAAATATTACCTTGAAGGTCTCCAATCATCTCAGAATCATGACCTCTGTCTCTTCGTTCAGCTTCTAACACAGCTTGCAGCTGGTAATAGTCCTTGTCCATTTGTGTCTTGGAATTCTCTAAAATTCTATTTCTCTCCTGCAATTCTCTGTTTAAGGACTCTAGCTGACTAATTGACTTACTCATCTCTGTGTGACTCTTCCTTAATCTTACAGCTGTGTCTGATTCTGTCCTAAGTAAGTCATTGGCTTCTTCTAGCTATTAAAAAAAAAAAAAAATAGTGAGAGCAAGAAAACAGGTTGTTGACCAAAATACAATCAAATTTACTTTAATTAATTATAATTTTAAACAGCTTAGTTAAAAAACTCACCTGCTTTTGTAACTGTGTCAGCTTCTCATTAGCAAGCTGTGAATTCTGACTTACTTTCTTTAAGTCTTCTAACTGATCCTTTAATGTAGAAACTAGAAAATGAAGAAAAAATGTAGAAATTAGAAAGTTATTATAGAGGAAACATGTAAGTACCTTAAAAAACTATTGTAGCCATAGTCAGCTACAACAGGTCCACTCCCAAAGTCATATTTCATCATGGAAGTACTTATATTTAAATTCAACAAAAAGTACAGCATTGTTTTACAATATAGACTACAACAGATTTGTTTTCAGCCGTGTAATAATTCTTTTTTTTTTTTTTTTTAATGTTTACTTTTGAGAGAGAGAGAAACAGAGCATGAGCTGGGGAAGGGCAGAGAGAGATGGAGACACAGAATCTGAAGCAGGCTCCAGGCTCTGAGATGTTAGCACACAGCCCAAAACAGGGCTCGAATTCATGAACCATGAAATCATGACCTGAACCTAAGTCGGACACTCAACTGACTGAGCCACCCAGGTGCCTCAATATTTAAATTCTTTATTCTGTTAATAAGCTCAATCTATTAGTGAAATATAATAAAGCTAGTTCTAGTATTTATTTTTGAATAGCATAAGTCTTTGAATATCTAAAGATCTAAAAAACAGTTCGAAATTCAAAAGTACCAAATGGTCTTAGTGTAGGATAAGCTTTCCTCCCTCCATAGTTTCCCAGTCCTTCTGGTTCTCCTCCCAAGCAACAACTATTATTAATTTCTTGCATATGCTTCGTAAGACAGTGTATGTGTCCATACCCTCATACATAAAAACACACAAAATATATATTTTTTCCACATCTACACACACACTTAAGCATATACAGACAAGCACTCTCATTTTAAACAATACTATTTTTTTCACTTAAAAGTACATCTTAGCCATAATGCTACAATGAATACCTTGTTTATATATCAGTGTGCATGTGCACAAGTGTATACATAAATTAATTCCTAGAAATGAATCACTGGATCAAGGGTATAGAAAGATATTTTAAATGTATTTTTAACACTAATATGAAAAAACCAAGAAATTTTAGTTAATAATTCTCAAATTGCTGCTTGTAAGAAATTGCCTAGAGAGCTTATAAAAAATACCAAGGCCCAGGCCACATGTTTAGATCAATTCAATTAGAATTTCAGAGGTTAGGCATGAAATTAGTATTCTTTAAAGCTTCCCAAGAGATTCCAATATGCATACAAGGATGAAAATCACTCTTTTAGCTAAAACAGGACTACTGACTTTAATATGTTATACATTTATCTTGGAACATGGTTAATTAACACATGAGGTGTCCTAGGACTGTGACTTCAAAAATATATCATAGGCCCTAACCTTAAGACACCTCATGACAAAGACCTCAAGTATAGTGTTAGCCAGAAATTTCAGTGTTTTTCAAAAGTAGAAACAGTTTACCTTCATTTTCTACATTTCTCCTCTTCTCATTTTCCTGTTCTACTTTTCTTTGGTACTCATTAATTCTATGCTGTAGCAACATTTTCTCTTTCTCAATCTGAGACACTGTAGACTCTAGGTTTCTTCTTTGATTTCCCTGTAAACATAATGATAAAAGTCACCACTGCAATTAAACTCTTTATTTATTTATAGGAATACTATATTCTTTTAAAATAAAACACACAATGGGGTGCCTGGATGGCTCAGTTGGTTAAGCATCTGACTCTTGATTTTGGCTCAGGCCATGATCTTCCGGTTCGTGAGATTGAGCCCTGTGTCAGACTCTGTGCTGTCAGCTTGGGGTTCTCTCCCTCCTTCCCTCTCTTTCTCTCAAAATAAATAAATAAATTTTAAAAAAAGAAGACTTAAGATGGATTCTTTTTTGTTTCAAAATCAGAAAGTACCTGTAACGACAACTTTCTAAAAATAGAATTAGCTTGCTTTATAGGAAGACTGAGAGAATCCCCTTATTCAAACTAGATATGGAAAATTTTCAGATTTTTAAATCCATGAATATAAAAAACTATGAATCTTATCAGAAAGCTGCTTTATTAGTTTAAGATGACCACACTGCATTCCATTACCAATATTTTGATTTATAATCCTAAATTAAAGATATAAATATGAAAGATAATAATTACACATTTGATAATTAAATGGTGCAAAACTCAAATGGTACAAAATGCTAGTGTGTGTAGTAAGTTCACTAGTCCCTATGTGTCTCCTTTAGTCCTCTTCCTGTCTCAACAACTTACCTTTTCTAAAATGTTCTATGTATCTACCCACTAATGCATATTTAAAAAGTAATGAAGGAGACACTTACTTTAGAAAATAAAACTGCAGGGGAGGGGAGGGTTAAAGAAAAAAAAAAATAGCCAAACCTTCACAAATTAAAAATTTATCTTTTTTTTCTGAGTTACCACTTCCATGCTTTTGAAGCTTCATTTTTTTAAGACTCCACACTGGGAAAATCTCCGTTATAGTGTTTTTCTGGGCTTTCCCATCATTAAGCAAAACTCATGTTTTAAGGACAATGCTGTTAGGTTTAGTAAAATTTGCAGAGATCATCCAAGATCTTTCCAATTCTGAGATTTTATCATTCTAACTTTTAATTCTTTTCATTTTTAAATTTTGATTTCAGGAAGTTGCAAAGATACCACAGAGAGGTTTCTTGTACTCTTCCACTCAGTTTCCCCTAATAGATACATTTTATGTAACATCAGCACAGTAACAAAATCAGGAAATTGATACTGGTATAAGGTATGTATGTTTCTGTTATTTTAGCTTATGTGTAGATTCATGGAACCACCATCGCAATCAAGATACAGAACTGTTCCATTGGCACAAGATCTCCTTCCAGCCAGCCACTACTTAAGAGCTTAGAAGCTGCCCTTCTCCCACCACCCACATTCCTGGCAACCAGTAATAGGTTCTCCATGTGTGTAATTTTGACTTTCTTTGAGAATACATTAATGGAATCACACAGTATGGACCTTTTGGGAATGGCTTTTTACACTCGATATAATGCCCACAAGATCCATCCAAGTTGTTGTTATCAATAGTTCATGCCTTTTTGTTGCTGAGTAGTACTCCATGGTATAAATGTATCAAAGTTCGTTCAACCATTCACCTATGGTAGGACATTTTGATTATTTCTAGTTTTTGGCATTACAAATAAGGCTATTATGAACAGCAGTATACAGGTTTTTTAAGGATATAAGTTTTTTGTTTTTTTTTTTCCCTAGGATAAATGCCCACAAGTGCAATTGCTGGGTCGCCTGGTAGATGCATGCTTAGTATTTTAGGAAACTGCAGCAGTATTTTCCAGATTGGCTGTACAATTTTAAATTCCCATTTGCAATGCATGAGTGATAGTTTTTCTATATTCTTGCCAGTTTTGGTATTGATGCTATTTTTTATTTTACTTGCTCTAATGATTATAAAGTGATTTCTCATGGTGGTTTTAATTTGCATTTCCCTCATGGCTAATGATATTGAGCATCTCTTCATATGTTTGTCATTCACTCTGATGAATGACATGTCTTCTGCCAATTTTCAAATGGGATTATTTTTTTATTCAACTGCTGAGCTTTAGAGTTCTTTATTCTAGATAGAGTCCTTTGTGATATACATAGTTTGCAAATATTTTTTTCCCAATCTATTTCTTGTCATTTCATCCTCTTATCATGTTCTTTCACAGAACAAATATTGTTAATTCTCATGAAGTCCAAATTGTTGAATACTTTTCCTCATGTGGATCATGTTTGTGGTGTCATGTCTAAGAACTTTTCACCAAGCTGTAGATCCCTAGGGTTTTCACTTATTTTTTTTTTCCCTAAAAGTTTTATATTTTCATGTTTACCTTTAAATATGACCCATCTTGAATTAATTTTTGCATAAAGTATGAGACTTAAGTTGAGGTTCATGTCTTGGTCTATGAATATCTAATTGCTCCAGCACCACTTGTTAAAAAACTCTTTCCTCCATTAAATTGCTTTTGCACCTTTGTAAAAAAATCAGTTGGCTGTAAATGAGAGACACTGATTTATGATTTTCTTCGTAGTACTGTCTTTGTTAGATTTTGTCATCTGGGTAATTCTAGTCTCATAAAACTCACTGGGGAATGTTCCCTTCTCTTATATTTTCTGGAAGAGATAGTGTAGAATTGGTATTAATTCTTTTTAAAACATTTGGTGGAACTCTCTAGTAAAACCACCTGGTCCTGGAAGATTACTTTTTGGGAAACTTTTAAATTATGAATTCACTTTAATAGTTATATAGGACTATTCAACTAATCTATTTCACATTGTGTGAGTTGTGGTAATTTGTATTTTTGGCAGAATTATTACATTCCACCTAGATTTCACACTTACATGTTTAGAATTGTTTATAGTATTCCTTTATGATCCTTTTGGTATCTGGAGGGACTATAGTGATATGGTTGCCCTGTTTTATTCCTGATACTGATCATTTGTGTCCTCTTTTTCCTTTATCAATCTTGCTAAAGGTCTGTCAATTTTCCAAATAGCTGGCTTTCTGTTTTCATTGATTTTCTCTATTGTTTTTCTATTTTCAATTCCACTGATCTCTACTCTTATCTTTATTTCTCTTCCCTTCTTTTTGCTTTGATTTTACTCTTCTAAGTTCTTGAGGTAGGTGCTTAGATGACTGATTTGAGATTTTTCGTCTTTTCTAATGTATGCCTTTACTGCATAAATTTATCTTAGAACACTATGTTAGCTGCATCCCACAAATTTTGATGTTTTATTTTCATTTTCACTGTTCAAATTTTTTTTTAAAGATGAAGAGCCATAACTTATTTTATCATTGTATAGTTGACACACAACTATTAGTTTTTCAGGTGTACAGCACAGTGATATGACAGTTCTATACATTACTCCATGCTCACCATGTAAGTATAGTCACCATACAATGTTATTACAATATTACTGACTATATTTCCTATGCTGTGCGTTTCATCTCCATGATTTTGTAACTAGAAGTTTGCACCTCTTAACCCTCTTCACCAATTTTACCCATATCACCAGCAACCATCAGTTTGTTCTCTGTATTTGAGTCTGTTTTTTTGTTTGTTTTCCAGATTCCATATATAAGTGAAATTATATGGTAACTGTCTTTCTCTGCCTGTCTTATTTCACTTAGCATATAACCCTCTGGGCCCATATAGGTTGTTGCAAATGGCAAGATTTCATTTTTTTTTAATAAGAGCCATAACTCTAATGTAATGAGATGTAATTAACATTCCAACATAACCTTTCATTCCCGTTTAGAAGTATTCTTTGACCTATGGATTAGTTAGAACTGTGTTGTTTAGTTTCCATATGTTTGCAGAATTGCTTGATATATTAGTCATTCTAGTTTAATTACATTTTGGTCAGAAAGCACATTCTGTATAATTTTAATTTTTTTTTTTTTTTGCAGAAGTTTGCTCAGGATATGGTCTATGTTGGTATGTATTCCTTGAATGCGTGCAAAGAATGTATATTTTACTGTTGTCAGGCAGAGGATTCTACAAATGTTAAACATATCTTGTTGGTTGATGGTGTGGTTGAGCTTTCCTATAGGTTTGTGGATTCTCTGTCTAGAGAGTGATAGATACTGAAGTCTCCAGTGATAATAATGGATCTGTCTATTCATCTTTTCAGTTTTATTGGCTTTTACTTCACATATTTTGTAGGTCTATTTGGCAGATACAAATTTATGAATATTATTATTTTCTTAGTGGACTGATCTTAAACTTAGCATACTTGAATTTTACCTGTTTTTTAGAAATGAAATACCCAAAGCTGAGGATTTGCAAAATGGATTTCTTAAAGAGACTTAAATAAATAGTACTAATTATACACTGACCAATGGCAAGTTGGCAAAATATTATACATATATGCATAACATGTATATGTATTACATAAATATGCATATACAAAGCTACAAATGAAAAAAAAACTGACAGATACTATTCCTCAAGAGAAAATTAAGATAGCACAAAAACCACCAGAAAGATTAACTAAAAAAACAAACAAAAAAACCCCAAAAACAAAACAACAACAACAAAGGAAGTGATCAATAAGAAGGCCATAGAAAGTATATTTCTTTGAAGGGTACTCTTTATACACAGAGTAGAAAGATATCTATAAGCTTATCAAAAGGAATGACAATGTATTATATATTTGCAAACAAACATCTGAATCATGAAATTTTTCCTTGGTAACAAAAACTTCTTGCTAGGTGACCATAGAAAACATGAATGATTCTAAAATCAATATATTACTCATTTGATCACATAAACTTATGTTAATGTCAGTCCTTTTTAAATTGTATTCTTTCCTCCTTCCTATTTGTCAGTCTCTTTCTGATGTAGTTCGGATCCCATTTGATTCTCTTTTCCTTTCTCACTTTTTAAATGTTAAGTAAGAACAATTGAAATGAAATTTATGTACTAAAATTTCAACATGGTTCTAGCATAAAACTACACAAAGGAAACTGAAGTTTAATCTAATCTGTATCACTTGAACCTACAGCTCCAAAGTGAGGCTTTCATCATAGTTCTCTGACTTTGTTCTGTATTTAAACCTATAAAGTTCCAATGCAATTTTCTTAGAAAACAAAACAATCTGAAAGAGGAAAAACTCTCAAACAGGGAAACTTCTGATTAGAAAACAAAAGTACCTCTTCATCCAATTCTTTCATTATCTTGTCTAGTTTTATGTTTGAAGTTCTGTAAAAACAAAAGCAATATAGATTAGAAATATGTTTATCTTTTTATTGCTCAGGGGTGCAACACCACATTCTTTACTTTTCCGTTTAACTAAGATGTCTTAACTGTTTTTGTGCTGTGGATCCCCTTTGGCACTCTGGTAAAGCCTGTGGGTTTTTCTCAGAATAATATATTTTAAAGCAAAAAAGGATTTAAAAAAGCCAAAAATATATTAAATATAGTCTTTTTTAAAAAAATGTGTTTCAGGAATATGTGTGGTTTCTTTATTAATATATTAAATCACAAGATCTAGCAGCAGTAATTTCAAAGTAGTGATGAGCACAAATGATAAACTATAATAAATAAAAATATTTGTAGTATCTATTAGTAATAAAAAAATTTAGCTACTGCTAATAGATGTAGATAACTGCTTTTGTTCATAGTGGAAGGAAATGTTGAATATCAGTTATAAGTTAGGGAAAATACTTTTTCTCATCCAAGTTTAAGGACCTTGAATTCATCCATGGACCCTTTGTGGGAGGGACCCTATGGATTCCAGGTTAGGATCCCTGAACTTCCTAATACAATACTTGCTAATAAACAAAAATTAGCCACTTAACCTTTATACAAGATTACATAGTGAAGAGAAAGGTGGCATATATGGATCAGTAAATATACCACTTAACAAGTAAGGTGAAAAGTTGAGATAAACTAAGAGTGTATTATCTCCATCACATTTTGTTTTCTTTGGCTCTGAACAGAATTCTGAGCTTCAAATCTGCATATGCAATGTTTCACATGTATGTTTCATCAAATACATCACTCAGCCCAAAATGTTACTCCCTCTGCTCCACACCCTTACCTATAATATTAATTTCTTCCTACTGTAAGTGTCCCTAAGAAAGGACATGACCTAGGAACCATCCTTGACTCATCTTCCTCCTTCATTCCCATTTAGTTGAATAAATGTCAAGTGCTGCCAACTAACTAGAGTGTTCTTTTTAAAAAGCAAATTTGATCAATTTTTTAAGCTTAATAACTTTCAATGTTTTTCCATCATCTTAGGATAAGTTCCAAATTTCTTAGCTTGTTAAAAACAGAGTCCACCAAGATCTACATTCTGTTTATCTTTCCACCCCCATTCCTCTCCTCTAACATTTTCCTTATCATTACAGACCACTTTGGCCATTCCTATTACTTCCTCAAATTGATTTCCATTGCCACTATCGTTAGTTTAATTTTGGATGTAGAAACTTCTCAACATTTATGCATTTCCGTATTTTATACTTAGAAATTCCTTCCAAATCCTGAGATCAGTTAATTATTTCCTAATATGTAAGTGCTTTTCTGAAAAAAGTTTGCACTATATACTAATGTATTTAGTCTATCAGGAATGGTATGCAATAAGAGTTTTACTTGTTTCCTCTTTGGCCCAATCACAAAAATGCCAGTTTTCCAATTCCATTTGTTGAATGTTACCTATTATTGAATGTGTTACTTATTTAATTTATTCAATAGTATCCACAAAAAATATCAAGTTATTGTTTTAGTTAATAAGTAACTCAGCATTGTGCCAGGTTATTTTAAATAATATTCATCATTACATATTTCATAAATATACAGGCTCTTATTAGATTTAGTGAATTTTAATATTTAACATTTACATTTTAAAAAGCACCTCATTTAATGTAATCTAATTTGCCTTTTCAGTCAGCTAATTAAAATGGGAGGAAAAAAGTAATAAATCAAGCACTAAGTGAATCGGCACTATAGTTTTTTAATAAAGACTTCCAGGAACAAATACACTTTAACTATCCTGAGGACAATATGTCTATAACTAATGCCAACATAAATATTACTTTCCAATTCTAGGCAAGACATTCTTCATTGAATGTACATAAGCAGTAACCGTATATCGCCATCTTATTTCTGATTAATTTTCAACTGTTTTATAGAAGGCAAGTTTTAAAAAAAGTATTTGCTGTACAACCTTTAATATTAAAAACATACAAAGTATATTCTCACCTGCACTTCTGCTCCATTTCATCTTTTAATTGCATTTCATTATGCAGTTGTTCTTCCAGCTTGTAAATTGTTTTTTGCAAATTTTCCTGCTTTAATCAAAAACAAAACAAAACTCATCCTACTAAGAATATTCATAGAGAACTTAAAAATAACAAGTTTATGTTATTCTATACCTACTCAAGAATAAATTATTTGGTTCAATCTTACCCCTTTCCTTTCAATCTGAATTTATTATTAATTTAATAAGCATTTTTTCAACACCTACAAATATGTCAGGCACTGTGGTAGACATTAGTAATACAAAAAATTAAAAAGATTTGGTCCCTGTGCTTATGAAGCTAAGAGTTAAACAGAAAGGCACAGAGGAATAGGAGGGTGAAAAGAACCTACAATAATCCAAAGACATACACACAAATATTACAATATAATGTAGTGATGATAAAGTTATATATGAGGTGTTCCAAAGGAGGGAAGAGGTCATGTCTAATTCTGCCACAAAAATGTAACGTTTGAAATGAGACTTAAAATATGAGAGATATTTACTAAGCAGAAAAGGTGGTAGAAGAAAGGCATTTTAGCCAGAATGAATGAGTCCAAAAGTAGAGAGGTGAAAGAAAACATGATATATTTTGGAAATGGGAAGAAATCAAATATAGGCAGAGCCCAGAACAGAGAGAATGAGTCACATAAAATCTGAAAAGGTGAGTGAGGCCATGATTCTTGTATGCAAAAATAGGAGTTAGGGACTTTAACCTATAAGCATTTTAAAAAGGGAAACAATATAGTATCTGCATTTTACTTTAGAGAGACAGAGAGAATGCAAGTGGGGGAGAGGAGCAGGGGGAGGGGGACAGAGAGAGACTGAGACTGTGGGGGGGAAGACAGAGAGAGAGAGAGAGAGAGAGAGAGAGAGAGAAATAGAGAGAGAATCTCAAGTAGGCTCTACATTGAGCATAGGGCTCAATCCCACAACCTTAGGGCCATGACCTTAGCCGAAATCAAAAGCTGGACACCCAACTGACAGAGTCACCTAGGCAACATTATTATTATTATTATTATTATTATTATTATTATTATTATTATTTTCTGCATTTTAGAAATGCCACTTCAGTAACAATAAGGTGAAAAGAATAGAGGGAAGAGAAATTCTACTCAAAGTAACCAGTTAACAGGCTTTTGAGACAGTTCAAGCAAAAAAGCATATAGGTTTGATATGAGGCAGAGGCTGTAGGAATGAAGAGGAGGAAATGGATAACTGTGTCATTCAGAAGGCAGAATTAACCTAATAACTGATTAGAAATAAGAGACAAAAAAGTACAGCATAGGGAATAGTCAATAACATAATAACATGTATGATGACAGTTGGTAACTACACTTATTATAGTGAGCATCGAGTAATGTATAGAATTGTCAAGTCACTATATTGTACACCTGAAACTAATGTATCATTGTATGTCAACTGTACTTCAATAATACAAATTTTTTAAAAATCAAAGTGGGATGGGGCACCTGGGTGGCTCAGTTGGTTAAGCATCTGACTTCGGCTCAGGTCATGATCTCATGGTTCATGAGTTCAAGCCCCAGATTACGCTTTCTGCTGTCAGCACAGAGCTTCCTTTGGATGCTCTGTCCCCCTCTCTCTCTGCCCCTCCTCTGTTCATTCTCCCTCTGTCTCAAAAATAAACGTTTTTTAAAACTAATTAAAAAATTAAAAAGTGGGATTCTGAAAAAAAATGTCAACAGAAGAAAGAAAGAAAGAAAGAAAGAAAGAAAGAAAGAAAGAAAGAAAAAGAAAGAGAGACAGAGAAAGAACAGAGTACCATTACAAAAGATATGGAACACATAAGAGCTGTTTGGGAGGGGACAGAGAGAGGATGAGTTTAGCTCTGGCATAGGATGAAGTGCTTGTGCCTGACAGAAGGACAGGAAAGGAAATCCAATCAGAGAGAGAGAGAGAGAGAGAGAGAGAGAGAGAGAGAGAGAGGAAGAGGCGAGGAGAGAGAAAAGAGAGAGAGAGACAGACAGACAGACAAGAGAGATACAGCTTTGGAGTTCAGAGGAGCAAGCTGCACACACATGAGATTACCTACAAAAAATGAGCAGAGAGCCAAGATCAGAATCATCCTGAGAAACATTTAATAATTAAAGGGGAGGGAGAGAAGAAGAGGAGAGAAGAGGAGAAGGGGGAAGAGATCCTGCCAAAGGGATGGAAAATAAAATCTACACAGGTGGGAAGAAAAAAAGAAAGAAGGGGAACATGAAAGGTTTACAAAAGTTCATAGAAGGAGGAACTGATTAATCAGTGTCATTTGAGGCAAAAAAGAAAAATAAGATAGGAATGAAAATTATTCATTATATTTGTCAATTGCAAAGCTGTTCATTAGCATTTGCTGGAAGGCTTTCAAGGAAGAGTTGAAAATTACATCAGCTGACTTTTGTATTTAGCTGTTAACAGATATAGTAGGCACATCAAATTTTTCTTCTTCCCCTGTGTTCTTACCAGAGCAAAAGATAAAAGGTAGCAGCAGCCACTGACAGAAACTTCTGGCAATCACCATTGAACAAGATCAGCCCAAAGAAAACACAATTCCACTAAATATTCTTTGAAGCCCGATGTATCACTAATCCCACAGATAAGTAATACATGAGAGCTGGGTTACAGCAGCTCCTTATTGTCACATTCCCTAGGTCAAAGATTCTTTAACTTTAAAGATTTCTGAGCCCTTGTTAACTATGTAACTTGAATAGCTCTAATAGGATGAGAATTTAAAAGACATAGATGGTCAAAACAGCTAACAGGTACTCACACAGTTCACTCTCCCTTTTTCCACTTTCCCTTCACATCACCTGTTCAATCTTACATTTAAGAGTAAATATATTAAGAAGCAAGAGAATTACGTCAGCTTTTAAAACATGATTGCTACTTACACTCCCCTCCTCAGTTAATAATATGTAGGCCACAATACACAGAGTTCAAAGAACTCTCTCCAAGGATGGCCAAATAATTATTTCTAACATATTTTTTTAAGTAAGCTCTATGCCCAACATGGGGCTTGACCTCAAGACCCCAAGATTGAGAGTCTCATGCTCTACCAACTGAGCCAACCAGGTGCCCCAACTGTTTTTAGTATTTTTAAGAAAAGTCCTGGTCAACTCTAAAGGACCTTCTCAAATCTAAGTAAGATTTTTTAACCTCTGTCCCATGAACATGAGCTATATGGACAATAAAAAGGACTCCTGTCTCTAATAATTACTTATAACAGTAATTTTCAGTGGACAAATTAGATGGTGCTGACTATACTGGTTATTCTCCCATTTGCTTTCTCTCTTTTCTAGCCATGAAATCCATGCTCCTTGAAATCAATCCTTCCTTTGGCTTGAAATCTATAGACCACATTACCTGGGTTTACTGTCCTACTTTAATAAATGGGAGACACCAGTAGGAAATCAAAAGGTGGGGATAATGAAAGTATTCATTCTCCCCACCTTTTTATTGCCTTACTGTGGTGATAGCAGTGTTCTACATTCTATGTTCCTCTTTGATGATGCTAGGTTTTTCTGAACTATGGCAACAATACCTGTCTCTCCCTGTCCTTTCAAACTAGGGACAATAGTTTCCCACTATTGTTGATCAATGGGTATTTTCACAGCCTTTATTTATTGCTCCTCTTAACCCTGCTCATGGCACTGTAAATAGTCCTTTCACTAAACTCTCTTTTAATGAACGAACAAAATGTAGTGTATACACAGAATGTGATATGTTCAGCCTTAAAAAGGAATCAAATTCTGAAACATGTTACAACATGGGGAAACCATGGCTAAGTGAAATAACCCAATCACAAAAAGTCAAATATTGTACGATTCCACTTACATGAGGTGTCTAGAATAGTCAAATTCATAGAGACAGAGAAAGTAGGATAGTGATTACTCAGGGCTGGGGGTAGTGGAATAAAGAGTTTAATGTGCACAAAGTTTTAGTTTGGGATGAAGAAAAATTCTGGAGATAGATGGTGGTAGAAAACAATGTGAAGGTGGTTTTTTTTTTTAAATGTTTTTGAATTTATTTTTGAGAGAGACAGAGCACAAGTGGGAGAGGGGCAGAGAGAGAGGGAGACACAGAATCCAAAGCAGGCTCCAGGCTCTGAGCTATCAGCACAGAGCCTGACATGGAGCTTGAACCCACAAACCGTAAGAGCATGACCTAAGCCGAAGTCAGACGCTTAACCGACTGAACCACTCAGGCGCCCCCATTACCACAGAACTATACACCTAAAAATGGCTAAAATGGTAAATTTTATGTTATGTATATTTCATCATATATACAACACTCTCTTTAGTTAAGTCTTTTGTTTATGTTACCTGTTTTCTTCTCAAGACCCGTACTGATACCTTGATTTACCATAAATTCCTAATTCTAAAGATTAGAAAGACTGCCACTGTCAATTTGTGTAGCAATTTATAGTTAATTAATTATCTCCACATAAAATATCCCATTTGATATTCAGGCAAGAAATCAAATTGGAAGGAGATAGTAGGTTAAAAAATACTATCAAAATTTAAGTTCACTAACTACACAATCAAAAGAAATATGTTTACTTACTTAATGTGTACTTAATATCATGCACATAAAACACACTGTCCACAAAATAACTTTTTAAAAAATATGACAAAAATACATACCAAGCTTTTATCCACATTGGGGCTACTTCGGTTATCATTAGGATTTGCTGAAGATAAGTATCTGAGAGAAAAAGAGTTTTTAGAACTAAAAGAACCAAAAACCTCTTCAATATTCAATAACCAGTAACATATACTACACACTTATTTTTTGCTTTAGTATTGTGCTTGTTCTGCTTTTGAAAAATTGTTCAAGTTCATGACTTTATTTTATATAAAGATTTTATATAAAGATACATATGTATAAAAGTGATACATACATTAAATAAAACCCCCAGTTAGCTCGGAGCAGCACTCTGTAATCATATACCTTACTATCCCTGCAGCCACACATATGACTATTCATACCAAGTAGGATAAATAAAAACTATAAATAGTCTCGAGTTAGTTCAGATTAGGTTTTCGGCCATGAGAGCAGGCTATGGCAGCTTTTGCCACCAAACAAATCACTAAAGTATTTAGAGTTTTTAGAGCTTTTTGCAATAGGGATTGGGGATAAGGAATTGTTGATTTCTACAGAAATGTGCACAGCTTTTCTCTCTGCCCTAAATTACTCTTCAGCCAAGAATGATATTGCCTTTATGGGCAAAAAAGAGTTTTTGCCTAAATAGTTAACATAACCTAAGTTCTGGTGATGTCCTGCTAACCTTTTGAGACTCCAAGGCTTTATATTCACTATAAAGGTAGGTAACATATAAGACAGTAGTGATCTTTAGAAGTCTTTAGATATCTTATGAGATTATTAAACACATCTAAATAGATCATATGAAAAAGATTTTCTAAGCTCTCAAATGTTATATAAAGGGAAGGTACTACTGCTGCCTTTTCTACTGCTTCTGCTACTTCCTCTACCATGCTACAACTACCACTATTAATACTTCTACCATCACCACCACTATAGTTGCCACCGTGGTCAATCAGTAGAACACTCTCAAAAAGATATCAAATAGCTCCATATACTTCCTAGCTGTTTTAGGGCAACTGATAATGCACTACATATTCACTACTAGTAAAAAACAGAAGATAAGTTCCTTTAACAGTGTTCTAAAAAAAAAAAAAAAGGAAAATATGCCATTTTTATGTTTTCCTTGGAAAATTATTCAGATCAACTAGAGAAAAAAATAATCAGAAGACAGTTTTTAGGCACTGTGTAGCAGGTTTGTAGAATAAAGGTCTCATGTAACAAATGACAAATTCTAGATGTAGTACAATTTCATTCCATTAACTACTGTCTCAGAAATTCAGTGTGAGATTCCACATTATGTGATGTAAATAAAAGCATATGGCAATGCCAGTAGAATCTGAATTAGATAGGAAATCAGACCATTTTCTAAGAGATCTTCTAAATTTTAATATGCTACATAAATTGAAGTTAATATTTAGCCTCTGCAAAGTTAATAATATAACTTTCTCAAAATGCAGCACTGGAAATTAAGGACACCAAATGTAGGCATCCATTCATTCTTTCACTCCACCCCCCACCCCCCCCAAAGTCCTTTTGTATATTACATTGTTGCTTTCATATAGAATCTGGTCATTTAGATAGCTCTTTACGAGAGGTTTTAGATTATTACAAATGTAGCTAGAAGTTTAACCTTTAGACTATTAACAATCTTTGTTCATTTCGCTGTATTTCAGCAATAAAGATCTCTACCCTTGGTAACTGAAAGTATGTTTGGATTTCAGGAGTAAGAATTTCAGAAGTTTTCTATTTCATGCCAATAATTCAAATTATACTTACATTTTATACTAAGGCTAATCAGTATTTTGCTGATTCTTTAAGATCAACCACACCTTCAACCATGTTATAAACAATTACTAAACAACACTATATTATGCAATAAGGTGGTGGTACTGAAGAACAGAGTACAATTTCTATTTTTGAGAAACTCAGAAATTAGTTTGGAATATGCAACATATGGATGCCAGGAAAAACTAGAGAAAATAATCATGTAACAATTTACTACAAATAGTATGTATAATGTTTATTTAATTCAAGATTACTTTCATATCAATAAACCTAAAAAAAGTGATTAACTGATATAACTACATAAAATCCAAAAACACTGGGGGGGGGGGGGTGTTTATATCAATAGTACAACTGATCAGAAAGCAAGCCAGAGGATAAGTGATAAAAAGTACAAAAATATAGACAGACAGGAAGACAGAAAGAAAGAACTCTAGCAAAAACCACTCTGAAAAACTTGTCTGTGCATTTTTTTTCCCTCTGTGTATTTCAATATAAAATAGCTACAATATCATATTCACGAATATTGTGGGAAAAGGATTAAAATACTGGACTTTTCTTAGAATCAAAGTCAAGTACTACCTGCCTGGCCTGGTTGGTGATACAACAAAAAGTGTTCAGTACTATCTTACAGTTGTATTATTGGAGAAATCTCATAAGGCAGGACTAATCTGCCTTCCTGTTTTCTAAACTTGGCCTGAATAGGGTCTTATAAAAAAGTTTTGACTAAAATGACAAAATGCTACACTTGAAAATATATCCATTTCCTCATTAGTGTATGAGCATCTTAAGAGAAGGTACTAATAACTGTATCTTATTCATCTTTCTCCCTGCGTGCTTATTCATCTTTGTCTCCCTACCTGACAAAAAATAAGTTGGCAAATATGTTTGTTTCAATGAATGAATGAATGCTCAACATACTGAAATTATGTTAAATGTTTAATTTGTTTCTCATATCCATTTGAAGACTAAAGCTAACATTAGCTCATACTAATAACAGCTAACAGTGAGTGCTTATTCCATGCAAAACATTGTTCTGTTCTACTGTATTGATATAATGAACCCTTACAATAATCCTATGAGACAAGTATCATCGCCATCATCATCATCATCATCATCCCTATTTTTGAGAAAATGGAAGCACAAAAGGTTGAAGTTATTTGCCCAAGGTCACAAGGTCTAAATGCTGTAAGATATGGTGAATTCATTTAGTGGTTTCTGGGGAGGGATCACTTAATTTTTGAATTACTAAAGCTTACAGGCCTTTGTAACATCAATATAGTGATGATAATGCTAGAAAACTATATGTTCTTCCAAAGTGTATTATAAAACCAGAATTCTTTGGATAACAAGATTAACTAAAATATAAGTATTAATAGAATCTTTTAACTTATTAATTGCTGTAACTTTTTTTTTTTTAATGTTTATTTATTTTTGAGACAGAGAGAGACAGAGCATGAACGGGGGAGGGTCAGAGAGAGGGAGACACAGAATCTGAAACAGGCTCCAGGTCTGAGCTGTCAGCACAGAGCCCGACGCGGGGCTGGAACTCACGGACCGCGAGATCATGACCTGAGCCAAAGTTGGCCGCTTAACCGACTGAGCCACCCAGGCGCCCCAATTGCTGTAACTTTAACACATATATAGTGCATCATTCAGTAAATTATTTCTGAAACACAATATCCTGATCATGGATGAGTCTAAAAGAAATGAAATATGGAATAATACAAGTATCATACATCACTGAAAAATGGCATATTAAGATATCTCTTCATATACCATTAAATGTTCTTAAAGTGACTTTGAGATACCCCTAATAATAGACTACAAAATTAGTACTTACCCCTAAAATCAATGTTTAGCATACTTACCTACGATTGCTATAATACGTAAATCCTACAAAAGGTAACTGATTGCCAACAAAAGCTTTAGGTATAGGGAATGTTTCTTCATCTCCTTTATCTTCTTCCAAGTCATCAAAATTACTTGTATCAATGTCGCTACTTAAATCAGGTACAACTGGCGCTACAGCTAAAAATGGAAACAAAATTAGTAGTTTACTTCAAATTTAATATAAAAATAAAGTGAAGCAAAGATTCCATACCAACTACTAAGTTTCTTACATACAAATAAGTTGCAAACCAAATTCCAAATGGGTTGAATCCTATTTCACCCAATTTTATTAGGGCTATTAATCAACTGATATTGACCATTACAATTCTATGAAACAATTATCTCCTATAATTATCATCTATACTTCAAGTTTAATTTGAATATTGCAAGTATAAAGGTTTTTGAATATACCATAATATAAATATGCAAAAACAGTCAGGACTCTACAAAAGACTTTGCAGAAACCACAGCATAATAAATTGTACTCAAAACTGATTGATTTCAAATGAAATATTCTGTTAATCTTCTCTGTAACAAACTAGAAATCAAGGTTACCTACCTCTTAGTAGTCCTGGATATAACATTTGGTACTGAAATATATTTATTAATCTAGAATTTAGATGGTTAGTATCCACCCCTCCCCCCAACTCAATATCTCTATAAGACTAAGTCACAAGGAGCAATGTATTTTGAATTTTATTTTCAGTCTAGCTACCTTCCCTGAATCAAGTCATTAAATGATGACTCCATGAGGTATTTATGAAATGGCTGTTAGGAAAAGAGGGTAGAGATACAAAACATGTACACAGAATCTTCGAGAGTTATAAATGTGATGGAGAGCAAGACTCATAAAAATTTTAAGTTTATTTATTTTGAGAGACAGAGAGAGAGCGTGTGCTCGTGCACTCAAGTGGAGGAGGGGCAAAGAGATAGAATCCCAAGCAGTCTGCATACCCGCAGCACAGATACCAACATGGGGCTCAAACCCAGGATCTGTGAGATCATGACCTGAACTGAAACCAAGAGTCAGACACTCAGCCAACAAAGCCACCCAGGCCCCTCATTTAATAAGTATATACGGCAATGCTTAAATCGTCATAATGTGGGAGAAAATAACATGAAACTAATATTACAACTATTTTATTTTGGAACTTGAATAGGCTACAGAGAATACACCTAAAAATACATTTTAGAGAAAAAGCTTTTTAAAGATACAGTAGTATTAATAAAACATTATGGAAATATCAACTAAACACTGAATAATTATTTTAGATATAATCATCTCATGTTTCTTTAAAAAAGATGAAGATGAGCAACAAAAAATAATTGACCTGGTTTCACAGTCTTAATCTTTTATATAAAGGAATCATTTTTCTAATGAATCATCTGGGTATTCCAGGCAAGAAATAACTATTGATGCGCATCACAGATACAGTGAAATATCTGATGAATCTGAGAATGAAACATATTTAACCCTAAGAAGCTATAATATTAACTAAAAATGAATGAGAAAAGACCTTTTCCACCATTCTCTCTTCTTAACGACCAGGAGAACTGCAGTCCTGACTAGACAATTCTAGCTTCCTAATACTACTAACTGCCTAATTTGTAAAATGAAGTGGGAGGAAAGTTGCTTCTTCTTATAAAGTATGTAAGCCAATTATGGTCTTGGCATAAATTGTACTTTTAAACAGTGGTTCCCATTTTTAAAACAACTTTGCCTCCCTCTGGGACATTTGGCAATGACTGAGCTCTTATAACTGAGGGAGGTATGCTCCTGGCATCTAGTGGGTAGAGACCAGGGAACCACTAAACATCCAAGAAAGTTCAGGGTAAGCCACACACAAAAAGACTTATCTGGTCTAGTGTTGAGGCTAAAAACCCTACTTGAAAATTATCATATAAGAATGATTTTAAAAGGAAGCAGAGCATGCTTGGTGATTTTTTTCTTGCTAATTCAGATGTATCTAGTCTTTTCATAGATAACACAGTAGGGGCACCTCGGTGACTCAGTTAAGTGCCTTACTCTTGATTTTGGTTCAGGTTGTGATCTCATGCTCATGAGACTGAGCCCTGTATCAGGCTCCGCACTGAGGGTGCAGCCTGCTTAAGATTCTCTCTCTTGTTCCCTCTGTCCTTATCCCCTGCTCACATGTGCTCTCTCTCAAACATTAATAAATAAATAAGGAAATACAGATAACATGCCATTTCAGAACAGTTTTAAAATGGGACAAATTCTGTTTAAATTTTGAGGTACAAGTAGGGGAAATCCTGGGAGAATTATAAAAGTAATATTTCTTCTGCTTTTAAAGTACAACATTTAGGCTTTATAGATACCATATAATCACATCAGAACTAATAAATAAGAGTAAGTATAAAGATAGCTTTACAGAATTACCATTGATATATACAGTAGTCTATTTATAAAAATTTACCTTTCAATAAATAACTGGGAATATAGGAACCATGTTCTATAAGAAAGAATCCAGGTGACGCCATAAAAACATGGCAGAATAAGGAACTCTAAGAAGCTACCTTTCCACTGAAATAACTATTATGCAGGCAAAAACTATCATAAGCAACTTTTTCATAACTCTGAAATCTAAGAAAAGACTTGCAACAAGCAGGGGAATGTTTAATGAAGAGAGAAGCTAGTAAATGTTGGCATTCCAGGAACTGTAACTGGCTGACCAATGAGATAATAATGGAAAAGGAACTTCGGGGATCACACATGACAAAGAATACAGACTTTGTAAAAATAGTCTGGAAAAGTCACTAAACAAATGGATGACTGAAGCCCACAGCAAGCAATAATAGCAAACCTGGAAGGGGAGAAATCGGATTTCCAGAGTTTATAACACTGTAATATTTATTATGTCCAGTTTTTAATAAAAAATTACAAAGCATATTAAGAAACAGAAAAAGTAAGGCCTATTCACAGAAAATGACAGAAAAATCTCTGAGGAAACCCAGGTATTAGATTTATTAAACAAAGACTTTAAATAAATTGCTTTAAATGTGCCCAAGGAAACCATGGACAAAAACTAAATGAGGAGTATGATATCTTAACAAATAGAACATACCAAAAAGGAAAAAGAGGGAACCAAATAGAAATTCTGGTACTGAAAAGTACAATAGCTAAAAGTAAAAATGTACAAGGGTTCAACAGCAGATTTGAGTAGGCAGAGGAACCAGTGAACTTAAAGATAGGACCACTGAAATTATCAAGTAGAGGAAAAGAAGCAAACAATGAAAAAGTCAACTTTTGGGACACCATAAATCATACCAACATATACATTAGGAAAGTCCCAGGGAAGTAGAGAAAGGGGCAGAAAGAATATTTAAAGAAATAATGGCTCCAAACTAACCAACTGATGAAATTTAAGAATCTATACATTTAAGAACTCAATGAACTCCAAGTAAGAAATTCAGATCCACACCATGACATGTTATAATAAACTTTGAAAAGACAAAGAATCTTGAAAACAACAGAAAACTGACTTATCGTACATCAGAAATCCTCAATAAGATCAAGAGCCCATTTCTAAGCAAAAACTTTGAAGGTCAGAAGGCAGTGGAATGACATATTTAAAGTGCTGAAAGAAAACAACAGTCAAGCAAGAATTCTATATCCAGCAAAATTATCTTCAAAAATGCAGGGAAATTAAGATATCCCCAGATAAAAGAAAGAGGAGTTTGTTGCTAGTAAACCTGTCTGGCAAGAAATGTTAGAGTTTTTAAGGTTTAAATGAAAGGACACTAGACACTAACTCAAACCTTTACAAAGAAATAAAGAAATAAAAGTAACTACACTGATAAATGTCAGAGCCAGCTTTATATATTTTTGTTATATAATCCACTTTAAAAAAAAAATAAACCCACTTATCCCCCTATATGACTTAAAATAAAATGGGTAAAATAATTATAAATTTATGTTAATAAGCACAGAATATATACAGATACAATTTGTGACAACAACACAGAAGAAAATAGATCTGTATAAAAGCAATTTTTGTATGCTTCTGACAGTAAACTGTATCAATTCAACCTAGACTGTTATCAGTTTAGGATGTTAAATATAATCCCCAGGATGATGACAATAAGAAAATGACAATATATGGAAAAGGAATTAAGAGAGGGAATCAAAACAGTACACTATAAAACAATCCATTAAATACAATAGAAGGCAATGATGTAGGAGATGAGGAACAGAAAAAAATCAGACATACAGAAAATAGAACAATGGCAGATGTCTTTACATGCAGTATTCACTTTAAATGTAAATGAATTAGTCACTAATAAAACGTAGAGATCTGAAAAATGGATTAATAAAATTGATCCAATTATATGCAGTGTAGAGTCACTTTAGATCCACAGACATAAAAATGTTAAAAGAATGAAAGATATTCCATGGAAAAAAGAGCTGACGTGGCTATACTAACATCAGACAAAATCAGTAAAATGGTTAGAAGAGACAAAGAAAAACAGGACATATTGATGACATTGATAAAACGGTCAACTCATCAAGAAGTGCAACAATTATAAACAACACATTAACAACACAGCTCCAAAATATTTGTAGTAAAAAATGACATAAATGGAGAAACAGACAGTTCTAAAATAATGGGGTCATCAATAACCCACTTTCAATAAATGAACTAAACAATTAAACAGAAGATGAATAAGAAAATGCAAGACATGAGCAACACCATAAATGAATTAGATGTAACAGACGTACAAAGCTCACTC
Source organism: Panthera tigris (assembly GCF_018350195.1). Classification (NCBI taxonomy): domain Eukaryota; kingdom Metazoa; phylum Chordata; class Mammalia; order Carnivora; family Felidae; genus Panthera; species Panthera tigris. The sequence goes on from NC_056671.1 coordinate 43,759,670, forward strand.
CACCACCAAGAGCAGAATACAAACTGCACATGAAACATTCTCCAGAACTATATGTTAGATCAAAAAAACAACTTAAGCAATTTAGAGAGACTGAAATCATACAAACCAGCCACTATGGAATGAAACAAGATCAATAATAGAAGAAACACGGTTCACAAGTATGTTGAAAATAATATGCTTTCTTTTTTGTTAAGTTTTTATTTAAATTCCGGTTAGTTTATATACAGTACAGTATTAGTTTCAGGAGTAGAATTTAGTGATTCATCACTTACATATAACACCCAATGCTCATCACAACAAGTGCCCTCCTTAATACCCATCACCCATCTAACCCATCACCCACTCACGTCCCATCCAGCAACCCTCAGTTCATTCTCTATAGGTAAGAGTCTGTTTCTTGGTCTGTTTCTCTTTTTTTCTTCGTTTGTTGTGTTTCTTAAATTCCACATATGAGTGAAATCATATGGTATGTGTCTTTCTCTGACTTATTCCACTTAGCATAATATATTCTAGCTCCATCCACGTCATTGCAAATAGCAAATTTCATTAAAAAAAAAAAAGCTATTTATTTATTTAAATAATCTCTACACCCCACATGCGGCTCTAACTCATGACCCTGAGATCAAAAGTCCACATGCTCTTCTGACTGAGCCAGCCAAACACCCAAAGATTTCATTCATTTTGGTGGCTGAATAATATTCCACTGTGTGTGTGTGATATCTTCTTTTTCCATTCATCAGTTGATGTACATATGGGGTTCTTTCCACAATTTGGCTACTGTTGATAAGGCTGCTGTAAACATCAGGCTGCATATATTCCTTTGAAGCAGTATTTTTGCATCCTTTGGGAAAATACCTAGTAGTGTAATGGCTGGGTCATAGGGTAGTTGCATCTTTAACCTCCTGAGCAAACTCCATACTGTTTTCCAGAGTGGCTGCACCAGTTTGCATTCCTACCAACAGTGTAAGAAGGTTCCCCCTTCTCCACTTCCTTGACAACATCTTTTGTTTCCAGTGTTGTTAGTCTGAGCAATTCTGACAGGTGTGAGGTGGTATCTCATTGTACTTTTGATGTGTATTTCCTTGATGATGAGTGATGTTGAGCATCTTTTCATGTGTCTGTTAGCCATCTGGATGTCTTCATTGGAAAAATGTCTATTCATGTCTTCTGCTCATTTATTAACTGGATTATTTGTTTTTTGGGTGTTGAGTTTGATAAGTTCATTATAGATTTTAGATACTAATCCTTTGTTGGATATGTCATTCGCAAATATCTTCTCCCATTCTAAAGATTGTCTTTTAGTTTTGTTGACTACTTCCTTTGCTGTGCAGAAGCTTTTTATCTTGATAAAGTCTCAATAGTTCATTTTTGCTTTTGTTTCCCTTGCCTCCAGAGATGTATCTAGTAAGAAGTTGCTACAGTTGATGTCAAAGAGATTAAAATAACATATTCTTTAAAAAAAACAAAAACAAAAACAAGGAGTCAAAGAAGAAATCACAAGGGAGATTAGAAAAAATGCATTGAGACAAATAAAAATGAACAACAACCAAAACTTAAAGGATTTTGCAAAAGCAGTACTCAGAAAAATTTTAGTTGTAAATGCCTATGTAAAAAAAGGAGAAAGATCTCTTGGGGGATCTGACCTTTTTTTCCTCAATGTTTTATTTAATTGAGAGAGAGAGAGAGAGAGAGAGAGAGAGAGAGAGAGAGAGAGAGAGAAAACAAGAGAAAACAAGAGAAAACAAGCAGGGGGAGGGGCACACAGAGAGAGGAAGACACAGAATCGGAAACAGGCTCCAGGCTCCGAACTGTCAGTACAGAGCCAATGTCGGGCTCCAGCTTGTAAACTGCAAGATCCTAACCTGAGCCAAAGTCTGTCGCTTACTGAGCCACCCAGGCACCTCATAAGCATCCAACTCTTGATCTTGGCTCATGTCATGATCTTGTAGTTCAAGTTCGAGTCCCACATCGGACTCTGTGCTAATGGTGCAGAGCCCACTTGGGATTCTGTCTCTCTTCCTCTCTGCCCCTTTCCCTCTTGTGCTCTCTCTTTCAAAATAAATAAACTTAAAAAGAGAGAAAGAGAGAGGTCTCAAATCAATAGCCCAGCTGTCACCCCAAGGAACTAGGAAAAAAAGAGCAAACTAAGCCCAGAGCTTAGTTTGGAAAGAAACAACCGTAAGGAAAGAAACAACAGAGATTAGAGTAGCAGATAAACAAAATTAAGAATAGAAAATTAATAGTGAAATTAACAAAACCAATAATTACTTTTTAAAAAAGAATCAACAAAATTGACAACAAATCTTTTAGCAGACTAAGGGGAGAAAACAGAAGACACAAATCAGAAATGAAAGTAGTCAGACTTCAAGCTGTAGTCCTAAGCTATAATCATCAAGACAGTACAGTACTGGCACAAAAACAGACACTCAGATCAATGGAACAAAATAGAGAATCCAGAAATGGACCCACAAATGTATGGCCAACTAATCTTTGACAAAGCAGGAAAGAATGTTCAATGGAATAAAGACAGTCTCTTCAGGAAGTGGTGCTGGGAAAACTGGACAGCAACATGCAGAAAAATGAACCTGGACTACTTCCTCACACCATACACAAAAATAAACTCAAGATGGATGAAAGACCTAAATGTAAGACAGGAAGCCATCAAAACCCACGAAGCCAAAACCTCTTTAACCTTGGCCACAGCAACTTCTTACTCAACATGTCTCTGGAGTCAAGGGAAACAAAAGCAAAAATCAACTATTGGGACCTCAAAAAATAAAGCGCTTCTGCATAGTGAAGGAAACAATCAGCAAAACTATAAGGCAACCAAGGAATGGGAGAAGATATTTGCAAACGACATATCAGATAAAAAGTATCCAAAATCTATAAAGAACTTATCAAACTCAATACCCACCCCCCCCCAAAAAAAATCTAGTGAAGAAATGGGCAAAAGACATGAATAGACACTTCTCCAAAGACTACATCCACATGGCCAACCAACACATGAAAAAATGCTCCACATCACTCATCATCAGGGAAATACAACTCAAAACTACAATGAGATACCACCTCACACCTGTCAGAATGGCTAACATTAATAACTCAGGCAACAGTAGATGTTGGTGAGGATGCGGAGAAAGAGGATCTCTTTTTGCACTGCTGGTGGGAATGCAAACTGGTGCAGCCACTCTGGAAAACAGTATGGAGGTTCCTCAAATTAAAAATAGAACTACCCTATGATCCAACAACTGCACTACTAGGTATTTATCCAAGAGATACGGGCATGCTGTTTCAAAGGGGCACATGCATCCCAATGTTTATAGCAGCACTATCAACAATAGCCAAAGTATGGAAAGAGCCCAAATATCCATCGATGGATGAATGGATAAAGAAGAGGTGGTATATATATACAATGGAGTATTACTCGGCAATCAAAAGAATGAAATCTTCCATTTGCAACTACGTGGATGGAGCTAGAGGGTATTATGCTAAGCGAAATTAGAGAAAGACAAATATCATATGACTTCACTCATATGAGGACTTTAAGAGACAAAACAGATGAACATAAGGGAAGGGAAACAAAAATAATATAAAAACAGGGAGGAGGACAAAAACATAAGAGACTCTTAAGTATGGAGGACAGAGGGTTACTGGAGGCAGTATGCGAAGAGGGATGGGCTAAATGGGTAAGGGGCATTTCAAAGAATCTACTCCTGAAATCATTGTTGCACTATATGCTAACTAACTTGGATGTAAATTAAAAAAATAAATAAAAAAAAACCCGAAAAACAAACAAAAGTTTTATAGCAGAAGGAAAAAAAAAGAAATGAAAGTAGGGACACAATTACCAACCTTTTACAAATAACAACACTAAAAGAAAAAACTACAAATTTTTTTCTACAATTGTAGAACTACAATTGTACACCAACGTATTAGATGACCTAGATGAAATGACAAAATTCCTAGAAAAACACAAACTACCAAAACTTACTTCAAACAAAAAATCTGAACATACCTAAAAGAAAATTAATCAATAATCAAAAAATGTCCTAACAATGGAATATTATTCAGCCTTAAAATGGAACAAAATTCTGGGGCGCCTGGGTGGCGCAGTCGGTTAAGCGTCCGACTTCAGCCAGGTCACGATCTCGCGGTCCGTGAGTTCGAGCCCCGCGTCAGGCTCTGGGCTGATGGCTCGGAGCCTGGAGCCTGTTTCCGATTCTGTGTCTCCCTCTCTCTCTGCCCTTCCCCCGTTCATGCTCTGTCTCTCTCTGTCCCAAAAATAAATTAAAAACGTTGAAAAAAAAAAAATTAAAAAAAAAAAAAAAAAAGGAACAAAATTCTGATACATGCTCTAACATGGATGAGCCTTGAAGGCAAGCTAAGAAATACATCAATCTCAAAAAGATAAATATTGTATGATTCCACTTATTTGAGGTAACCAGAACAGTCAAATTCATAGAGACAGAAAGTAGCATAGTGGCTACTAGGGGCTGGGAGTAAAAGAGAATGGAGAGTTATTGTTTAATGTATAAAGAAATTTAGTTTGGGATGATGAGAAAAATCTGGAGATGTTTGCACAACAATGTGAAGATGCTAAATGCGACTGAGCTCTGTACAGTTAAAAATGTTAAAATGGGGGGTGTCTGGGTGGCTCAGTCAGTTAAGCATCCGATTCTTGATTTCATCTCAGCTTATGATTTCACGTTGTGAGACTGAGCTCTGCTTCAGGCTCCCTGCTGACCATGGAGCCTGCTTGGGATTCTCTCTCCCCCTCTGCCCCACCCCAGCTAGTGCATGTGCGTGTGTGCTCATTCTCTCTCAAAATAAACATTTAAAAAAAAATGGTTAAATGTGTAAATTTTATGTTATATGTACTTTACTACAATAAAAAGATAATTTTTCTTTAAGTTTATGTTTTTAAAACATGAACCCAATATAATACTAAGAAAGTCTAAATTCCTAAGACCCTGAAGCTTGGTAGGCCCTAGATTTCTTTATGAAGCCTACACTGATAATCTCTCCCATGAGAATGTACAACTCTAAAAGAGAGGACACTAGACTTAATTAATCCACAGAACCTGGGGGTGCCTGAGTGGCTTAGCCAGTTGAGCATCCGACTTTGGCTTGGGTCATAATCTCACAGTTCGTGAGTTCGAGCCCTGCATTGGGCTCTGGACTGACAGCTCAGAGCCTGGAGCCCGCTTCAGATTCTGTGTCTCACTCTGTCTGCCCCTCCGCTGCTTGCACTCTGTCTCTCGCATTGTCTCAAAAATAAATAAACATTAAAAAAAAAAAAATCCACAGAACCTGGAATAGCATATAGAACCTGGATTATGTGCTTACATTCAACAAATTTTGTTTGTTTTTAACTAACTGGAAAAGTTATCACATGAGCTGACAATTACCCCTGTTATCACCTTGCATCTTTTCCCACCAGCTATAGGTGGATTGGGTAATGGCAGTATGTTTTCTCAAATGAGATCATGAATGGCAAAATGTTTTGCAAATTACCATATTATTATATTTAGCATAGTATTATTAATATTGTATTGTCATATCTAATAATAAACGTTACCAGTTCTTCTCCCCAAAATTTAACTGCCAAGAATGTTGATTCCCTACACTTCTACTTTGTATACTGAATAATGGAAATCGTTAAATGGCACATGGTATTCCAGAAGATCTAAGGCTTTGCAGTCAGACAGATTTCAATCCTGACACTATCATTTGCTAGCAGTTAACCTGTAACAGGTTATTTAGGTCTTTTCATTTCTTCTTCTATCTTTAATCTCATTCCAGTCATTTCTTCAATTCTATCTCACATGAGTGGAAAAGTAATTTTACAATCTTAATACTCTGTGCCTCTAAATTAAGAGTGAATAAGATCAGGAAGCTCATGGAATTTCTGCCAAAATTCAAGCTATTTTGTACCCTGTGACCACACCATCAAGGAAGAGATGAAGATTAACTGCCATTATAACTTGTAGATATGTAAGTGGTAAAACTATGAAAAGAAGTATTATTTGGAAAAGGTATGCAATACTACCAAAGAAAATTGGAGTGTCAAAAAAGTTAGAATTATAACTATTATACAATTTTTAAAAGCTTAGCAGGTCACAGAGGTCAGTTCACAATAAAAGTATTCTTGGTATTTTAGGGGTGGGAAGTAAAGAAGGGGTAGGAAGAGGGAAAGGGAAGCAGAGAACAATAAGTTCTACAGACTTCAATTTCTCTTTCTTTCCTCTTTTTTTTTTTTTTAACAATAACTACAAAATAGGAGCCATTAGGATTAGGAAAAGATAGCAAAGTGTTTATGTTAAATCTAAGTACACCATAGCAAAATCACAGATAATATAGATTTTTAAAAAGATAGAGAGGGGCGCCTGGGTGGCTCAGTCGGTTAAGCGTCTGACTTCAGCTCAGGTCATGATCTCACAGTTTGTGGGTTTGAGCCCTGCATCATGCTCTGTGCTGACAGCTCGGAGCCTGGAGCCTGCTTTGGATTCTGTGTCTCCCTCTCTCTCTGCCCCTCCCCCGCTGATGCTGTCTCTATCTCTCAAAAATAAACATTAAAAAAATTTTAAAAAAAGATAGAGAAATAACACTAATACTAATAAAATTACCTAATTATAGAAATTCTTTAAAGTTTGATTTAAATCAATAAAGTAATTCATTTTACCTGTTCTTTAAATTAATATAAACAGTTACATTAAGGAGGTATAACAATATCATAAAATGCCATTGATTTGGACTCCCCAATTCCACTAGAAGAACTTTTGCTGGTTTGACCACTGATGTTTTCCTAGTGCCTGAAATAGAACAGTACTCAGAATATAGCATATGTTCAGTATTTGTTGACTAGGTTACCCCCTCTCCTAATTAATACCAGTTTTTCAGTACACTAAATGAAATATGTCCTCCCTACTGTTTAGAGCGATTTACTCTGTGGTTATTCTATGGTTATTTATGCATCGTTTCACTCTGAAAAATAATTTAAACCAATATGAAAGATACTTTGTTATTTTCTTCAATCGCCTTTTAAATTTTCTTCAGATTATAATTGTATCTGTAAACTTTCAGCTTTCTTAAACTTCTAAGAGCATAGCTTGAAAAAAAAACCCACGAAATTTTTCAGTGCAACAATTCATCATCCCATTGTCTTCATCCTGGTCTTTACATCAGTTTCTCATGCAGCGTAAAGACAATAATCATGTCACATTTACTTGTCAGGAGGAGGAAGTTCTCTATTTCCCAGTATATAACTATTAATAAATTCTGAGGGTCAAGATGTGCCTGTAGCTTTTCCACATGGCAGGTTGTTCAGTGTCATTCTTTGTAGTAGTATAATTTTTTTAATTCCTCCAAGAATTTATTTCCCCTTTTCCCTCTCAGTCAACTGTATAGCCTGTATACAGTGTATGTGCTGTACCTGAAGGCAATATAACTGTTACTTTAAAAATATTTGGTAACTAGGATATTTCACTAATGTTGGCAAAACTACAAACTGCTTCTTCAAAATTAACAAGATTCATTTCTTCTAATCTTTCCCTCACAGTCTCAACTACACAGGGAGTCATTAAGACAAGTATGTACTACCTATTTAATTTGTAACTGTTTCTAAAACCACACAGCTGAATTTATTTCCATTATTACTGTTTACTGTTACTGCTACAGCAGGAAGTTAGGAACTGGTATATATTATCCTTTCTGTGAATAGGGAAAAAATTCCTGAGACTTCAACAGGAAAAAGATGAATGCTTGGCCTTCCAAATCCACAAAAAGATGTTGGTCAACTTGGGTACCATTATAATTTTTAGTCCATTATGTTAAACAAGGTTTTCTGTGAATCATTTATAATTTTAACTTTTTTTTTTTAAGTAGGGCAATGTCCTAACCTGACTGAAAATGAACCTCTTGCACACTACATATTTTCATTTCTGAACTGCAAGCTGCAAATCTGATGGAATCAAGTATACTGTAATTTCCTGTATCTACATACAAATTAAATTCTGGTATTTATCAATAATAGAACTTTATATTTTATATTTTAAGTTTAGTAAAAACAAGATAACTTGTCCTTTCACAGGAAATATATTTTAATTTAAATTACCCTTTATTAACTTTCTTCACAATGAGGTATTTTAATACTAAGACAAAAGGCAAGTCAACAAAGATCAAATATCAAAGCATGACTGCTGAGCCTAATTCCACCTCATTTATATAATATTTCATCTTGGTATCTCAAATGGGATATAAAAGAAGTAGCAGTACTATTTTCCCAATATTATCATATAGTCTCTCTCTAATTAGGGTAGGATAATATACATAACCACATCTGTGTACTTTAGATTTTTATTATACACATATATTGGCATGGAAGTTTCAACAGATTATTTACTACAACTACTTTTGAATATCCACTGTATTGTTCAAGACAAAAATAACTTACTGTCTCTGAGTGTTTCCCAAGCCCACTGATCATTTTTGAAGAAAAGATGTCGTTTGATTTCTTCCACACCATTTCGTCCTAATCTCACCTCTCTGAATAGAGGGAAAGAAAAAAGTTACTAATCATTTAAGATATTATTATAACCTGTCCAGATATCTTTGTGGACATAATGCTAAAATCTGTGCATGATGATAAAAATAGTTTTATGTCACCTTGAAATTACATTGGTTGTCAGTGTAATTTTCAGCTGAAATTAAAAAACTAGTTGAAGACAGAATCCTAAAGAATTTTTAAATATATGTATGAGGGGGTGCCTGGGTGGCTCCGTCAGTTAAGTGTCCAGCTCTTGATTTTGGCTCAACTCAGGTAATGATCTCACGGTTGGTGGGTTCAAGCCCTGCGTTGGGCTCTGTGCTGTCAGCTTGGGATTCTCTCTCTGCCCCTCCCCTGCTTGTGCTCTCTCTCTCAAAATAAACTTAAAAATTCACATAAATATATATATATATATATGAAAAACACAGACTTGTTGATACTCAATGACTTTTCTATTGACAACAAAAATACTGATAAATCACTTGCCTTGCTTCATTAGTATCATGAATGAAACAGTGAATTTTCTTTTTTTTTTTTTTTTTATGTTATTCATTTTTTAGAGAGAGAGAGACAGAGCATGAGCAGGGGAGGGGCAGACAGAAAGGGAGACAGGGAATCCAAAGCACACTCCAAACTCTGAGCTGTCAGCACAGAGCCCGACATGGGCTAGAACTCACAAACTGCGAGATCATGACCTAAGCCAAAGTCGGGTGCCCAACCAACTAGTCCACCCAGGTGCCCCATAATACAGTGAATTTTCTTGATAGATTTTCAAAACAGTGGTAGTTATACATTTTTTGCAACCAAGAACTTTATACCAAAAGCTAACAAAAGCTCAGAAAGACATCTTAAATTTAAAATTTCCATTTAATACCCTATTATAAATATTTGTGACCAGTCAAAAACCAATGACAACTAATTTTTGACATTACTACAAAACTGAGTTTTAATGGGACAAATTACTGATTCCTGGCCTCTTAGGTATACACAGAGATAAAATGTTTAAAAATGTGCCTTTAGCTGATTTGGAAAGGAGAACTCAACAACTTCTGTTCTCTACTAGAGTGCTTATAAACAAGAATATCCCGAATTCCAAAATTTTTCATGAGTTAAAAGATAAATTGCTTTTGATATAATGTGACATCTTTTTAAGAAGCTTTCACTGGGGTGTCTGGGTGGCTCAGTCAGGTAAGCCTCTGACTTCGGCTCAGGTCATGATCTCCCAGTTCGTAGATTCAAGCCCCACGTCAGGCTCTGTGCTGATAGCTCAGAGCCTAGAATCTGCTTTGGATTCTGTGTCTCCCTCTCTCTCTGCCCCTCCCCTGCTCACACTTTGTCTCTCTGTCTCTCAAAAATAAATAAACATGGGGTGCCTGGGTGGCTCAGTCGGTTGACAGTCCGACTTTCGCTCAGGTCATGATCTTGCAGTTTGTGGGTTCGAGCCCTGCGTCGGGCTCTGTGCTGACGGCTTGGGAGTCCGGAGCCTGCCTCAAATTCTGTTTCTCTCTCTCTCTCTCTCTCTCTCTGACTCCCCTGCTCACGCTCGCTCGCTCTCTCTCTCTCAAGAATTAAAAAAAAAAAAATTTTTTTTTTAAAAGAAGCTTTCACTGACTCTCCCAGGCTGGATCAGGAAACTTCTCCATGGTTCTATGGCACATAAACAGTATTAAACTCAGATCCCCGCATCAGGCTCTGTGCTGACAGCTCAGAGTTTGGAGCCTGCCTTGGATTGTGTGTCTCCCTCTCTCTCTGCCCCTCCCCCACTCATGCTCTGTCTCAGAAATAAACCTCAAAAATTTTTTTAAAAAATAAATAAACATTAAAAAAAATTGTTTTCTAAAAAAAGGTTTCACTGACTCCCCCAGGCCAGATCAGGGAAACTGTCCATGGTTCTACGGCATATAAACAGTATTAAACTCAGAGTACTTATCCCTCTGTACAATAAATGTCTCATTTGCTTGTCTATTTCCTCCAAAGCACTATGAGGTAGTGAACAGTGGATGTATATCTTTTTCATTTCTTTATCCCTAGCACCTAACATACAGCATAGTACTTATATTTATAGAGTACATATATTAAATGTAAAAATTTGAAATACTGTATATTTCAAGCTCTAAAGGAAAAAATGAAGGACAGTAAGTTTATTTTAATTATAATGAATTTAAAATTGAAACATATCTAAAAGCACTAGGCCTCCCAAATATTTAAATTAACAATATATAAACATAAATATCAAACATAATCTTAGTAAGTCATTTGGTTCATGCTTAAAAAAGTATACCATAAGGGTACACAAAATATGCCATTTTTGTTTCTAAAACACATACATGCATATACATTTATAAAAATGCTTACTGAATCAGAAAGACATCATACCAATGACCATCTCTAAAGGAAAGGAGGTAGGAAATACATCTTTATAGCTTTGCACTATTTACTTAATTTCAACAAATATACAATCATACATAATTAAATCTTTTTTTCCAGCTCTGAGGTACATTTGGCAAAATCTTAAGATATGTAGAGTATAAAGTGATGTTTTTACATTGTGAAAGAACGCTCCCATTGAGTTAATTAATACATCTACCACTTCACATATTTACCCTTTGGTGGGGCGGGGAGGGGTGGGGAGGGGAGTGGGTAAGAACATTTAAATTCTACTCTCTTAGCAGATTTCAACTATACAATACTGCATTATCTTAAACAGTATCAAGTGGAAGATGCATCATTTTCCCATCACTAAGAAATAAATGTTCCCAATTAAATTAATATATGCCATTGACTAGAAGATGTATTCTAATTTCAGAGATGTTAACATGCATTTAAAAAACCCTCAGGGGGCGCCTGGGTGGCTCAGTTGGTTAAGCGTCTGACTTCAGCTCAGGTCACGATCTCGTGGTCCGTGAGTTCGAGCCCCGCGTCAGGCTCTGGGCTGATGGCTCAGAGCCTGGAGCCTGCTTCGGATTCTGTGTCTCCCTCTCTCTCTGCCCCTCCCCCGTTCATGCTCTCTCTCTGTCTCAAAAATAAATAAACGTTAAAAAAAAAAATTAAAAAAAAACCCCTCAGACTCAAGAAAATATAATTTTTATACTTAACCAAGTTAAAAAATTCAACAATGAAATTTAAAAAAATCATCTAGTCTAGCCATCAGAAAAGAGTATTACTTCAAATTCTGAGGTAACACAAGTGACTTGAGATCCAGAAAAGCCATCTAGAATATCATAAAATATTAGATTTCACTGTCATGAATGATTTGGGGAATGGTTATATTTTTATTTCAATAGTTCAAATATAGGAGCTCAGATACAGACCTCAAATATTGAGCAGCAAAATGAGAATTTCCTTAGAATAAAGTTCAATGTTAAGACTATTTACCTGTCAGTAAGGAAGGCACAAATAAGATTTTTTGCTTCTTTTGATATATCATTATCATCAGGGAAAGTAAGTGAATTTTTATGGTTCATAATCTTACTATAAGTTCCAACCAGAGAATCTGCATAAAAAGGTGTATCACCTGAAAAATTGATAGGGAAACAAAAGAAAAATAAATAAGATACATTAAAAAAATCAGTTTCAAAGGAAAAGAGTCAATATTACCTGTATAAGGATTACTACATATGCATTAAAGACATACTTAACATATATACATAAAAGAAAACATATCACAAAGTTGCTTTAAGCTTCTAAATAGCTTTTAAAAACATACAAAGCAAGTTTGGATCAGTTTGCTTTCTACAAACAAAATTAATATTGCTTAACGTAACAAATATTTTATTAGAAGAAGAAAAATGGCTAAGTTTTGGAATGAACAACTATGTTAGAGGTACACAAAATTCTCCTTTACTCACCTACAAGCATTTCATATAAAAATACCCCAACTGACCACCAGTCACATTCTCGTCCATAATAACCATCACCACCTTGAGATTTTAATACTTCAGGGGAAATGTAATCGGGTGTTCCAACTGCTGTATCACATCGTACCATACCTTCCTAAAAAGAGTGGCAGTTCAACTTTTGAATTAGGATACAAATATAAAGCCTCAATTATTTAAAAGGACTTTCCTAACAAAACCTGTAGAATTCTAAATCTTTGGGCTATAAGATATATTAAAACCTAATGCAAACTTGATAAAAATGAACACACTCTAATCACATATACATATTATATATGTAATATATTTGTAATATGCGTATGTGTGGATACATCAGTGATTTTTACTTTGTAATAATACTCACTAGGAAGACACACTGCCAAACAGTTGTGCCAATATAATGACCTCATCTGAACTGCAGAGAACAACTATATAAGCCAATGCAAACAGATTGAGGGACTGATAGGATGATCATTTGATAACATTAATATATAAAGGCTGATTTAATTATATATATTTTTTTGCTAAAATAGTTGTTCAATTTAACTCTGCTTGAAACTGTGAAGAAAACATTCAAGAATTGACTGTACAAATATAAAATGGGGAAGCATGTGTAAAAGAAAAGGGTGCAATAGCACTGAGCACACTGAATATCTACTTAATATGCATTTTAACTCTCCAAACCCCCCCCCACCAAAACTAAATGCAAAAACTATACATATCTGTTACTTATTTTAGCTGGTATTAACACAACAGAATTACAATTAAATGTTCACACAAAAGTTCCATGTAGTATTTTCTTCTAACCAAAATAATTCTCCTTTTGAAATAATAAATACGATTTTTTGATATTGTTCTGTGTTAAGTTTCAAAGAATATAAATTGTTTCAACTGAAACAAAGTAGGCATACTTGCCACTTCAGCTATAAATATGTTATTTATTATGTAAGTAATGAGGATGGTATCTTTAAAGATTGACTCCCAAAATAGGTAGTAAGATCTTTTACATGTTCTCAGAAGGCTAAGTAAAACACTAAAAAATACACATATCACTGAGATCCAATTTTTATGAAAGTCTAATTTTAACACTGGTCTTAGTAGTTAGTGACTAATTCCATTTCTAGTTACCAGTAGTAGTGTATATTACAGAGTTGTTATAAAGGATTTAATAAACCTGGCAATGAACACTTACTTTAAATACAGAGAAAAATATAAATCACTTACAAGTTACTAACACAAAATTGAAACCATGCATCTATTTCAACAATTAAGACAGGTCACACCAATTCTGTACAAGACCAGCTACGGTTAGTACATTCTTACAGCATTTTTCTAAAAAGCATCTATCTTGAAATGGCGAAAACTAAATTAAAATCTAATTATTTAACCTTATTCATCTTCATACAAGTACCAAAATCTGCTAACTTCAAATGTCCAGATTTATCCAGCAGCATGTTATCAGGCTTCACATCTCTGAGGGGGGAAAACAAAAACAGTAGAGTGTTTCTAAAACTGGTCAGACACTGATCAAAATTTTATGAGGCAGTTATTTTAGGCCATGTATCTTTACTCATTATAGATAAGGCCATTTCTGATCCTTAGGTGTTTCTATCACATCTATAAATTGAACTTCAGGAGGGAAACTCCTTTACATGTTAATGCCTCAGAGAAGGACATTTAATATTCCCTTTTATTAAAATTTGAGTTTGATTCTTCCAAAGCAGAAGGCAAACCATGAGAGAGAATAACCATAAAAAACATTACACTCAGACATAAAAGTAACTGAAACACATTTTTCAACATAAATATATAAATAACCCCAGGACTCGGTCTAAATCATGCTCATTTTTGTTATCACTGGCACTTGGCACAGCAACTGCATTGGATTCAAGCAGTGTTTGCAGAAATGAAATTGTTCTTCTAACAAATAAATATGATTTATTCACTAATTAAAAGCAAATTGATTTATATATTTAAAATTTTGCATAAAAAGCTAATCAAAAGCAATTTAATTTGTGTACAAAATTTAAAGTGTTAACTCTCTGGCACTACCTCAGAAAACCAGCTTGTAATTTTTATTTTTCAGAACACCAGATAAAAGCTATGTAATCAGATTAAGGGACATTAAAGAATACATTTATATCAACATTAAGCTGAAATAATAACACTATGAATTTCAAAGTTTTAAATTCTGAAATACCACTTATGTCACATGAGAGGGGAAGAGATGGATTTCAAGTAGGAAATGCTAATCAAATTAAGTTTAAGTAATTTTCAGCCTCCCCCTTCAACAAATGAAAAAATTTAAAGCATTTTTATCTTTACCTATGAATGAAACCCATGGAATGGATTGCATCCAATGCAAGAACTACTTCTGCAGTGTAGAATCGTGCCCATTTTTCAGGCACATCATAGTTGCTCATTAAGTTTACAAGATCTCCACCAGGCATGTACTCCATCACCATGTAGAGATAACGATCATCTTGGAATGCATAAAAAAGCTATTCAAATACAGAAAAAAAAATCATTAAGCGAAACTGTTTCATTAAAAAAATGGCAAAAATACTAAGATTTAATTAAAATAATCAAATTGCAGTAATTACAGTGCTCTTTAAAAAAAAGACACACACAAACATAAATACCACAAAGACCCTTGCATATTCAAAGGAACTATTAACTGTGATTATTTCTTTTTTTTTTTTTTTATTTTTTTAAATGTTTTTATTTATTTTTGAGACAGAGACAGAACATGAGCAGGGGAGGGGTGGAGAGAGGGAGAGACACAGAATCCGAAGCAGGCTCCAGGCTCTGAGCTGTCAGCACAGAGCCCGATGCAGGGCTCGAACCCACGGAGTGTGAGAACATGACCCGAGCCGAAGTCGGACACTCAACCGACTGAGCCACCCAGGCACCCCTAACTGTGGTTATTTTTAAGGAGTTGGAAACTTTTTTCTCTATATGTTGCTATACTAATTAAATTTTATACAGTGAGAATTTTTTAAAAATTATAATACTTTCAAGTCTCCTAAGCAAAGAAATATTGTGATTCTGACTTAACATGTGCTTTTGGTGAGGTCTACTGCTAAATTTATATTAATACCACAATTCTCAAGAAGTCTAAAAAAACGATTACAGCCTCAGCTGTCCATTAGCTGTGTGACGGGGCAATCTGTTTAACCTCCTTAAGTCTCTGTCACTACAATCTCTTCCAGAAAAATTTAAGGGACTATATAAACTTGTTTGACTTTTATACCTGCTGCTAGGTCAAAGACTGGACCTAGCAGTGGCAGTTTGTAAGTGCTTAAAAATGTCTAATGAAGAGAAGCATAAATTAATCTATAAATTGGAGGCATATCAATAAGGATTAACTACCTTTCAGAGTTGTTAAAAAGATTAGTGAATGTAGAATATAATGGGTACAACAGATGCTCAATAAGTAAGAGCAGTCAATAAGAGGAGGAGCAGTAACAACTAACAAGCAGGAAGAGGACAACAGCTAGAGTCAAGCAGGAAGAGTGAGGTCCATTGATATGAAATTCACAAGAATACCAAGCATAAATATAATTTCTTATTTGACCAGCGCTGAAGTTAAAAAAAGAGCAAATTTACAAAAGAACATTTAAAAAAAAATTTTTTTTAACGTTTATTTATTTTTGAGACAGAGAGAGACAGAGCATGAACGGGGGAGGGTCACAGAGAGAAGGAGACACAGAATCCGAAACAGGCTCCAGGCTCTGAGCTGTCACCACAGAGCCCGACGCGGGGCACGAACCCACGAACCGCAAGATCATGACCTGAGCCGAAGTCTGACGCTTAACCAACCGAGCCACCCAGGCGCCCCACAAAAGAACATTTTAAATGAGTAAACACAAGAAGATTAGAATCAAACTAAAAATAAAGCCCTAGAGAAAATGATACCTTATTTACACAGACATTTGACTTAAAATCTTTGTTTCATTTTTTCAGTAGTGTTTAATGATTTTAGTTACCAATTTAGTTATTTTAATTTAAAAAGATATTTTAGGAAAGGATAAGAAACTAAGTGGCATCTCATGGCTATCCCAAATTAAAGGATACAATTTGTCATTTGGGCACCATAATTAAAGAAACAATGTTGATTTGGTAGCAGTGGTTCTCAACCAGAGGAAATAACTGTCTTCTGACACCACCCCTCCCCCCCCCACTACCACCCAAGTAAACATTCAACAGTATCTAAACACAATTTGTTGTTGCAAATGGTATGTGGGCTGGGGAGGGCTGCTACTGGCAACCCCTGGGTAGAAGCCAGGGATGCTGCTAAAAATCTGATCATGTACAGGACAGCCCCAACAACGAAAGACTATCTGGCCCAAAATGTCAATAATACTGAGCCTGAAAATCCCTGCTCCATACAACTGATAAAAATAGAGCAGACATTTCAGGTATAAAAAGTCACATGTAAATCTTAAACATTTTCCATATTCTCTTTATTCCAATTACTAGTATGCTTCTTTAGGATACTCTACTATATACTGTAAATTAATAAATCACAAAATTCATATTAGTAATTTAGAAATGATTAGTGTACCGGCAGTTTTTCTTTTTTTTAAAACCAGAAGATGATTTACTTACCCCATATATCTTTACATAAGAACCCCCAATACATAAGACAAAAAAAATGCGGAGTCACTCTAGTTGAGGTAGAAACAGAAAACCCAGAATTATAACCTACCCAAATTCCTGCTTGTCCCCATGACTTCACCTGAGATCTCCATAGTTGGAAAAAACAATCTAAGGCAATTTCCACATTTTTGACCAAGGGAATTGAGGCCCAGAGATGTATTACCTTGGCCACAGCTTCATAGACAGGTCTTTGACCGTTAAGACTAGAACCTATAACTACTGACTTCTACTGTATTTTTCTTTCTACTGAAAACCCTACAGCCAATACAAGATTATTTGAAGGCCTACCTTAACTCAACTTTCCTTCATTTTCCCATTCCTTCCTCTCCACAAAGTAAGAGAGACAAATAGAGGAACAGATGGTTAAATAAAAGAAAAGGATCTCATATCTGGGGAACAAACTTAAATTTCAATATTAAATAAAAGTATCCTCTTATAAGATAATAATGTACGACTTCCCCCAAATCAAAGCAGATTAGTTAAGTTTTCTAATATTTAAAGTCTATAGGCACATAATTATTTTGCTTTGGCCTTTCTTCCTAGAGACAACCCAATAAAATTAAATTTTATGATTAAAAAATGATATATCAGACAATTCTGTAATCAATAATAAATTCTCTTACTCTTCTAAAAAACAATCTAAGCTTCTCACATACGTTTAGTTACAAACTCATAAAGCAATAATGAAATAGAAGCAAAATCATACCTGAACGACCCAAGGACTGTTAGCAAAAGCCATGATGTCTCTTTCTTCCCAGAAAAAAGCAGAATCAGATCTCTTAATCATTTCAAATTTACTAAGAAGCTTCATAGCATATACCTTCCTGGTGGATTTATGCCTTACCTTTAAAATTGAAAATGGAAAATAATAACCCTTTTGTTAACAATTAAAGCTCAGGATTTACCAGGACAATTTACCAAATTATTTTAACAACTTGTTAAATAATATTATTGTTCTAGCTACTTTTATTTTGTCTCTTCTGCTGAATTATCCCAATTAGATAATCTCAAGGCTTCAATTACCAGAAGCAAGTCATGTTAGAAAAAATCTTTATTCTCTACATTATGACACACTCCATCTCCTCTACCTGGTTATGCATGCTGCTTTCTATTTATAAAACTTATGATTCCACAGCATTTTAGAAGTCTAATATTACAAGTATAGATTTCTCTTCTGATGTCTGAAACCTCTTCTCTACCCATGGATGCTTGGGGAAAATATTTCATATTATCTGCTGTACTTGACTCTAGGCTTTTTCACATCTTTGGCAAGACTATCTAAAATAATTTAAAGCAACAATTTTATAAAAAAAACAATACCATCCCAAATAATATATGTTAAACACACAAATGGATTTTTTAATTTTAAAGTTATCGTTTTGTTTTGTTTTTAAAGTAGGTTTCACATCCAACACAGAGCCCAGCATGGAGCCCAGCACGGAGTCCAACTGGGATGAGACCTGAGCTGGGATCAAGAGTTGGATGCTCAACCGACTGAGCCACCCAGGCGTCCCTAAAGTTATTGGTTTTTAATCTCATTAAAATAACCTACCAATTGAACTTCTCCAAATGCACCTCTACCAATCACCTTCACTACTTCATAATCTTCAGCTTTCATTCGTAAATCTCTAATTTTATTTATTGTGTCTTTATCTGTATGAAAAGAAAAGTTTATAATTTTAAATCATTGAAGCATTACAGGCAAGTTCTTGAAAAACAAAAAAATTCATTGAGAACTATTTTATAGTAAAATGTAAGCTTATAAAAGAGCAATGTTCAATGTATTAAGAACTGTTTTAAATAAATTCTGAAATGACTTCATTCTATTAAAATATTTTCATTAAAATCTAACTTGAGAAATGTTTCAGAAAATAAATATACTACTAATACACACTAAGGAAAATTAGTTAAGTACACAACAAATTTGAATTGAGGGATCACAAGTAAATACTTTAGATTAATGAAATAAAATTTTCTTTTTATCAAGTAAGTTTTGATGATCCAAGAAGATGTAAAGACATCCGAGAAAAACATGCAAAAAAAAAAAAAATCACTTATATCAATACATTTCTCTATTTGAATTCTCTATTTGAATTTAGTTTTTAACTTAAAACACAGTGGGAATCTCTGCAATTATTTATATAAACCTGTCATGCTACAAACTACAATAATTTACAAATCCCCACTGGATAGATATTCTAATTCCTAATTTGGTCATAGATTAAAATAGGTCTATTTTAATCCACATGGGTCAACACTGGCATGAGATTACATGGAAAAGCTTCACATTTCAACGTGTACAAATACAGAACAGCTATTAAACTGAAGTTCTAGTTATTAATAAAAACTCCATATGATATTCTCATCTTTCTTTTTAAATGCACATTTAAACTCAAGTGTTTGTGCACATTATGACCAATAAACACATGCAACAGAAACCAAATTTTTACACAGGGATAACATAAGTACATTTAATTTTAGGTTACATATCTACTGCAGGATGCATCAGAAAGATACAGGCAGTAATCAAATATACTGCACAACTATTTATGTCTACCATACAGGCTCTTTAGAATCACTGTAGATATAGAAGGATGACTTTAAAACATATTTCCTCCTCTTAAGGAGTCCAACCTCTAGCAAATGAAACAGAAATAAACAATGGAAAAAAAGTACAAACAACAACAAAAAAGCTGTAAGGAGGATAAGCAGTTTGTAGAGCACTAAGAAAGATGCCTAACCCCAACCTGCCTGGGAGGGAGGTGGCTAGAAAGGGCTTTCTGGAGATAACACCTGAAACAAGCCTAAAATGAAGCAATGCAATTAGCCAGGTGGGGAGAAGAAAAGAAAGAATACTATAGGCAGATGGGTAATATAAGCAAAGGCACAGAGGAACTACACAGAAGAAAGTTCTGTGTTGCTTAAGTTTGTGACAAGGGTTCAAAGGAGGCGCTGTAGAACCCCAAACTGCTTAAGGAGCTTGAACTTTACCTGTAGACCAGTAGCTATAAAACTTTAATCATCAAAAATCCTTCTCACAATAAAATTTAAAGCAACTCAATATGTAAAATAGATAAAAGAAAGTGCCCTGCTTCAGGAGGGTAGTGGTGTGGTGGTGGGGATATCAGAGAGGGGCTGGAGCCTCATCTACTTTGAATTCTTCCATAATGCAGTCCCTGAGAGTCCTGTGGGATCTGTTGGGAGCGGAGAAACATCGTGAAAGGAAATAAGGCAGATAAACACAGTTAAATTTACATTTCAGCTAACCCACTCTGGGAAATATGTAAAAAGATGAACTGGATAAGGACAATACTGGAAGTTAATAGAATTTTAAGAGTACTGTAATGCTCCAGATGAGAGTTAAGAGAATTCTGAACCAGGATGTGTTATATAATAGGCTGTGGAGTTGAGAAAGGATCCCTAGCTCTGGTTATATGAGGTTTAGAGCAATAAAAAGGCTACAAAGTCTGTTGCTGGAGCTCAGAAAATATATCTGCTGCAAATTTATGTGGGAATGATGATCTTGCTTCCTGTTTTAATTTCTGACAGCACAGGAAGTATATAAAGCAGCTTGATTCGTGATTCAAATGACTTTATTAATTTACATATGGCATAATAAGCGCGGTTTTGCCTGTTAATTTTAGGTTGTATTCATTAAGAAACATTACCAAGTCTGGGACAAAAACTAACTTCCAAAATTAATCAGTGTTTAATGAAAACTCAGTGACAATTGAACATGGCTCTTCTCACTTAGAAAAACCTTCATCTTGTCTTTGTCTTAGATAGCTCATACTACCATACAAAATACCATAGACTGGGTGCTTTAAACAACATTCATTTATTTTCTCACAGTTCTAAAGGCTGGAAGTCCAAGATCAGGGGACCAACGTGTAATTTCTGGTGAGGCCTCTCTTCTTGGTTTGTTGGCAGCTGCCATTTCTCTGTGTGTTCACTTGATCTCAAGTGTGAGACAAGGTTAAGGACACCAACCTATCTTATCAGAGCCCCACCCTAATGGCCTCATTTAACCTTAATTGCCTCCTTATCGGCCCTATCTCCAAATACAGCCATTGGGGTTTAAGGCTTTGACAAAATAAATGGCAGGGGGGGTGGGGGGAATGGGACTACACAAAATTTAGTCTGTAACAATCTTTTTTAAAAAATCACAACTAAACATCACCACTGCTAAGCAATCAACTTGCTTTATACTAAGATAAATTGGATGTTCAGTTCCAATTTCTAACAAAAATTTACAGAATTGATGATGTAAGTCCACAAGAAAGAATGATGTACCACTTACACTGTGGTAAAATAACATATGATAGATTCAGATATTTTCCACAATGTACCTGCTGATGTATAATAAAATAAATAAATATAGGCCTCAACCACCTTGCTGTTTGCACAAGCTTTGTCAATTTGTCCAACTAAGCCTTTTTCTGTACCATACGTAATTTTAACTACTATCACTTGTAACACACCTTAGCAGACTCCATTTCAAACTGTACCTGTTATTTTCTCATCTTTCTTTAAAAATATTCTTGCCTATACTTGTTCCATGCAGACTACACAGAGAAGATAATTCTTTAGTTACTTCAAACTCAGCGCTGACTCCTAAAATAAACACGAATCAAGGAAAATCACTCAAAATTGTTCGTCTTATTTTTTGACTATTGATGTTGCTCTCGATGACCTCAATTCTTTGAGCAAGTGTTCTTGCCAAAAAGCTAATAGTCTTAAGGAAATTTTTCTCTATATACAATATTTTTATTTTTTATTTTTTTTGCTGCTGCAAACACTCACCATTGGTGAACAGCTTTCCCTGTTTGGCTAACAAGCCACTCATAGACTAATAATGTAAGGTCACAGCCTCATTCCTTTTTTTTTTTGTGAATAAAATTCTGTAATTAGATATTCCATTTCAAATTTTCTTTTTTTTTTCTATTTTTGCTTTCCTGTGATTTGGGAATATTACGATGAGGGCTGACTCTGGTAATGTCAATATATATAATTTCAGCACAGCTACAGTATCACTGCATAATAAACAATGCTTTGCCATTTAACTTCACAAAATAATCCACACTTGACTGTGCCTCAAAATGGTAACATTCAAAGTTCACTTTTCTCTTTTTTTTTTTTTTTTAAATTTTTTTAACGTTTATTCATTTCTGAGAGACAGAGCATGAGCGGGGAAGGGGCAAAGAGAGGGAGACACAGAATCCAAAGCAGGCTCCAGGCTCTGAGCTGTCAGCACAGAGCCTGATGCGGGGCTCGAACTCACGAACTGCGATACCATGACCTGAGCCGAAGTCGGATGCTCAACCGACTGAGCCACCCAGGCGCCCCACACTTTTCTCTTTTTTGACACAATGGGGTATGCACTGGTAAAAAAAAATAAAATAAAATGCTGTCATATGGTGATACACATGAAACTCTGTTCAGCTGTAATTGTATCACTGTGATTTAGCTGAGTAGCCATGTGAAGCAATAACAATGTCCTGTAGGAATTCTGTCTGGACTACTCAATTCAGACACCGTAGCACAAAAACAGTCACAGATAATACAAAAAAGAATGAATGTGGCTATGTCCCAATAAAACTTTATTTTCACTGAAATCTGAATTTCATACAATTTGTACATGTCATATTTTCCTTCTTTTGAACTCTTATCAATCATTTAAAAAATATAAAAAATATTCCTAGCTCATGGGGCATACAAAAACAGGTGGTGGGCCAGATTTTTCCTGTGAGCTATAGTCTGCCAACCAGTGCTCGAATAGAAACCCAGCTCCCCACTAAGAACACTGCTTCCCTTGCAGCTCTCAAGTGGTGACCTTTATCCTCCCCCACACATGTCTTATACCCGTGGCCCTGAAGATGGAACAGAAGAACTGCTATCTCTACATCTCCTACCCTAAATCTGCCAGCTTTGATTTTCATGTTATATGTTAGGTTATATCTCTCACTACCTCTCATTACTGATGTAAGCTACCTCTCTTGGGTCATCAATCTCATTGCTAGACAATTTTAGTTCCTGGTTTACTGACCTCTCCAACATTCACCGGTTTTAATTCCTAAGATTTTAATATTTCCATAAATGACACTTCTAATAACCTGGCCTCTCAATACCTTTAAACTTCTCTCCTTTACTATGTATATATATACATACACATATACATACACTATATATAGACAGCTTCTCTTTCTTATCACCCCAAATTACATTACATGGTCAATTATTACAATCACTCACTTGCATACATCTTTAATGCCTTCTTGGCTCTCTTCTGCTTCATTGTCTTTAGTTTGTCAAAATCATAATCCTAGTTAAATCCAATTCTCCAACTAACTCTTGTTAGTACCCACGCAGTTAAGTAAGTCTGGATGAATACATAAAATCATATTGACTGATCCCACTTTAAATTCATAATCACAAACATAAAGCTGGCCCCTAATTCTGCTTGGCATTCACACTTCACTAGTCTGTTCACTCTCCCATTCTGCTAGAGACCATATTTTACATTTTCCTCCCTCTTCTCAAACCTCACACAGCTCTCCCACTGATCCTCATTCATAGCTAAGACCTTTTTGGCTACCACTCTGAAGCAAATGAAACCATCAAGAAAACTGCCACAGATTTGTCACCACACACACACCTATATATTTAAATGTCAGCATGGGCACTCATATATTTGGTCACCTTTACTACAGGAGAATACTGCTATTTTATACCAATCTCTTCACCAGTGATGTCACACTCTTTTTCACTAGTTCAAGGACATTGCTTCAGCAATACTACCCTTTTTCTCTTGAATCATTAAGTTTCCGCATTCCTAACCAGATCCTATGGTTAGATCATGCTTTCATTCTCATCTTAAATCTCTTCATCCCATTTCTCTCACCAGCTACTGTCCCATTATTCAACTCCACTACAGCAAATACCCTCAAATGTTGTCTCTCCTCTCAGTTTCTAAATCTTTCTTCATATTTGCTCTTAAATCCACTCTAGGTGGGCTATGGCCATCACCTTTCTATCAAAGCTGCACGTCAAAGTCACAGACTACCAACATGTTGTTAAATCCAATGACAAATTCTCAGTCCTCATCCTGACGTAACAGCAGCTTTTGACAGTTTGGTCCATCTCTGCTGGTTTACTTTTTTTACTCGACTTCCACATTCTTCCAATAACACTACGGATGTTTTTTCAAACTCAGTGGCTACATCTCAGTTGCCTTTGCTGGCTCTTCCTCCTCTCCCAGAGTTCTTAACACTGAGCATTTCAAGGCCCAGTCTTTCATAGTGTTTTCTTCTCTATATTTATTTCTTTGGGGAGCTTTAAAAGCCATCTACATGTCAACAAATTTTTATTGATTTGATTGGTAGTCCAGATGTCTCTCTTAAGCTTCAGATTTATATATTCAAATTGCTTACAAAACATATCTACTTGGGTAACACACCTCTCAAATTTAATGTGCATGAAACTTGAAGAGATGTTTTGATCCAAAACCTCTACTTGTGATCTTCCTATTTCCACTGATAGTTCAATTTTGCTAAAGCCTAGATAGCGCATTCTTGACTCCTTTTTTTCCTTACGTACCACATCCTATCATTCAGAAAAATATGCTAGCTCTACCTTTGAAACATTATCTCCAACTTTTCACTCTCTATACTGCTTGCTAACATGCTGGACTATCATCTCTTCCTTGGATTACTATAATTGCTTCTTAACTGATTTCCCTGTGTCTCTCCTTGCCTCTCCATAGTTTATTCTTAACCCTGGGTGATATTCTTAAAAACACAAGTCAGAGCATGTCACTCCTCTGCTCAAAACTCTCTAATGTCTTGCCATCTCAGTCAGAGCAAAAGTCAAAGATCTTACAAGACTCTACATGACCCAGCCTCCCTATTTCCTTACTTCTCTGACATTATCCTACTATTCTCTTACTTGCTCAATCCTCTCCAGCCACAATGGCTTCTTCCTTGCTGCTTCTCAAACATGTCAGGTATATTCCTCTCTTAAAGCCTTCACACTGGCTATTCCTCTGTATACCATGCCCTTCCCTCAAACATCTGCTTGGTTAGTTCTCTAAAGTACTTCAATGATTTTCTCAAATATCATTTTTTAATGAGTACCACTCTAGTTACCTTATCTAAAACTGCAAAAGTCTCAAAACTTCCAATCCTTCTTACAGTGTTCTATTTTTTCCTATAATAAATATCAACTTCTTTGTTCTTTACTGAATTTATTTCATATAAAATTGTAAGTTTGGTAAGCCCACATTAATTCTAAGACCAATAAATAGGATTATGTAACCATTAGACCCTTTTACCAATATCTGATTGTCTACTGTGCTGAGTCAAGCGATGCTGGCAGAAAGCTAAGATTCAGAGAAGTGAAATATTGCTCCACAGCACAGTAAGCAAAAAATGAAATAGGCAAATTGAGTCACAAATACACACCATAAATCTTGACAGGCCACTAACTAGCTAATCCGTCTCTAAATAATCACAAGTTGCCAAAAGAGACAGAAAGTTTTATAATTTATAGTTTCAGGGTTCCAACAATTCAAAAAGATTTCAATCTTATACAGTCTTCAATCTAACTTTCTAGCAATCAAATGGATGACTTTTCTTAAGGATCTTTAAAAAAAAAAAAAAAAAAGACCACGCTTCATATCCAGTGAATTCTACTAGAAATTTGCCCTAAGGAAATTAGATATAATGTGGAACCAAGATTTTTACAATGTTTTTTAAAATGTAAATATTAGGGGCGCTGGGTGGCTCAGTCGGTTAAGCATCCGACTTCAGCTCAGGTCACGATCTCACGGTTCGTGAGTTCGAGCCCCACGTCAGGCTCTGGGCTGATGGCTCAGAGCCTGGAGCCTGCTTCGGATTCTGTGTCTCCCTCTCTCTCTGCCCCTCCCCCATTCATGCTCTGTCTCTCTCTGTCTCAAAAATAAATAAACATTAAAAAAAATTTTTTTTTAATAAAAAATAAAAAAATGTAAATATTAAATAATTTTACATACATATAATGGAGTATCAGATGACATTTAAAATTGTGTTGTTAAAAGAATAATCATATAGAACAATAGTCAACATACAATGTTGAGCAAAGAAACAATAAACAACTGCGCAAATATATAAACACAAATATATAATCGGTATGTGTAAACAGAAAAGACCAGAAGGAACTACACCAAAACAAAAATTATAGTCACTTTTGAGTGTAGCGTGATTTCAGAGTATTTTATTACTCACATATTTCAAGTTTTCTATAATTACTATTGCTTTCTACTGAGAAAAAGACATATTTGCCTAGTCTAGGATCCAAGATTATAAACTGCACCATAATTTTATGTACCGCTACAGACTAAAGACACATCCCAATTGCTAAATAAGTTTTTTTTAATGTCAGGACGGGGGCACCTGGGTGGCTCAATTGGTTAAGTGTCCGACTTTGGCTCCAGGTCATGATCTTGCAGATCATGAGTTCGAGCCCTGTATCTAGCTCTCTGCTGACAGTGTCGAGCCTGGAGCCTGCATTGGATTCAGTGTCTCCCTCTGTCTCTGCCCCTCCCCCTCATGCGCGCGCGCGCGCTCTCTCTCAAAAATAAATAAACATAAAAAAATAAATAAAATGTCAGGATGAAATATGGTAATAAAAGCTATGCATAATACACTGACCAAAGTACTGCTACTCTTTGCCTAAAGAAACCAGTATACCTTTATACTTTTGAAGTAGTCAAACAAAGCATTTCTAAAAGGCTCTAAAATTACATAAAACTTATCTATAAAATCTACAATGTAATATTCAATTCTATAAAAATCTGATCATTTCAAAGCAAAAATTATTTTATGCCCAAATCTTTGAACAAAATTCAAACTCCAGGAAGATGTGCCGTGTTTTGCCAGTGTACACACCCACAAGCGCACACATACAGAGTAATACAGTTTAGAGAAATAGATGGGGAAGGAAGATAAACCCAAACTCCTTAACACAGTATAAAATGGCTTTTAGACCTTGTCACTGTCTGATTCTCCAGTCTTTTATTTCTACTTCCCCCAGTATGCTCTACCAATGTCCAGTCACTTGCAATTTCCCACATTACCATACTGTTTCACATCTCCATACATTTGCAGATATTGATCATCAGCCTGAAGTGACCTGTCCTACTTTATCTGACCAAGTTACTATCAAATAATATCTAATTCTGTATGTATCTCCTCTTCAGCCACTGCTGATCCTCTCAAGCAGATGGAATAACTCCCTCTCCTCTGAGACACAACTACTACTTGATTATTTCATCTATCAATCTGGACTGAAATCGCTTATATAGCTATGTTTTTTCTAGTATATAGTACATATAGTACATTCCCATTTCCTTAAGGATAGAGACATTTCATTCATGGATACGTCCCTGATGTACATATATGCTCAATGATACTGAAACATTAAAAACATTTAATGATATAAATGGAGACAATCAACTACATGCAGCTTTTACCTACTCAGGAACAAAAGAAAAGTCACACATATTTACTCCAAAATAATAAACGTATATATTTTAAAAATCAATCTTGTATTTCTCATAGAATTACCATATGACCCAGCAATTCCACTTCTAGGTATCTACCCCAGAGAAATGAAAACACAAGTCTACAAATACTTGTTCACAGTCATAGCAGGATTATTCATGGTAGCCAGAAAGTAGAAACAATACAAATGGTCATCAACAGATAAACAGATACACAAAATGTGGTAGGTATATTTACTCAATGGAATATTATTTGGCAGTTAAAAAGAATACATGCTATAACATAGATAATACATTGAATAAATCATGCTAAGTCCAAAAAATGTCACAAAAGACCACATATAATTCCATCTACAGGTAATGTTTATTACCTATAGGAAACTAAATAGACATAAAATAGATTAGTCCTTGCTTAGGGCTGGGGAAATTAGGGAAAAATGCAGAGTGACTGCTAATGTGTATGGGGTTTATGAGGTTATGAACTGTTCTTAAAGTGACTAGTAATGGCTACACAACTAAAAATACACACAAAACAATGAATTGTACACTTTAAATGAATGAATTTTACAGAATATAAATTATATCTCAATAAAGCTATTTAATGAATCAATCTTGGGTTTGGCAATGATTTTTATGCACAACACCAAAAGCACAATCCATAACAGAAATAATTGATAAATTAGACTTTCAAAATAAAAAACTTCTGTGTGAAAGACTACATACAACCTTTTGAGTCTGGAGGTGGAGCTTATTGATCACCCTGACCGTAAGTATGGGCAGAACAAGTAACCAGATTGCAAACGACAGGTTTTGGAAAGGGAAAATAGTAACTTTCCAGCCTGACAGACACTATTTTAAACCAAGTGATAAAAGTTAACATTACCAGTGATAAATCATGATCGTATCACAGAACCAGAACCCCAGTCTAACATCAGACAAACACAAATTGACTACAAAATACCTGATCAGTAATCTTCAAAACTGTCATTAAAAAAGGTTATAAAAAATAAGTAAAGACTGGGGTGCCTGGGTGGCTCAGTCAGTTAAGCATCCAACTTCGGCTCAGGTTATGATCTTGCGGCTCATGAGTTCAAGCACCAGGTCAGGGTCTGTGCTGACAGCTCAGAGCCTGGAGCCTGCTTCAGATTCTGTGTTTCCCTCTCTCTCTGCCCCTCCACCACTCATGCTCGCTCGCTCTCTCTCTCTCTCTCTCTCTCTCTCAAAAATAAACATTAAAAAAAATTTTTTTAAATAAGCAAAGACTGAGAAACTATCACAGACTAGAGGAGACTAAGAAGAAATGAAAACTAAATACAATATAGTACTCTAGATTGGATTCTGGAATCAAGAGCTTAGTGGAAAAACTGGTATTTAAGTATTTAACTAATTAACAGTAATACACCAATTTTAATTTGTTATTTTTGCCAATGAGCCATGGTTACAGAAGATACTAACGTTAGGGTAAGGACATACAGGAATTTCTATTTTTGCAACTCTTCCATAAGTTTATTATAACATAATTTATTTTAAAAATAAATAAAGAGGATACTTAACATTTCTTTTTAAAAAATCTAATTTAGTGGTATTTTATTTGTAATAGCTTCAAACAAGCTTTTGTAATATACTAGGTCACACTGCATAGTTTATTCAATTTTATGGCTATTTTTAAATTTCCAACTTTTATACCACCTTCTGGTATAAAACTGCATTTGGCACTAAGTATCAAAATGCAAACTGGATATAACTTTTGACTCAGCAATTCCTGGACTCACTCCAAAGAAAGGAGCAGCAAGTACACATCAAACCGTATGTAAGAACTTTCATCACAGCCTTATTTATAATAGTGAAAAACCGGAAGGACCCTAAGTGTCCACCACTACAGAAACAGTTTTTTTAAATTAAGATATATTCATTAAATGGAATACACATATTCATTTTTAAAAATGTATTATCTATATTTATTGACATAGAAAGGTATTTTGCAACTTACTTTTCATGGAAAGTATCACACTGTGGATAGCTGAAAGATTTCACCCATTGATTTATGTTTGTGTTCTAACTTTTTGACCTAACAACACAGATTTGCTATGATGAACATTCCTGCACACTTATAGAGCTGTTTTTGCAGGATATATTTAAGTAAAAGATTAGGTTATGCTCATGAACATTATTAGTTTTAAAATACACTGTCCAACTGCCCTTCAAAATGACTGCACAATTTTCACTCTCACTTAGCAGTCACCAATCCTAGGTATTATTCTTTCTTATTTTTCTCATTCAGATGTGGGGGGTAGGGGAGCCTATTTCTTATTTGAACCCATATTTGTTGAAATACTAATGGATTTGTTCAACTGTTAACTACTCAGTTGTCATTTACAGATTTTCTCCTTTATACTACATATTCAGTTACTGTGTCCATTTAAAAAAATTTTTTTTCTTATTGATTAGAAGGCTCTCTTCCTATATTAGAAATATAATTCTATTAAATACATTATAATTCTTTCAGTTTATTAGTGTTCTTTAAATATTTCTTTCCTTACATAGTTTTGATAAGGCAAAAATCTGTCAATGTTTCCTTTACAGTTGCTAGTCCTCAAATCTTGCTTTTAAAAAAAGACATCCCCCCCCCAAAAAAGACATTCCCTACTTGAAGACTATAAATATAATACATTTAAATTCATCTAGTACCTTATGTCTTTACATTTGAAACTGAAATTCATTTTCTCTTCATATGGATATCAAATATAAATTACTGAACAATCTACCTTTTTCCCAATGACACTAAGTGTCATGTTAAGTTTACTTCAAATTTTCATATAATTAAAAAGTATGCTTCTGGACTCTCTTTTGGTTCATTTCCTTCAAAAATTACTATTTTTCTTATATTTCAGTATACAGTTGAAGAATTAATCCCAATATATTAGGACTACAATCCTGTTCCCATCTCCCCAAAACAGAGATACATTCACCATTCACGTGCTAGAGTTACCAAAATATGTAAGCCATTTACAGACCTAATACACAGACACACACACAGACACACACACACAGACACACACACACACACACACACACACACACACTCTCAAACTTGTCAAAACCTTAGTACATTTCAATGCTTTCTGGCTGAAATATGTCCCACATTAATGCATGCTCATTTTTATACCTTCATACTTAGCAGTGGAGTTTTTAAATGCCACTACCAAATGGTAGTTTTACATTTTTATCAGAAGAACCTGAAAATGGAATTGTATGCTAATCACAACACATGATCAATATTATGTATTTATATCTTCTTCTTCTCACATTTATCCTTCTTAAATGTAGAATAGCATATATAGGTAGTACATAAATTGTTTTTATCATTGTTGCTCCTTAGAATTCCCCAAAAAGTATACATCTCTAACTACATCAAACTTTGTATTCAAAGTAGATAAAACGGTCTTTAATTTTACTATAGATAATGTAATACTCATCTTCAATATTACAGTGCATGATTTTACAAATATAATGAGATACTCTTAGGAGAAACTAACCACCAACATTAAAATAAGGGGTTTTCTACAAGTCATAAAAATGTGGGATGCTGTGTTTGAATTATTATTATAAGAGAAATATATAAAAGAAAAAGTTTTCCTTTTTCTATTGAGCAGTATGTACCTTTTGTGTAATTCTACAAGCAGCTAAGGCAAACAGACTCAAGTTGTTTTTACTTCTTTAGATGAACAATGGATTCACTGACAATATCAGCATAATATGCTGAACTGAAAATAATTTATTTCTCCTTCATGTTTTTTAATACAAGATAACTGCTTACTGATTTTGATCACCAGGCAATGAATAGCTAATTTAAAGGTAACAGTAACATTTGGTTACCATAATAATCATTTAAGAAGCAGAAAGGTTTCATGATTTTACAAATCTTAAAAGCATGGAAAAAAAAGCATTTTATGTTTTAAAACATGCCAGAGTAAAGACATATTAAAACTTCAAGACAGTGGAAGGAGGAACAAACTTTCTAATGATCATTTATGCTTGTTTGCGTATAAACAAATACCTAATGTTTAATCTCATTTTTGGAAGGAAAAGAGAAAACAGAAGTTAAACTCCATTTTATGAAACATTAAAATATTGTATGATTGGTTATGAAATATAATTACTTGGAAAAATAAAAACTTAAGATACAACCCTTTTACAATGATAAATGTAAATTATCCTTTGATATAATGACTTAATATAATGATACATACAATGATTTACACCTTACAATAACAGAAACTTCTGAAAGAAATTTATTTTCTACATCTCAACCAAAATTATTTTGTTCTTGTCATATGTGGCTTGTTTGTTGATCTTTCTGTATGCTTGTTTTTGATTTGATGATTTTATGTGGGTGGCTTTCTTTTTAGAAATCACTATTCTGAGAAAGTTTAACAAGGACTAAATACGTATATCAATTCTAGGCTAGTGTTCCCATCTGGAAGAGGAAGACATGAGCCCCAAGGCTTAGGGTGTAACTTAACATCTTATTTTGAACAAAAGATCAAAAGCAAATAGGGCAAAGTATTAACTACTAATTTATTCATAATCATGGATATGTAGATATGTATTGTATTATTATCAATTCATTTGAAATATGTGGTAATAAAAAACAATTTAAAAAGACAATGATCATATCCAAACTCTACTAACAAAAGGATACTTTCTAGATCATCTCTAACAAGCCAGCATTTAAGCTCTAATACATTAACAAATATTTAATGAGTAACTAACATTCAGTCAGGTTTTGCTATACAAATATAAATGCTCCAGGTTTCATGACACTTTCAATCTACTGATGAGGGAAGGAGAAGAGGAATGGATACGAATCAAATAATCACAAAAATAAATATAACCTAACTGTGATGAGTGCACAAGATGCCATGAAAGCACATGCCTAGCAGCAGTATATCTGACCTAGCACAAGGGGCTAGGAAACTAAAGTGAAGCCTAATTTGAAATTTAAAGGATGACTCTTAAGTTGGATGGGGTTAGAAGGAATTTTAGAAGAAGAAGGGCAACACTGAAAAGTACTGTGGAGATGATATCTAAGTATCTTCTAAAAAGTAAATGTAAGCTGTATGGTGGAGGTGTAAGGAAACAAGGAGTAGCAGTACAGATAAGAATGTAACTTGGGGGTGCTTGGGTGTCTCAGTTGGTTAAGCCTCCAACTTTGGCTCAGGTCATGATCTCACAGTTTGTGAGTTTGAGCCCGGTGCAGGCTCTGTGCTGACAGCTCAGAGCCTGGAGCCTGCTTCAGATTCTGTGTCTCCCTCTCTCTCTGCCCATCCCCTGCTTGTTCTCTGCCTCTTTCTCTCTCAAAAAATAAACATTAAAAAATTTTTTTTTAAATGTAACTTGAAAGGTTATATAGCAAACTGTATGAAAGGCTGGGAGTGAGATTTGACTTAAGCAATTTGCAGTCACAACTGAGGGAAGGAAAAGAGCATGCAATTGGCATCTAGAAGGTAGAGGCCAGGGATACTGACTGGTAAACATACAATGCAAAGGGAAGCCCCTCCTGCCAACAGTGTTATCTGACCCAAAATGTCAACAGTGCCACTTTAGAAACACTGGTCTAAAATGAACTGAATGCTTTTTGTTTCACAATCTCTATCACATCCCAAATGCTAACCAAATCAGGCTTTTTGGTCACAACTAAACTCAGAATAGCAATTACTCTCATTATTTTGTCAATAAATAAATTATTGGCAAAGCAAATAAAAATGTTACAACTGTTCTGTATGCTTTTTTTTAAAATTTTTTTTTCAACGTTTTTTATTTTTGGGACAGAGAGAGACAGAGCATGAACGGGGGAGGGGCAGATAGAGAGGGAGACACAGAATCGGAACAGGCTCCAGGCTCCGAGCCATCAGCCCAGAGCCTGACGCGGGGCTCGAACTCACGACCGCGAGATCGTAACCTGGCTGAAGTCGGACACTTAACCGACTGCGCCACCCAGGCGCCCCTGTTCTGTATGCTTTTATAAGTAGACACAGCTGCTATGCTATCAATCCTAGAGTTAATATGTCACTTATGTAATCTATATTAGAAAAGCTATAGTATGTTACCATTAAGTATCATTTCTAGGGTTTTTTTGTTTGTTTTTATCCAAACAAATGCTATCATATTTTTACTCTCAGGTTCATGGAATTTCTCACACACTGCTCTTCCCTCCTCTATTATCTTTTTTTAGACTGTTAGATTTGTTTAATAAGTTTGCTTTTCTACTAACATAATCATCAATCTTATACCCCAAATCTCAGTGGCATTCATAATGGTTTACAAATATAGAGTCATAATCACTGTTCCCAAATTTTCTCTTTCTCCTCCTCCCAATGCACTCCCCTAAACATGTTTCTTCTAAAATGTGACTAACTCCCACCATTTTATTTGGATCTCTAACCCTGACTTAAAATTCACCTTAAAATATTTATTAGTTATGTGAGGATGATAAACATTTTCTTTGTTGTCCTTATCATTCAGGTATCATACACCAGAGTCCAGAAAAGCAAATCTTTATATTTAACGAATTATTCAGTTAAATGGTCAGATTGTTTCCCTTTTAGTCTGTAAACATTCTTCAATACAAAGGGATGAAAATTAACAGCTTGTAATATAATTAGGCCTGAAGTTTAAAATATTTCAAACTGCTATACTTTAAAGTTGTTACACTCTAGTAAGACTTTAGCTGAATTACTGAAGAGAATGATTTTATCCCATATTCCAGGTATATTTTTAGATCACTATGTATGATAACTATCAATAAAAACCAATTTAAACATTCACCTTTAGTAAAAAATTTTGATGTACTCAATAACAAAAGCTATAAATATCCATATAATTGCAGAATGTAAAATATGATCATCCCCTGAAGATCTATTACTCTGTGTGAAATACAACTTGAATTAAAGGGGGATGTTATGTCATACAGACAGAATGATACAGTGTACCCTTTTGTGCCTGGCCTTTTCCACTTACCACAATGCTCTTGAGATTTACTGACGTTGCACATATCAGAATTTACTTAATTTAATTTAATTTACTCCTGTTTACTACTGAGTATTCCATTATATGGATATACCACTATTTGTTTACCCATTTACCAACTGATGGGCATTTGAGCAGCTTCCAGTTTACAGCAATTTTGAATAAAGCCACCTTAAACATTCTTATAGAGGTCTCTGTGTGTACATTTGGTTTCATTTCTCTTGGATAAATACCCAGAAGTGGGATTCCTGGGTCATAAGGTAAATGCATGTATAATTTTATAAGAAAAATGCCAACTGTTTTCCAGAGTGCCTTACCATTTTACAAACCACCCAGCAACATGCCAGAGTTCAATTTCTCCACATTTTCACATATTCTTGATATTGTCAGCCTTTAAAATTTTAGTTATTCTTATAGATGTGTTATGGTATCTCACTGTGGCCGTAATTTGGAACTGCCCAATGACTAAACAATGTTGCATACTGGCCAACTGTATGTCTTCTCTGGAGAAATGTCTATTCAATTGACTTGCCTATTTTTAAATTGGGTTGTCTTTTTATTGTTTCTTTAGTTGCTTAAACTTTAGGTATTATATCTAAGAAACTGACTAATCCAAGACCATGAAGATTTATGCCAATGTTTTCCTTTATAGAGAGTTTCATAGTTTGGTTCTTACGTTCTGAATGACTTTTGTATATGGTGTGAGTTAACAGTCCAACTTCATTCTTTTAACTATAGATAACTAGTTGTCTGAGCACCATTTGTTGAAAGACCATTCTTTCCCTTTTCACAGGTTTTGCAACTATTTTCTCCTAGTCTATGGCTCTTATTTTCATCTTCCTAGCAATGTCTTCTGAAGAGAAAAAGTTTGAATTTTGATGAAGTCTCATCTATCTTCTTTTAAAAGTAGTCTGTGCTATTTGGGTCCCATCTAAAAAATTATTGCCTAACCAGTCACAAATATTTTCTGTGTTTTCTTCCAGAAGTGCTATTTTAGCTTTTAAATCTAGGTCTATGAAAAATTTTGAGTTAATTTTTACATATGGTGTGAAGTAAGGCTTGCATTTGAATTACCTTGTCGAAAATAAATTGATGGTTATGTATTTCTGAAGTCTCTATTTTGTTCTATTTATTTTATGTATTTATTCTTTCATTAATATATACTGTCTTGATCTTGAAATCTTGTAGTATTAGTTCTCCAACTTGGCTCTTACTTTCCAACATTGCTTTGGCTATTCCAGATCCTTCACATTTTCATATGAATTTTAGAATTGCTGGTCACTTTAGAGAAAAAAAAAGGCTTCTCAGGTTCTGAGAATAAAGGATTCTATTTATCAGTTAATATGAGGACTCTTAACATATTATTATTGAATTGTCCAATCCATGAACACTGAATATACATTCTTTTTTTTTTTTTGGTCTTCTGTAATTTCTCAGTAATATGTAGTTTTCAGTATACAAGTCTGGTACATATTTTGTCAAATTTATCCTTAAATTAGCCATGTTTTTGCATCTTTTATAAACAATGCTATATTTGTTATGTCAATTTCAAATCGGTTATTGCTAATATAAAGAAATAGAATTGCTTTTTGCATATTAATCTTCTAATTTGCAACTTTGTTGAACTTAATTAGTTCTTGTAGGTTTTTTGGTAGACTCTTGAGATTTTTATGTATACAAAAAAGCATGTTGTCTGAATTTTTACTTCTTCCTTTTTAATCTATATGATTTGTTTTTATTTTACCTTACTGTACTGTCTAGAACTTCCAGGACAATGTTGAATGGAAGTGGTAAGAGCAGACAGACTTGCCTCTTCATGATCTTAGGAGGAAAGCATTTGGTCATACACAACTAAATACAATCTAACTGTAGGTTTTTTTGTGGATTCTTTTTATCAGGGTAAGGAAGTTTCCTTAGTTTTCAGAGAGATATTTTTAAATCATGAATGGATACTTAATTTTATCAAATGCATTTTCTGCATTTCCTGAATGATATTATGGATTTTCTTTTTTAATACATTACTATGGTAAATTACACTAATTGATTTTTGAATCTTAAATTTTACAGTGCAATCCTGGTATACACCCTTCTTTATCACAATTTTTACATAATGCTAGATCCAATTTGCTAAAATTTTGTTATGTTACTCTGTACTTTTCTCCAATTTAAAAACTAAACTATTTAAGTTTATCAGTTAAAAATTTACTTTAGGCTTTATACTTTCACTTTATTTTACTTATTTCTACTGTGGCTTATGATATTTCTATTTATAAAAATATGTAATATAAAGGCATATTTACTATTATAAAAGTAATAATATTGTATAGTAAAATGAGTAATAGCTTAAGAAAGCATGCGTTCCAATCTTTGCTAGCCTATTTTACAAAATCATACAGCACCCCCCCCTTGTACTAATAAGCATTTATTCTATGCCTCCCATCAAATAAGAAATGGTCAAGATTCTCCACTTTTTTAGGTTTTTTTGCTCTATTTTTGAGTACATTAGGTTGATAAGCAAATGTAACAGTAATAAAATGGTCCTGTAACTTCAGTAAGATGTGAGAAATTAAGAAAACTTATACTTAAAAAGTTCCCAATTCAGACTCTGGCACCAATTACAAAATTAAATCAGACTGAATATTTTTATAAAAAAGAAACTTAAAAAAATTAAATTGATTAAACTGATTTAAAAAAATTAAAATTCTGAGGCAAGATTTCAAAGCGTAAAAACGATATAGAAATAGAACGAAGTAAAAAGATTTTACTACTTAGAAAAATAAAATTTTCTAACAAAACATATATAACTAAAATTAAATTTTAACATATTTTAAAACCAGCCTAACCCAAATGTATCACTATGTACAGAAAAGAAATAAAGAAATGGAGTGGGAATATTATATATCCAAATCTTATTGTCATTTTTTAAGATTAAAGTTTAAAACTATCTTAATAAATTCTTTAATCAAGTTTTAATTGATTAAATCTAATATCAAAATCCAAAAAAGTTTTTAGAAAAAAAAATCTGTAAAACCTAATATATAAGCCACCTTCCATGGAGAAAATTCTCATTATCTCATTGGTAGGAGAGCTTTTCATATGCAATCTGTTCTTACCTGCAGGTATTGAAACAGCTAATAATTTACAAAAGAAAAATAAAGAATAAATATAACACTATTGAAATTCAATATGCATGTATGTATATGATTATTTTAACTTACTTATTTTAGTCATTAACTTTTCGTTCCCTTTTCTGCAAAATATTTTATAAAATATTATAAAATATTCTCCTGTTAGGCATTCATATTAATAAACTAATAAAGTTTCTTTCTTATTTCCTATTATTTTATGTAGGAATTACTGATGAAATAACCAAAGAGTACACAGAAGAAAAAAAAATATTGGCCTGAATTATCTAATATTTCATTATATAGAGTCTGTCATTAACCTCCACAAAAAATTACTTACATCTGCTTAAAAAGTTGTCAATATTTTTGTTTTTTCTTAAGGCAGGAAAATCCAAATCATATACCAAAGCATCCAATCCATCCTAAACAAATAAACAAACAAACAGTTAGTTTTTGGATCATACTATGAACACTTTCCTTTTTTATGAGTAAAGAATAACACACAACACAAACATTTTGTTTGTCCTCTCATACAACTTGCATTCAACACCTTTTACAAGATTACATGGGAAGAAGAAAAAAATTGTTTTTATTTATTTCACATATAGATTTTTTACCTTCTAACTCTCCCAGTCTGAGAAGCAGCAAAATCACTATAAACTCACTACATAAGACTTCAACTCATGCCCTTTCCCTTTGAAATTGAAATTCCATTTCCGGGGCGCCTGGGTGGCTCAGTCGGTTAAGCGGCCGACTTCGGCTCAGGTCATGATCTCGAGGTCCGTGAGTTCAAGCCCCACATCAGACTCTGTGCTGAGCAGCTCAGAGCCTGGAGCCTGCTTCAGATTCTGTGTCTCCCTCTCTCTGACCCTCCCCCGTTCATGCTCTGTCTCTGTCTCAAAAATAAATAAACGTTAAAAAAAAAAATTAAAAAAAAAAAAAAGAAAAAGAAATTCCATTTCCCATGAAATTGTACTTTCACTCCCCCTCCTACATTTATCTTTATTTGAGATACTCATCAAAAACAAATGGTGTACATTTGTGACTATAAATATTTGACAAGATAGTAACTAAACAGTGACTGTTTGGTATAAAATAAATTCTGCATTTAGATAAATTTTTAATTATAAAAATATATTGCATTTTCATAAGAGTTCTCTTTCTGTGAAGCACTTTATAGGACAACCATTAGTAAAGGACAAACAAGGGCTTTTACTTTTAGGTGGATTTTTAAATATTATCTCAGCAAGTGCAGAGCAGTGTGAAGGTGTACCAATCAATGCTCAAGTGGGAACACATCTATTCGGGTTATATCCATCTTGTGGCAGGAGCAGGAGGAATATTCAGATAATCCCAAGTAATCTTCATTTTATTTAGCTGGGGAAATTTAGCAGAGCCCAAGAATAAAAACAAAAGCAACAAGGGAAGACACACCTTCTGCAGACCCCGTACAGTCATGTTCATAAAAGGTTGAAGGAAAAATTAAAGCCAGAGGATATGCAGACTTTATACTTTGTGTTAAGCCACAGGTGTGATCACTCAGCTATTTTAGAACACAAGTACTTAAAATATTTCCTTAAGAAACCAGAAAGCAGAGTCAAATTTACACACACTTTAAAATATATCATTGCATAAGTTGGAAACTGAACATGGAAAAAACAGGTAATAATACCAATGCTGTTGATTGCTTAAAAAGACCAATCCATTTGATACTGGCTTTTCAAAATATACAGGTTTGTGCAGATCTGAAGAAAAAGCTCCTCCACTAATGCAAATTCATCTATCTTCAAGATACATTTCTTCCTAATGGCTAACAGACACATAAAAAGATGCTCAACATCACTCAGCATCAGGGAAATACAAATCAAAATGACAATGAGATACCACCTCACACCTCTCAGAATGGCTAAAATTAACAACTCAGGAAACAACAGATGTTGGTGAGAATGTGGTGAAAGGAGAACACTTTTGCACTGCTGGTGGGAATGCAAACCGATGCAGCCACTCTGGAGAACAGGTTCCTCAAAAAATTAAAAACAGACCTACCCTATGACCCAGCAATTGCACTACTATGTATTTATCCCAAGAATACAAAAATGCTGATTTGAGAGGGCATATGCCCTGTATCTTCAAATAAACTGTTTATAGCAGTGCCATTAACAATAGACAAATTATGGAAAGAGCCCAAATGTCCATTGACTGATGAATTAAGAAGACGTGTGTGTGTGTGTGTGTGTGTGTGTGTGTGTGTGTGTGTGTGTATAATGGAATATTACTCGGTGACCAAAAAGAATGAAATCTTGCCATTTGCAAAAACATGGATAGAGCTAGAATGTATTATGATAAGCGGCATCAGAGAAAGACAAATATGATTTCACTCATATGTGGTATTTAAGAAACAAAACAGATGAACATAGGGGAAGGGAAGGAAAAAGAAGATTGAAAAAAAAAAAAAAAACCGAGCAAACCATAAGAAACTCTTAAATACACATAACAAATTGAGTGTTGCTGGAGGGGAGGGGAGTGGGGGGATGGGCTAAATGAGTATGGGCATTAAGAAGGGTACTTGTTGGGATGAGCACTGGGTGTTACATGTAAGTGATGAATCACTAATTTTACTCCTGAAACCATTATTACACTACATGTTAACTAACTTGGGTTTAAATTAAAAAAAAAAAAAAAAAGAAAACTATGGGTGTCAAAAAAAAAAATACATATCCTAGACTCTTCTAAGCAATTTGAATATTTCTGGTAATTCTTTTTACAGAAAAAAAAAAAAAAAAAAAACCAACCAGAACCTTTATATGGAAACATGATTTTTAGAAAGGCCAGCTGATGCTTGGTCTAATCTAAACTGAAAAGCCAAACCAATAAGTATGTGAATTCACTATTTTCTAGGAAAAGACAAATATGAATTAAAAAAAAAGACTTTTGGGGCGCCTGGGTGGCACAGTCGGTTAAGCGTCAACTTCAGCCAGGTCACGATCTTGCGGTCCGTGAGTTCGAGCCCCGCGTCAGGCTCTGGGCTGATGGCTCGGAGCCTGGAGCCTGTTTCCGATTCTGTGTCTCCCTCTCTCTCTGCCCCTCCCCCGTTCATGCTCTGTCTCTCTCTGTCCCAAAAATAAATAAAAAACGTTGAAAAAAAAATTAAAAAAAAAAAAAAAAGACTTTTAAGTTAAGGCAGAAACCACAGTTAATATCTTGTTTTCTCCCACAGCACCTTGCAGAATGACCTGAACAAGTAGGCATAAAATGTACATTTAAGCCAGTGATTTTTATGCTAAACAGCAAAGGTATTACATTATTCAAGAAATACTTTTCTCAGATTAGATACTAAATGTCAGTGCATCGGGTTACTCCCCAAAATTAATCTATAGAGTAGTCCAAGTACTCCTGACTACACAATAAAAATTTTAGGCAATATTTTAGTACCTTAAAGTTGTCTGGAAAATGCCTGTACGTATAAAGCAATAATCTCAACATATTTTATAATAACTATTATTTTAATAGTTTATAGTAAACAACTACTTCCAAAGATACTTGCCAATTTTAAAAGATTCAGAACTAAATTATAATAGCTTAAATTGTTTTTTACTATCACATGAAACATTAAAAAATGTGGGAAATGTACATTAAATTTTACTCATATGCTCTCTTTGGTAAATATATTAAAGCAACTGCTTCCAATCTTACTCCATGTAAGTTTTTTGTTGTTGTTGTTTTGGGGTTTTTGTTTTTTTGGTTTTTTTACTAAATGTTAGGCACAAAAAAATCTCAAAAATTGCCTTGTTGAACCACTTCATCTTATAGCCAGGACAAATAGCAATCAGAAATATTGACTTGTCCAATACTAGCTAGCAACCTGTATCAGAATCAAAATGTTAACTCCTAGTTAACTAGTTATAAATATAACATGACCATGATAAAAATATGATTGAAAAAATCCTGAATATCTCAAAAATGAAATTAGGAATTGAGAATATGTATATTTAAACTCAAGCTGTATTGTTAAAAAATTAACAGAAAACCACAAATCATTCTTCTAATTATAACTAGAAAGGTGTCTGGCTAGGACTCAAACTTGTTTTCTCTACTACTCTTTCTCCTACTCTTTCTTCTGCATGACCTTCACTAAACTACCTATAAAAACTGACAGTTCCCCTTGTCTTATTTTTTACTTCAATCTTCAAGCTAGATTTCAAGTGCTTTGAGTAAGCTAAGCCCCAGAACTAAGCATCACATTTTACTGATAACACAGTAGATAGTAAGACTATTGGTTCTCCTACCTCAACGATTATTTCCCCCTTCTACCTTCCTAATTTAACTTCAATTTTGTTCAAGCCACCCAACTTCCTCCACAAGACTATGAGCTCCCAGAAGTAGGGAGATCTTCCTCAGCATCAGGAGGATGGTTCTGATTAGTGTAATCTAAACCAAAATGGTGGCCCATTACTCTTGCCAATGTTCACTTTAAATACAGGAAGATGGTAATAAGCTGGCACATGAAACATGAGGGAAAGTCTTCAGAAGGATTCTGGGGGAAATTTCTTCTCTCTTGAAAGTGATACATGTAAGAAATATCTAGGGATGCCTGGGTGGCTCAGTCTGTGAAGTGTCCAACTTAAGCTCAGGTCGTAAGTTTGAGCCCTGCTCGAATGTGCTGACAGCTCAGAGCCTGGAACCTGTTTTGGATTCTGTGTCTCCCTCTCTCTCTGCCCCTCCTCCCCCATTTGTGCTCTGTCCCACTGTCTCTCAAAAATAAACATTAAAAAAATTTTTTTAAAAAGAAGTATCTTCCTTTCATGAGAAAATATCATGTCTGTATGTGACACCTCAAATAACAGCAGCCATCTTGCAGCCTCAAGGGAAGTTGGCAGAGGACAAAGCCAAACACAATGATAATGATAGAGCCAAAGAATGGAAGGAACCTGGGTCCCTGATGATGTTTGTTGAATCACTGAATTAACCTACTCTGGAGCCAGTCTACACATACCTGAGAGAATGAATTGTCTGACTCAGCGTGCATTGGATTTTCTATTTCTTATAACTTAAAGCATCCTCGCTGAAATACTTAATAGCAGGGGTTCAATAAATGTCACTGCACTGAAATACAATTAACCAATGCATGAGCTATAGGACTTCTTGCACTGAAAGGGCAAGAGAACTGCCCATTTAATAGGACAGGGGAAAGATGGGGCTGACAAAAGTGTCACTCTTTGGTAAATGTTTGTATAACTGAACAGAACTATGCAGATGAAGGATTTTTGAGTCATGCTTCATAATAAAATGAATTCCAGATGGGTCAAAAGAATTCAAATAAATCAAAAGCATTTTGAAGAAAAAAAAACAGTATATTTGCATGCTACCGTTGGGAGGACAAGTCACATAAACTTTCTGAGCCTGTTTTCTCCTCTGTAAAATGAGAACAGTAA
Source organism: Panthera tigris (assembly GCF_018350195.1). Taxonomy (NCBI): domain Eukaryota; kingdom Metazoa; phylum Chordata; class Mammalia; order Carnivora; family Felidae; genus Panthera; species Panthera tigris. The sequence goes on from NC_056671.1 coordinate 43,802,875, forward strand.
CTACCTACAACTCATAATGGATTTGTGAGAATTAACTAAGTATGTAAAGTGTCCCTTAAGAGTCCTACTTCCCTCTCTTTGCTTTATTTCCCTGACATTTGAAAGTTCTACATATTAGCCTCACTACTGCTAGAAGTGACATAAAGAGAAAAACAGACATTTTAGTCATGTGGTCATAAAACCCTAAGAGTAAATCTTAGGTCACTGTGCTATAAACCCTTCTCCAACATCGTAATCCTGCTTTTTTTTTTTTTTTTTTTTTTTTTTTTTTTTTTTTTTTAACATTGGATATCTCACTTTTGCTTGGCCACAGAATTTGATCATACTTTTGTTTATGGAAAATCAGCTGTCTCCACTAATTATATGGTGAGTAGGTGTTTGGACCTAAACCCTACACTTTTAATTTTATAGTAATTTGAGATGGTATATGGCTTTTCAGGATTGTCCATAAGCAAAATTTATATGCCTTTTATCAGAAAAATAAAATGAATAAGAAGGTATTCTAGCATAATCTAAAGCATATACAAAACAGACGCTAAGAGGAATCAAGACACTGTGGTGGAGGAGAGGTATGCAGGCTTCCACTTTAAAGCAATAGATAAATTACACAAGGAATGAATGTCTATCTCCAACCATAAATCGGGGCAAGGAATTCTGACTTTTATTCAACACTCTACAGTTCTGTAAATGACAAGACTTCCCCACTTCCTACAGTCCATATTCTAGTATCAGAACTCGACCTTAACAGAAATTAACATTCCCCCAAGTACAAAAACAATTTACAAGACATAACAGCCAAAACATGTAGTCCTACTGCTCCTTCACTTTATTATTTAGGCATGAAGAAAAGCTACCCTCTGCTTTCACAACATGCCCATCATATATAGTTTAATCATCAATTTAAGATCTGAAGAAGAGAGGACACATAAAAGAGGAACCAATGTCAAAGAATTACAATAATTAAATTCTTTGCTACTCATAGCTTAACAATGATACAGCAGTATATTTTCAAAGAAGCTAGTCACATTGGGGAAGTACTTTCACATAAACACATAAAGGCAAGTATAATTAATTACAAATATAACATTTTACAAGAATATCCAAAGAATGAACATGTCACATTTCCTAAGATGCATTGTTATTATGAGCAAAAGATCGTATAACAAAACTTAAGCAAAAGGAGAAAATTATTCAACTAAACATTTTTACAAATTTTTGTTCTCTACAAAAAATAAGAATCCTATGCATAATATCATTTAAGATTAAATCCATCAGTAATAATATATTTAAGATATGAGAATATAGGGGCCCCTGGGTGGCTCAGTCGGTTAAACCTCCAATTCTTGATTTTTGGCTCAGGTCATGGATCTCATGGTGCCTGACACTGAGCCCTGAATCAGGCTCCACAATGAGTGAGGAACCTGCTTGGGATTCCCTCTCTCCCCTCTCTCTGCCCCTCCCCGGTTCACATGCTTGCTCTCTCTTTCTCAAAATAAATAAATATTTTTTAAAAATGAGAATATAATGGCAGTAGGAAAGAAGATATACTATATATACAAAACATTCACTTCTAAGTAAAAGTTTAAAATCTAACTGGTTACCATTCTAGACCTAGACATTTTTTTAGAAACTACCAAAAACACATTAAAACGCTGGCAGTAAAACCAGGTTCTCTGAAAACCAAACTACTTCTAAAACAAGCTAACCCTTGGTATTAAAAGATTGATTGGAGTCTGGGTGGCTCAGTCGGTTGAGGGTCAGACTCTTGGTTTCTGCTCAGGTCATGATCTCATGGTTTGTGGGTTCTAGCCTCATGTTGGGCTCTGTGCTGACAGGATGGAGCCTGCTTGGGATTCTCTCTCTCTCCCTCTCTCTCTTACCCTCCCCTGCTCATGCTCTCTCTCAAAAAAAAAAAAAAAAAAAAAATTGATGTCAAACTTTTTTCTTAATTCCCTATGCTGTAATTTTTATCTGACTTGCTTTATAACTAGAAATCTGTACCTCTTAATCTACTAGCTTGTTCTCTGTATTTGAGTCTGTTTTTTCATTCACTTTTTCAGATTCCACATATGAGTGAAATTAGTGTTTGTCTTTGACTTATTTTGCTTAGCATAGTACCCTCTAAGTCCATCCATGTTGTCACAAATGGCAAGATCTCATTCTTTTTAATGGCTGAGTAATACACCAGTGTGTGTGTGTGTGTGTGTGTGTGTGTGTGTGTGTGTGTGTGTGTGACATCTTCTTTATCCATTTATCTACCAATGGAAACTTGAGATGCTACCATATCATGGCTACTGCAAAAAAGGATTCCATGAACATAGGAGTACATTTATCTTTTCAAATTAGTGTTTTCAGGGGCACCTGGTGGCTCAGTCAGTTGAGAGTCCGACTTCAGCTCAGGTCATGATCAGGCGGTTCGTGGGTTTGAGCCCCGTGTTGGGCTCTGTGCTAACAGCTCAGAGCCTGGAGCCTGCTTCAGATTCTGTGTGTGCCTCTCTCTCTGCCCCTCCCCTGCTCATGCTCATGCTCTGTCTCTCTCAAAAATAAAAGAAAAACATTTTAAAAAAATTAGTGTTTTCCTTTTCTTTAGTAAATACCCAACAGTAGAATTGCTGGATCATATGGTATATGTATTTTTAATTTTTTGAGGAATTTCCATACTGCTTTCCACAGTGGCTGTACCAATTTACATTCCCACCAACGGTGCACAAGGGTTCTCTTTTCTCCACATCCTTGTCAACACTTATTTTTTCTTGTTTATTTGATACTGGCTATTCTGACCAGTGTGAGGTGGTATTTCATTGTGGTTTTGATTACACTTCCCTGATGATTAGCGACTGCTGGCCATCTGCATGTCTTCTTTGGAAAAATACCTATTTACATCCTCTGCCCCTTTTTAAATCAGATTTTTTTATGTTCTTTATATATTTTGGATATTAACCCATTATTGGATATATCATTTACAAATATCGTCTTCCATTCACTAGCTTGCCTTTTTGTTTTGTTGATGGTTTCTTTTCCTTTTTTATTTTGGTGTAGCCCCAATAGTTTATTTTTACTTTTATTTCCCTTGCCTGAGGAGACCTCCATAAATATGCTAAGACCAATGTGTAAGACATTACTGGCTATATTGTCTTTTAGAAGTTTTATGGTTTCAAGTCTCACATTTTAGTCTTTAATCCATTTTGAGTATATTTTTGATAGTGTAAGAAAACAGTCCAGTTTTCCCAGCACCATTTATTGAAAAAACTGTCTTTTCCCCATTGAATATTCTTGCTTCCTTAGTTGTTGATTAGTTGACCACACAGGCATGGCCTTATTTCTAGGCTTTCTATCTGTTCCACTGATCTTTCTATTTTTGTGCCACAGTACTACAGTGGATTACAATAGTTTTGCCGTATGTATCTCGCAATCTGGGATTATAATACCTCCAGCTTTGTTCTTCTTCCTTAAGATTGCTTTGGCTATTTGAGGTCTTTTGTGGTTCCATACCAATTTTTGGATTATTTGTTCTAGTTCTGCAAAAACAAAAACAAAAAAAACAAAAACTGCTCTTGGTATTTTGAGAGAGACTGAACTGAAATCTGCAGATTGCTTTTGGTAGGGTGAACATTTTAACAATACTAATTCTTCCAATCCATGAGGTGTATCTTTCCATTTGTCTGATGGAAACGATGTTTTGGTAACAGAAAATATACCATTTAAAGAAAATATATGGGTACATTTTGCCTTCTTCACTATATAAAAAGAGAAGGAATTTCGCAAAATTAAGCAGTGATATGAAAATGATAATAGAATTTCCTTAGGAAATTTTAACAAATTCTGATAGTAAATGTGATTAAAATCTGTTAACTAGTGAGACATTACTACATACATCATACTCCCTAAGACAATTATAGTACAAAAAACATATATATTCTATGTACTTAGTAAAACATACAGTGGCTCTTTCCAATCAGTCTCTAGCTATACCTTTCCAGCCTCATTTTCTCCATATGCAAGCATCTAGGCTTGGGCCACAGTATGCTCCAGCTATATGCCAAATGGTCATGCTCACTCTACCCCACTGCCTTTAAACCTGCTCTTTTCTCCAGCTGGAATGGGAACATTACTTAAATACAAATGCCTCAAATGTTGCTTACTTTGTGCTGCTTTCTCCAACAGTCTGAGAAAATATTAATAAAGACTTCCTATGTGCTATTACAGGAATTATTGTATTTATATTATAATTATTTATAAGTCTGTCTCCTCCTCCATAGAAAAACAGCAGTAATAATAACAGTAATAAACACTTCCTGTATCTGGAAGTAAATAATACAAGTGTTATAACTAGGTACTACATGATCAGAGAAAGGGCAGTTTAACCAATTTGGGTCTCATGGAAGAGATGAAATTTGAGGTGGTCCTTAAAAACAGAATTTAGGAAGAATAAAATGGAGGTGGGAAAGGCAATCTAGAGAGAGGAAAGGCAAGGAGAATTCAGAAATGAGAAGAGAACGCTCTGGTCCTGGAAGGGTGAGAAGAAGGACATATAGGAGTCAAAGTTGTGAAGATGGGTTACAGAATGTGTATTAAAGGGATAACATACCAAGTTAAGAATTTGAGTATTTATATTCTGATATCCATTTGGAACCACAGGAATTTTGGGGGGAAAGAGAGTGACATAACTGGTTTTAATTTTACTAAAGCCTGGCAATGACAAAGATGATAAATTTGAACAGGAAGAGACAGGTATAAAAAAAAAGAGCAATTAGGAGGAAACTGCGGTAATACCAGCACAAGAAGATAAAAGTCTGAACTGAACTGGAGCAACAGGAATGGAACATTAAAAACAAAAGAATCTAGTGAGTGACTAAAAGAGACAGGAAAGGTTAAGAATGATATGTGATTAGAAAAATGATTATATATCTTCTATTTTAAGTGAGTACTGCCTTCATTAACCAAGGCAGATAATATATTTTGGAAAGAGAAGATAAGTATTTTAGATACACGAATTTGAGGTCCCTGAAGAATACCATTTTATGGTAAATGAGATGGCAGTTGAAAACATGAGTTTGAGTTCAACAGAGTGACTGGACTGTGATATGGATTTGTATTTCATAAGAACACGCTTAAATCCAAGAAAACATATTCAATTACCCAGTGAGTATAAACAATGGAAGAATGGAAAAAAAGTAAAGAATAGCACCGTGGGAAACACAAACATCTGAAAGGTAAGCAGAGCAAAAATGGCTGACAAGCAGTCAGAGAGGTGAAAGGAAGATATAATAGCATCATGAAAGCTGAGATAACTCTAGAACTTAAAAGCAGAGTAAAATACCATAAGAAAGTCAAATGGAATGAAAAATGCAAAAGAAGCCAAATAACTTGTAATTAAATATTACAGATGATGGCTGCACAATGATGTAAACGTACTTAATGTACTGTACATGCAGAAATAATTCAAATGCTAAGTCTCACTTATATATATTTCACAGTTGTTTTTAAAAAGTCACTGTCGGACACCAACAAAATGGTGGACTAGGAAGCTCCAAGCTCTCATTCCCCAGAGGAACAAAACAAAACAAAACAAAACATCCCAGAAGCTCTCTGAACCAACTTTGCAACAGCTCAGAAAAACAATCAAAGGTTTAGAGTAATCAAGCAAATGTCCAGTTAAGTAAAAGCCATCTTCAAATGGTAGAAAGTTTTGCAACATTTTCACTCACTCTTATCCCACTTCTTCCAAATGAGTAAAGGCAGCCGATGGGTTCTCACTTCCCCCATCTTGAATCAGAGGAAGCAGAGTAAGATCATATTGGGAAGTTATTGTATATCTCTGTTGTAACCTGTCTGGGGGATGCCTTAAAGACTAAGGCAAGGCCCTCATCTAAGACAGGCAGAAAAAGCAGTGGGCACTGGTCATGAAACATACCAAACAACTATAATATCCATAGACACCTGAGACAAGAGATTATAACAGAAAGGTACAATAGACCATCTAGCCCAGAGAAGAAACAGGGATGAGACTCTCCAGAAAATTAAAAAGAAAAGGTCATTATCAACCTTAAATAGAATGGCAAAAACCAGCTTACAGTAGGAAGAAAAGTTAATGAAAATGAATAAATAAAATAATGGCCAAGGAGTGTGTGGCTGGCTCAGTCGATGGAGCACACAACTCTTGATCCTGGGGTTCTGAATTCGAGTCCCATGTTGGGTTTGGGATTACTTAAAAAAAATAAATATTAAAAAAAATAATAATGGCCAAAAGAGATGAGAAAGATTAGAAGCCTGCATGATTAGAACCTAAAGTTGATGGAATACTGCTAGGTAGAAGACACATAGTTTTATAGAAGATAAATGATTAAGTAATGATCCAAGAAATGTTAGGGAGAACAGAATGAATATACAGAGTTGAGACGTTAACCTTGTAAAATAAAAAAAATATTTTATGTAAACAGTATCTTGTCAGAAGGACATGGGAGCCATATTCCATTCTAGAACACTTAATAGTCTCTCATGATCTTAAAATGTTATATTAGCCCTCAAAGCCTCAATGCCCTCATCTGTAAAACAAGGATAATAACAGTAACTACTACATAGAGCTGTTACAAGAAAACGATACATCTTAGTAAGCCATGGAAACACTCGTGGACAATTTCAAAGAGAAAATGAGTAAAGGCAGCAGGTGGATAGGTATGGATGAACACAAGCTAGACTTTGTCTTGGTATGAATAAATGAAAAAGTTCAGATGATTTGATATTGCTTTGGGAGACAGTGTTTGCTGTTTTTCAAATTACCCTTTAAGTGACCGATTTATTTTCCCCTTGGGGAAAAACATAGATATCATATGTTCTTTAGTTAGCAGTAGTACAACAACATTAAAAAATACCTAATATTATCTTCTTAATTCCTATAAAAATTTTCCTAAGACTAGATCTCTATCATAAGGGGAAAAATGAACTGAGACCCAGAAACCTGTGGAATTGTAAAAGGTTTAACATTTATATTACTGGAAGGCCAGAAGGAGAAAAGACACAGAATATAACTAAAAATGATGAAAATGAAGGCAAAAAATTTCCTACATTTGGCAAAACATATAAACTTGGGGCGCCTGGGTGGCTCAGTCGGTTAAGTGGCCGACTTCAGCTCAGGTCATGATCTCGCAGTCCGTGAGGGCTGTGAGTTCGAGCCCCGCATCGGGCTCTGTGCTGACAGCTCAGAGCCTGGAGCCTGTTTCAGATTCTGTGTCTCCCTCTCTCTGACCCTCCCCTGTTCATGCTCTGTCTCTCTGTGTCTCAAAAATAAATAAATATTAAAAAAAATTTAAAAAAAATAAACCTAATATAATTGAAGAAGCTAACAAGATATACCCAAAGAAATACAAACCAACAAAAAACCATCAGACTAGAATTCTATAGCTGGTAAAAAGAAAAAAGAAGAAGGGAAGGAGATACCGGTTTCCAGTCATGGAATGAATAAGTCATGGGGATAAAATGTACAGCATAGGAAATATAGTCAAACAGAATGTAATAATAGCATTGTATGGTGACAGATGGTAACTACATTTATGGTAAGCATAACATAGAGTTGGGTCAAATCACTTATGTTGTACACCTGAAACTAACGTAACACTGTGTGTCAACTATAATTCAATTAACAAAACGTATTTTTAAAAAAAGATATTGTGAGATAACAGAAAACTAAGCAATTTGTTATGAGCAGACCTAAAATAACAGTTAAAATAAATTCTCTAAATAAAAAGAAAATGATAAAGGAAAGAATCTCGGGCTATCAGGAAGGAAGAACAAATGAAAAGAGTAAAAATATGGGAAAATACAATACGCTTTCATTTTCTTAAAAGTTGAAGCAACAATTATAATGTTACCTAGTTTCTGAATGTATATAAGGTGATATTAAAGATTATAAACAGGGAAAATAAGGGAACATAAAGTGGGTAAGATTTCTACCCTTCACTCAAAATAGTAAAATGTCAACACCAATCAAATGTGACACAGTGTATGTCTAATTTAATACCTGGAATAACCAATTAAAAAGCTATACAAAGAAACACACACAAAAGCGCTATAGGTAAATCAAAATAAAATAGTAAATGTTCAAGTAGTCCACAGGAAGGCAAAAAAGGGAAACAGAAAAACAAAAAAAGGGGAGATTAAACAGAAAACAAAAAATAAAACAGCACATTCAAGCTCTAAAGTAACAATTATATTGAATATAAATGGTCTGAAGCAACAATTCAAGTTAAAAGACAGATTGTCAGAACTGATAAACGAAACATGACCAATCCCAGACATGAAATTCACTTCAAATGTAACAGTATAGGTAGGTTAAAAATAAAAAGATAAGAAAAAATATACCATGCAAACAATAATCAAAAGAAAGCTGAGATGGATATGTTATTGTGAAATAAATTAGATTTCAGAGCAAAGAGAATTACTAAGAACAGAACAGAAAAGTACATGATGATAAGAGAGACAATCCATCAAGAAGGCATAGCAATCTTAAATGAGTATGTTCTAAACAAGACAGCTACAAAATATGTGAAGCAAAAGTGGATAAAAATGAAAAGATATAAAAATTCATAAATTTAGTTGAACACTTCTATATGCCTCCCTCAGCAATTGTTAGAACTATTGAGAAAATCAGCAAGAACTCAACAACACCAATGAACCAACAGGATCTAACTAACATTTTTAGAACATTCCACCCAACAGCAGCAAAATACACATTCCTTGTAAGTGCTCATAGAAAACTTACCAAGATAGACCAAATCCTGTGCCATACCTCAATCCTCAACAAATATATAAGAATTAAAATCATACTGGGGCGCCTGGGTGGCTCAGTCGGTTGGGCGACCGACTTCGGCTCAGGTCATGATCTCTCAGTCGTGAGTTCGAGCCCCGCATTGGGCTCTGTGCTGACAGCTCAGAGCCTGGAGCCTGTTTCAGATTCTGTGTCTCCCTCTCTCTCTGACCCTCCCCCGTTCATGCTCTGTCTCTCTCTGTCTCAAAAATAAATAAATGTAAAAAGAAAAAAAAAATTAAAAAAAAATTAAAATCATACAGTGTGTGTTCTCTGACTAAAATGTAATCAAATTAAAGCAAATAATAGAAAGATAGTAGGTAAATCTCAAAACACTTACAAACTAAATAAAATATTTCTAAATAATCCATGGTCAAAGAGAAAGCTTCAAGGGAAATAAAAATACACACTGAACTGAATGAAAATAAAAATACAATCTATCAAAATTTGTGGAACATGCTAAAGCAATGCTGGAAGAGAAATGTATAGCACTAAATACTCAGATTAGAAAGGAAAAATGATTTTGAAAAACCTACATTCCTTTCTCAAAAAACTAGAACACAAAAAACCTAAAGCAAACCATAAGAAAGGAAGCAATAAAGGCAACAAAAAATCAACAAAATTGAACACAGAAAGAAAAAAGCAAAAATTCAATAAAACAAAGACAGTTCTTTGACAAGATCAAATTGACAACCCTCTACCAAGACTGACAAAAGACGACACAAATTACTAATATCAAAAGTGAAATAGGTAATATCATAAAGATCCTGCAGCTATACAAATGGTAATAAGGAAATACTACGAACAACTCTACATCCAAATTTGACTTCAATAAAATGGACGATTCCTTAAAAAGCACAAACTACCACAACTAACCCAATATCAATAAGATAATTTGAATACTACTATTAATTTTAATAATGTAACACTCACCAAAAAGGAAATTTCCAAGATGGTTCCACTGAAGAAGTCTATCAAAAAAAATTTTTTTAATGTTCATTTATTTTGAGAGAGAGAGAGCAAGAGGAAATGGGGGTGGGGCAGAGATAAAGGGAGAGAGAGAATCCCAAGCAGGCTCTGCACTGTCAGCACAGAGCCCAACGTGGGGCTTGAATCCATGGACCATGAGATTATGACCCGAACATAGATCAAGAGTTAGATGCTTGGGGTGCCTGGGTGGCTCAGTCTGTTAAGGGTGTGATTCTTGGTTTCAGCTCAGGTCATGATCTCACAGCTTCATGGGTTCAAGCCCCGCACTGGGCTCTGTGCTGGCAGTGCGGAGCCTGCTTGGGATTCTCTCTCTCTCCCTCTCTCTGCCCCTCCCACCTTGTGCTGTTTCTGTCTCTCTCAAAATAAACATTAAAAAAAAAAAAAAAAAAGTCAGACACTTAACAGACTAAGCTACCCAGTACCCCTACGAAATGTTTAAAGAAGAAGTAACACCAATTCTATGCAATCTCCTCCAGAAAACAGAAAAGGAGGGAACACTTTCAAACTCATTTACACGGCTAATAATACCCTGGTAGCAGATCAGACAAAGTCAGTATGAAAGAAAAAAACTACAGACCAGTATCTTTTTTGAATAGATACAAAAGTTCTTAACAAAATATTAGCAAATAAAATTCAACAATATATAAAACGAATTATACACCAGAACCAACAAAGGTTTATTCCAAAGATACAAGAGCTATTCAATATTAAAAAATCAACCAGCATTATTTACAATAGCCAAGACATGGAAGCAACTTAAGTGTCCATCAATGAATGAGTGGATAAAGAAAATGTGATAAGTCTATTTGTGTACACACACACACACACACACACAGGAATATTATTCTACCATAAAAAAAGAATGGAATCTTGCCATTTGCGACAACATGGATGGACCCTGAAGGTATTATGCTAAGTCAAATAAGTCAGACAGCGAAAGATAAATATCATATTATCTGACATATATGTGGAATCTAAAAAACAAAACCCCATAGATACAGAGAACAGATTAGTGGTTGCCAGAGACAAGAGATGGTGGTGGACAAAATGGGTGAAGGTGGAAAAAAAAAAAAAAATACCAATTCCAGTTATGTAAGTCATGGAGATGTAATATACAGCATAGTGACCACAGTTAATAGTACTGTATTGTATGTTTGAAAGTTGCTCAGAGACTGGGGCGCCTGGGTGGCCCAATTGGTTAAGCATCCGACTTCGGCTCAGATCATGATCTCAGTTCGTGAATTCAAGCCCAACATCAGACTCTGCACCGACATCTCAGAGCCTGGAGCCTGCTTCACATTCTGTGTCTCCTTCTCTCTCTGCCCCTCCCCTGGTATCTCTCTCTCTCTCTCTCTCTCTCTCTCTCTCTCAAAAATAATAAACATTAAAAAAAATTCAAAGTTGCTCAGAGAGTGTATCTTAAATGTTCTAATCATAAAAAAAATTCTATGTGTGGTGATGGATGTTAACTAGACTTAATGTGATCATTTCACAATACAGTATATAAAAACACCTGAACTGGGGCGCCTGGGTGGCTCAGTCGGTTAAGCGTCCAACTTTAGCTCAGGTCATGATCTCACGGTCCGTGAGTTCAAGCCCCGCGTCGGGCTCTGTGCTGACAGCTCGGAGCCTGGAGCCTGCTTCGGATTCTGTGTCTCCCTCTCTCTCTGACCCTCCCCCGTTCATGCTCTGTCTCAAAAATAAATAAACATTAAAAAAATAATTAAAAAAATTAAAAAATAAAAATAAAAACACCTGAACTATTATGTTATACACGTGAAACTAATGTTATATGTCAATTATACCTCAACTGTTAAAAAGTGAAAAGAAAATATAATTCACTACATGAACAGACTAAAGAAAAAAATCATGGTATCAACAGATACAGAAAAAATGAGAAAATCTAATACTTACTTAAGAGAAGAACTCTCAGAAAAATAGGACTAGAAGTAAATTCCTCAAGTTATGAAAAAAGTTTACAAAAAAACCCTTAAAATTAATATCAGACTTAAAAGTGAAAGATTATGTTTTCTCTCAAAAATTAAGAACAGGGCAAGGATGTCCTACCTCACCACTCTTATTAAACACAGCTCCGGAACTCATAGCCAGTTCAATAATGCAAATACGGGAAATAAAAGGCATACAGATCAGAATGGAAAAAATAAAATTGTCCATATTTACAGATGACATGATTACTTATGCAGAAAGTCCCAAAGATGCTACAAAACAAAAACATACAAACAAAAAACACCTAGAACTAATTAATAAATTCTACAAGGTCATAAGACAAGATCAACATGCAAAAATCAATTGTATTTCTATACATTAACAATGAACATGAAGAAAACAAAATTAAAAATACAATTTCATTTAACTTAAATTTAAAAAAGGGAATATTTAACTACAAATCTAACTAACAAAACATATAGGACTTATGCTGAAAACCACAAAACACTGATGAAAGAAATCAAAAAAGATCTAAATAAATGGAGAGACATGGTGTTCATGGATTGGCAGACTCAATATTGTAAGGTATATTGTCCCCAAAATGACACAGAGGTTTAACATAATTCCTATCAAACCCCAGGTTTGTGTAGATACAGGCAAGTTTTTCTAAAATTTTATTAGAAAAGCTGAAACAATTTTTAGAAAGAATAATGTGATGAGGCACCTGGGTGGCTCATTGGGTTGAGTGTCAACTGGAGTTCAGCTCAGGTCATGATCCCAGGGTCGTGGGATTGAGCTCTGTATCAGGCTCTGCGCTGAGCATTGAGCCTGCTTAAGATTCTCTTTCTCCCATCCTCTGCCCCCTGATCCAATCATGCTCTCTCTAAAAATAAAAAAATAAAAATAAAAGAATAACATGGAAGAAAAACTACATCCAAGTTTCAAGACTTATACAGCTCTAATAAAAAACAATGTGTGGGGCACCTGGGTGGCTCAGTCAGTTGAGTGTCCAACTTCGGCTCAGGTCATGATCTCGTGGTCCGTGGGTTCAAGCCCCGCATCGGACTCTGTGCTGAAGGCTGGGAGCCTGGAGCCTGCTTCACATTCTGCGTTTCCCTCTCTCTGCCCCTCCCCCACTCATGTTCTGTCTCTCTCTCTCTCTCTCTCTCTGTCTCTCTCTTTCTCTCTCTGTCAAAAATAAATAAACAGTAAGAAAAATTAAAAAAACAAAACAAAACAATGTGCTATTCATGGAAGGATAGACATATAGATCAATGGAACAGAATAGAAAGCTCAGAAATAGACCCACACCAAGTATAGCCAAATGATTTTTGATAAGGTACAAAAGCAATTCAATGGAGGAAGGTAGCCTCTTCAACAAATGTTGCTGAATAATTGAATATCCATAAAAATAAACCTCAACCTAAACTTCATAACTCCTACAAAACCTTAACTAAATTGGACCACAGATTTTAACATTAAACATTAAGTGTTTTTGTTTTCCATTTTATTTTAATTCCAGTAGAGTTAACAAACAGTGTTAGTTTCCAGTGTACAATACAGTGCAACAATTCTATATATTATGCAGTGCTTATCATGGTTAAATGTACTCTTAATCCCCTTCACCTATTTCACTCACCCCCCCACCGACCTCCCCTCTGGGAATGGTGAGTTTGTTCTCTATAGTTAAGCATCCGTTTTTTGGTTTGTCTCTTGTCTTTGTTGTTGTTGGTTTGTTCTGTTTCTTAAATTCCACACATGAGTGAAATCATATGGTATTTGTCTTTCTCTGACTGACTTATTTCACTTAACATTATGCCCTCTAGAACCATCCATGTTGTTGCAAATAGCAAGATTTCATTTTTTTATGTCTGAGTCACATTCCAGTGTGTGTGTGTGTGTGTGTGTGTGTGTGTGTACACACATCTTTATCTATTCATCTATCAATGGACACTTGGGTTGCTTGAATATCGTGGCTACTGCAAATGTTTCAATACACATAGGGGTGCACATATCTTCTTGAGTTAAACAGTAGGTTTTTAGGGGAAAAAACCAAAACAGGGTAAAATATCTGATACCCACAATTTACTGAAGACTTCTGAGACAGGACCAAAAAAGAATGATCCATAAAAGAAAAAAATTTTTTGATAAAATGACTATCAAATTTAACAACTTTTGCTTTGTTGCAAAGATCCAAGTAAGAGGATGAAAGGACAAGCAAATACTGTGAAAAAATACTTGTAAACCAAACATACCAGAGTACTTAAAGAACTCCCAAAGCTCAACAATAAAACACTATCTGATCAGAAATGGGCAAAAGTTATGAACAGACATTTCACAAAGAGGATATACTGATGGCAAATAAACACATGAAAAGATACCTCATTAGTCATTAAATACATGTAAATTAAAATCATTATGAGATATCATTACACATCCATTGGTACAACTAATATGAAAACACAGTTACAATTCCAGTGCTGATGAGGATATAGATGAACTCTCATACACTGCAGGTGGATATATAAAATGGTAGGGCCACTCTGAAAAACAGCAAATATTATATGGCCTACCATTTGTACCCATGGGTATTTATCCTAAAGAAATGAAAACCCTGTCCATGGAAAATCCTGCACATGACTGCTCATAACAGCTTTATTTCTAATAGCCAAAGAAGACAAACAACTAAAATATTTTCAATAGGTGAAAAACTAAACAAACCATAATCTATCCATACCATGGAATAATACTGTCATAAAAAATAACGAACTACTGAAAGATACAACTTGAATGTATGTTAGGTGATGAGTGAAAAATCACCTAACTCATTATGATGAGTGAAAAAACCAATCTCCAAAGGTCACATACTGTATGATTTCATTCTAATAACATTTGTCAAATGATAAAATAGAGATCTCCATCTCTATACTAACAGATTACTGGTTGCCAGGGTTGGGGGGGGCGGTGGGGGAGGGATGGGTAATAACTATGCAGAGGTAACAAAAGGGAGATCTCTGCAGTAATGGAATAGTTCTATGTCTTCTAATGGTTATAGAAATCTACACATGTGAAAAAAATGGCTCAGAACTATAAACACACATTGAATCAATTGCAATTTTCTGGTTGTGGTACTGTACTACAGTTATGTAAAATGTAACCACTGGGGGAAAGGTGAAGGTTGTGCTGGACCTCTCTGCAACTTCCTATGAATCTGTAATTTTTTCAAAACAAAAAGTTAAAAAGAAAAACACAGATAACAATGCCAAAATAACACAGAGGGTAAAATGATCTCACAAAGATTTTTAAAACAGTTATTATTAAAATGCTCCAAAAAATAAGGCCAAACACTCTTGGAATTAATGAAAAGATAGACAGTGTAGTCAATAAAGAAAGAACTAAATGGAAATTTTATACCTTTTTTTTTTTTAACGTTTATTTATTTTTGAGACAGAGAGAGACAGAGCATGAATGGGAGAGGGGCAGAGAGAGAGGGAGACACAGAATCCGAAGCAGGCTCCAGGCTCTGAGCCATCAGCCCGGAGCCTGAAGCGGGGCTCGAACTCACGGACCGTGAGATGGTGACCTGAGCTGAAGTCAGACGCTTAACCGACTGAGCCACCCAGGTGCCCCCTAAATGGAAATTTTAAAATGGGAAAACACAATAACCATAATAAAAAACACACTTGATAAGCTTGACAGCAGCATGGAGATGACTCTGTATACTTGAAGATAATTATGCAATCTTAACAACAGTGAGAAAAAAAAGTTTTAAATGAACAAAGCCTTAAGACCCTGTGGAATGACACCAAAAGGGGGAATATTTGTGTCATCAGAGTCCCAAAAGAACAGAAGAAACAGTATGGTGCAGGAAAAATATTTGAAGAAACAAAGGTTGAAAACTTATCATATTTGCAGAAAGACACAAACCTACTGATTCAGGAAACTTAACAGCACCACAACAGAATAAACCCAAATGAATCCACTTCTAGACACATGCTGAAAACTAAAGACAAAAAAAAAAATACTTTGAGAACTACCAGAGAAAAATGGCACCTTACTTACAGCGGAAGACTGAACTGGCTAACTCTACCTTTCCCACTTGAAACTATGTGAAAACTGAAACGAAGTGGAACACCATTTTTAAAGTGCTAAAAGAACTGTCAATTCTACAGCCATTGAAAACAACCTGTAAGAATGAAAATGAAGTAATATTCTAACAGGAAGAAAAATATGAGAACTCACAGCCAGCTGACCTGACTGCTGTAAAAGAGCTACACTTGGAGGGAAAACAAACAAACAAACTCCTAAAGGAAGTTCTTTAGACAGAGGGGAAATGATAGAAGGAAACTTGGAACATAAGGCAAGAAAGAAGAGTAAGAGAAATGAAAGACATCTGTTCTTCTCCTATTTAGCTCTTTAAAAGGTTTAACAGCTGAAAGCAAAAATCATAACATTTTCCGTTGGGGTTTTCAACGTCTATAGCTGCAATAACGTAAGACACTACAACAAAGAGGAGGATAAATGGGCCCAACTGGTGGTAAGGTTTTTACTTTACATATGAAGTGGCAGCATACTGACTCCAAGCAGATTGAAAAGTTAAGTACGAATATTGAAATCCCTAGAACAGTAGCCACTAAAAAAACTACACAAAAGATATAATAAAAAACACAAAAGGTAAAATTGAATCCTAAAAAAACATATAAATAACCCAAAAGAAAGCAAGAAGGAAAAAAACAGGAACACAGAACAGGAAAAGAAGCACAAAACAATAAAATGAAAGACTTAAAACCCTAACATAATAATTACATTAAATGTGAATAGTCTTAGCACACTTAACATACATTAAAAGACCATCAGAATGGATTTCTTAAATCCATTACATGTTAATAAAAATAACTTTTTTATTAAAACTTGAAGATTTTTTTAAAGTTTATTTATATTTATTTTTGAGATGGGGGGGGGGGGGCTACAGGCAGAGAGAGAGGGAGACAGAATCCCAAGCAGGCTCTGCACTGTTAGCACAGAGCCCAATGTGGGGCTCGAAATCGTGGAACTGTGAGATCACTGACCTGAGCCAAAATCAAGAGTCGGACGCTTAACTGACTGAGCCACCCAGACACCCCATGAAAACTTTTTTAATTGATAAGAAGAAATTCATTGCTTTACATTTTTACAAATTTATTTTGGCTAACTACAAGACAGCTCTCAACTAATTCTGCATTTAATCTGTTGGAATACACTGTCTTGGTAGAAGTATGAAAATCTGACTTCACATAGCTATGAGTTAAAGAAGTAAGGAGTATTTTTTAAAAGATTTTATTTTTAAGTAATCTCTACACCAAATGTGGGGCTCAGACTCACAACGCTGAGAACAAAAGTCATGCTCTACTGACTGAGCCAGCCAGGCGCCCCAAGAGTATTTTTACAGCATTTTCAGATAATTATGGAAATTCTTTGCTACAAAACCAAATTTGACAAGTGGTATTTCCTAAAGGTCAGTTGCAATTTGGAATCTTTTATGTTTATTTTGCAACATTAAAATGTATTGGTCTATCTTGCACTTTGAGCAGATCTTTTTAACTCATAAATGATTTTATAACATCATGCATTGGTCATTTAGAAAATATTGGCTCACTGCATTATGAGTTTTTCCAAATGTTGACACATTTCATCATATAATATTGAAAAATCACATTTATCAATGTCATCACCAACCTCACAAGAAAAGTCTTTAGGCCCTGGGAAGTTGTCAAGGTCAGGGTGGCAGATACAACTTTCCAAAATTCTTTTAGCTTTCACCTAAAAGCTCTAATTTTATCATTGGTCACAAATATTATCAGTTGTTTTCCAACCTTTATACTTCAAAGTCCAGTTAGCACAGGTCCTTCCCCAGTGACACACACATACACACAGGTAAAGCCAAACATAGACACACATCCTTCATATTTTAAAGGCCATATATTACCGAATATAGCAAGTAAATGGCAGTTCTGTCACGGGTTAATACGTTCACCAAGTTAAGTTTTTTTTCCCCTTTCTTAAAAGTCAGTTTTATTGAAGTATAATTCATGTAAAGTAAAATTCATCCTTTTCAGGTTTATAGTTCTATGAATCTTGGCAAACACAGTGTGTAAACACCACCACTGTCATCACAATCAAGATATAGAACACTTCCATCACCCTAAATGTTCTCTTGCACCTCCCTTATCCCATCCTCAGCCCCTGAAAAATGTTCAGTTCCATTATAAGACGGTAATCCAAACACAGGGATATCAATTTTTTTGAACATTTTCTCAAAGTCATCCCATATATTATTTCACATCAATTAAGGAAAACATTACTACTGTCTACTGTTAAATCATGTACACAATAGTGTTATCAATCAACACCACTGTAAGTATGCACTTCATTCTACTTCAGATCAACATGTTTCACAGCTTAGACTGCCTACCAACACTCATTTTTCAGGCATGTCAAATCCAACAAAGATATATTTTAGCAGGTAGCTATTTGAATCTTGTACTACAGTGCAGGTTTAGTCAAAGAACTGGCTCCCATCCCTCATCCAGTCAAGTTACAGATCACTGCTTCTAAGATAAAATTTACAGGACTTATTTTCCCCTCCAAACCAGTCAGTAAATACTTATTAAGATCTTTTCCCTACTATTTCATATCTCATCTTTCCCACTTCATTATTTACCAATTCCCATACATTTCAATTTAAATATTTTTCATTTAGTGTATTCTATATATATATATATATATATATATATATATATATATATATATATCCATATCCTCCTAAGTGCTATGGAAACACTTCTCTTTGTGGCATTGGTGTCTACAACTCTGGTGTTTCCACTATACTACAGGGAGTTTGCCATTTACTGGCTATGTGCTGTTAAGCAAATGCATTTACCTCTTCTAAGGTTTAATTTCATTTACAAAGTGGGAATAATTTTTGTTTTTAATGTTTATTTGAGAGACAGAGAGAGAGGCACAGAGAGAGGGAGAGAGAATCCTAAGCAGGCTCTGTGCTGTGAGTGCAGAGCCCAATGTGGGGCTCAAACCCACAAACCACGAGGTCATGACCTGAGTCAAAATCAAGAGTCGGACGCCCAACCGACTGAGCCATCCAGGTGCCTCTGAATGTGCAAAGTCTTATAAAAATGATTATTACTGGCTTTTGGTCCCTCATCCAAAATTCATGTGTCAGGGGGGAAAAAGAACCCACCTATATCTTTATCCAAGCCACTATGTTACCCCCTAGAATAGATACAGCTTAAAAACACAGCACAGGACCCAACAAAGGGGCTTGAAATCACAAACGGTGAGATGATGGCCTGAGTCAAAATCAAGAGTCGGTCACTTAACTGACTGAGCCACTGAGGCACCCCCCACAAAATCTGTTTTTTAAGTATAGCAAACTATTCTTTTACAGCCTATTCACAACTAACAATTTCTTCGTAAGTTCCTAAGAAAATGCAGGTCCTTTCCTTCTGGCAAAGGGACAAGGTACTAGGGAGTTACCATGATGATTGAGGGTAACACTTCATTTGGATTCGTTATCGAATTTCATTCTCTTCCCCCCCCTCCCAAAACAGATCAAACAAAACCAACTTTTTCAGAAAATGCTCATTCTCCTTCATATAACCTGTTTTTTCTTAAACCTTATTTTAAAAAAGAGAAAATAATTTCTTAAATGGGAGGCAACTGTTTCTATCTAATCCTACTTTGGTTTATTTTTGTTTTCCTCACAGTAGATACCCAAATGAGATATATGCAGGAGACATAATGTCTGGCTACTTGGCAACTATTCAGTTCTTCCCAAATCTGGCTATGCAATCACCTAGGCCCTGTCAAGAACACAAATTTCAGCATACTTATATCTCCCAACTCCAATTCTCATATGGCAGGGCTGTGGTGAAGCCTGCAAGAATCTGTATTTGGTTTTGATGTGGCTGATCCATGAACAGGAATTTGGAAAATTTTCAGTATGTCACCCAAAGATTTAACATTAGGGGTGCCTGGGTGGCTCAGTTGGTTAAGCTTCTGACTTTGGCTCAGGTCATGATCTCACAACTCGTGGGTCCGAGTCCCGCATCAGGCTCTGTGTTTTGGATTCTGTACCTCCCTCTCTCTTTGCCCCTGCCACGCTCATGCTCTATCTCTTTCTCCTTCAAAAATAAATAAACATTAAAAAAAGATTTAACATTAAAGGCAAAGCACCTTACAGGCATCCTTCCATCAAAGGATCAGATGTTATCCCAGTTGTAGTCTTAGGCTGTCAGTCTTTGGCAACTAGTTGGCAATACTTATTTTAAGTCTAGTGTCAGATAACTTAACAATTCAGTAAAAAATTCATTTCCAAAAAATCTAAAGAATAAACTATCATTACTTGGGATTCTTCTGATGAGGAATCTCTACCTAATGTAGTAGAGACTATTTGGGACTGCCCAGCATGTCATTGCCCTTTCTCATGATAACTGACCTCCAATTTCTACCCCTCCCTCGTGCAACTCTAATATATCTTGATATAAGGTGTCTTACCCCCCAAACTGAGACTGGAGTACATGATGAAAGCCTAAGCTTATGATGATACTATTCTTCTGACTATTGTGATTGGTTCATATATGGGCACATAATCTGAGTTGGCTAAATCAGTTAGAAACTCTATTTGAAGGGCAGAAGAAAAGATTTTTGCTTCCCACTGCATCTGAACAAATAGAGATGGAAGCTACTGGCAATCATCCTACAATCAAAATAAATTATCTACCTCAGGAGAAAAACCATACTAAAGAAGCAGATCTGAAAAACCAGCACCCAATCACATCATTTGAGTCCTGAAAAAGAGACATTCCTGAAGCTAGAATCTACCTATGAAGTATTCAGAGGCAATAAATGTCCCTCATTGCTTAACCTAATTTGACTTGAATCAAAAGATTCCTGGTTAATACAGAAAAAAAGAAGTAGAAATCTCTATAGGCCCTTTACCTTCAATTCACAAAATCCAGTAGTACTCTGAAACAATTATAAGAAGAAAGAAAGGGGCAGGGGCTGAATTTCAATGCTACCATTACAAAATAAGCCCACTGCTTTTATTTAGATTATAATTCATTTAGTTATAATAAATAACTTACTCTAAAACTATCCAAGAAAACCTATCTGACACTAATAACTTCTTCCTTCGACTCAGAAAGATGGTAGAAACTACGGGCACAGAGTTGACTAGGGTAATGCCAAAAAGCCAGTTAACAACCTGGAGTGGCAAGACAAGCTCCTACAGGCAAAAAACTTTGGGCCAGATAAGCACAGGGAATGAAGGTAAAAGGGACCAAGGGGCAGTCATTTATCATCAGCTTACAGTATTGTTTTCATGAGATTTCAAACTCTATAGATCATCACATTTAATACCCACCACTACCTTATGAAGTAAATTATTTTTTAATATTTATTTTTGAGAGACAGAGAATGAGCAGGGGAGGGGCAGAGAGAGAAGGAGACACAGAATCCGAAGAAGGCTCAGGGTCTGAGTGTCAGCGCAGAGCCTGATGCAGGGCTCAAATCCCCAAACTGTGAGATCATGACCTGAGCCAAAGTCAGACGCTTAACTGACTGAGCCACACAGGAGCCCCTGAAGTAAATTATTATTAACTCCATTAACTCCATTGTATAGTTTGAAGAAATGGCTGTTGTAAAGAGTTTAAGTGACTGATCCAAGGTCACAGAAAAGAAGAAAGGGAGAAGGGATGGTATAATAGACATCTCTTATTGTTTGCCCTGTCCCACTGCCCTCATTTTTCTGGAAACTACTTCCCCATTCCCATAGTTCTCAAGTGATCCTACCCTCTTTATCACAAATAGTTAGTCTAGGGATAGGCCCTGACCCAAACCAAACTAATGAATCTCTTGCTTCAGAGCTGTCTGGATTTGAGATTTTGAGATCAGGTTTCCCTGAATCTATAAATTCTTCTTGCCTAGGAAAATTCAAGTTGAGTTCTATCGTGTATAACTGTCAGAGCCCTAACTAATTCAGAGGGAAAGAACAGGAATACAGGGATGAGGGGATAATCATTCACAAAAATCAACAAGTATTAATTAAATAATAATGCCCAGAATTATACTGAGCCCTGATTAGCCCTGAAATTCTGATTAGAGAGGTAAGAACAACACTCAAAGCAGACTCATATAAGATAGCTGTGATCAACTACAAGACAGGGGTGCCTGGGTGGCTCAGCTGATTAAGTATCCAACTCTTGATTATAGCTCAGGTCATGATCTCACAGTTGTAGAGATTGAGCCCCACCTGCTTAAGATTCTCTCTCCCTTAGTCCCTCGGCCCCACTCATGCTCTCTCTAAAATGAAAAATAAATAAACTACATGAGACAGTTACAAATACTGTAAGAGTTCAAAAAAGAAAACTACATTATAACATAGTTATGACTTATGTTAGGCAATAAAGATGACAAAGGAAATTGGTGAAGAGAATATAGAGGAAAGATATGGCCTGGAACTGTGAGAACAAACGTTGGGAAAAGCAGTAGAAAGTAGAAAGTGAAAAAATCCGGGGCGCCTGGGTGGCTTGGTCGGTTAAGCGTCCGACTTCGGCTCAGGTCATGATCTCACGGTCCGTGAGTTCAAGCCCCGCGTCGGGCTCTGTGCTGACAGCTCAGAGCCTGGAGCCTGTTTCAGATTCTGTGTCTCCCTCTCTCTCTGCCCCTCCCCTGTTCATGCTCTGTCTCTGTCTCAAAAATAAATAAACGTTAAAAAAAAAAAAATTAAAAAAAAAAAAAATCCACCTGGACCAGACTATTTTGGAGAATAACAGGAAGTAAGGTAAGCTAAATAGGTAAGCTAAGACCACATGACAAAAAGCACTAAAGTTAAGAAAATGAAAGATATAGTATGGACTACATAGGCAAACTGCTAGGATGTCCCACTAATACAAGAATGTTGGGTTAAAAGTCTGGACTTGGGTAGGGCAGCAATAACAGAAAGCAAAGATAAGACTCAAAAAATATCTCAAATGAAGAACCCCATTCTACTGTTCTCCCAAGTTTATAAGCAGTATTTCTAACTACAGTGGAGACGTCATCAAATCTATAATATAAAGGTAAAGAAAAAAGTAACTATTAACACCTGGATATAAATTATTTCATTTAATCCTCATAAGTAAAACCTATGAAGTAAATATTATCATGATTTTCATTTTGCAGATTTAATATAAGAAAGTTAGATACTTGTCCAAGATCACAAAACTAAATAAAAAGCTGGCCTGTGGTATAGGGAGGTGGATAATAATACACTTGGTCAGCACAAAAGTCTTCTTTCCCAGGACAAATTATAAAGATTTACAATGATGACAATGATGATGATGATAATGATAGCTAACATCTACTAAATGCTGGGAACTATGCAAAGCATGTTACATGCATTATCAGATTTAATACTCTTAACAGCCCTGTAAGAGTTTATGATTAATCTTATTTGAGGATGATGTGTTTGAGGTTTAAAAAAGTCAAGAACTTTACCCAACAATCACTAAGTTGTACACTTGAAACTAATATAAAATTGTGTGTCTACTATGCTCAAATTAAAAAAAAAAAAAAAAAAAAAAAAAAAAAAACTTTACCGCAAGTCACGAGGCTAATAAATGGCTGACCTGAGTAGGATTCAAAATCAGACAGTCTGACTCCAGAGCATGCTCTTAACCATTAGGCTATACTGCCTCTATGATTACAGATTACTAGAAATAAGCAGAGGAAATGCAATTAGGTTGAGATAAGTAAACACTTTCAGAGTGGATGATAAAAATTAGAGAAACATTTTCTTTGTCCCACTGCTAAAGGAACAGTGAAATTTAAGCAATCAATGAAAGAAGAAATAGAAATGTGTATCTAAAACAGAATTTCTTAATAACATTGGAAATTTAAATAAACTTGTATCTAAAGACAAATTAATCTGGACAGGGTTTCAATTAGTAAATTTTGTATTATACTCCTAAAGAAAACTAAAGTTCAGGGACTGGGTATTATCTGTCCGAGGCCAATACAACTTTTCAATATATAATGTACAGAGTCAATTAGAT
Source organism: Panthera tigris (assembly GCF_018350195.1). Taxonomy (NCBI): domain Eukaryota; kingdom Metazoa; phylum Chordata; class Mammalia; order Carnivora; family Felidae; genus Panthera; species Panthera tigris. Next base: position 43,826,704 of record NC_056671.1, read on the forward strand.
GAATACAACTTAAGGCATCAGTTCCCCCAACCCCACCGCATTCAGCTCAGTTTTTCTTTCACTATATCATACCCACATTCTTAGAAATCAAACAAATGTGTAATTCTGTTAGTATTGTTAGAAAGATTTTTCATGTAAAATACAAACTCAAAGTGATGATAAACTCAGATTGGAATTATCAGTATAAAGAATGTTTTCTTCTTTTCAAAAATAATATTTCATAGTTCTATTCATTAAACAAGAACAAGAAGCAATTTCAACCCAGTAGCAGTGAATACTCCTATAATCCAGATTGTGGTCTCAAAGTATCATTCCCCACTAAAAGGAAAAGTAATGGCTGACTTCCAAGTCTGGGGTAAGAAATGTACAATATGAGCCTGGGCATCTTATTATACAAAAAACAAGGAAGCTCTACCAAAGAGTACTAGAGTCATATACAAATCAGATGGGAACCAATGTAGAGACTCCCATTAGTCAAAGGACAAACTGAGCATCAAATAAGGATGACAAAAATCGACTGAAACACACTAAATTTTTTTAATGTCTTCCATAATGATCCTAAAAATAAAAAACAAAACAGAGGGAGGAATGGATGGATGGATGTATGGAGGGAGGGATGCTGACTGGGTAATATCTTGTTTACTGACCCTTAGAGACTGGTTCAATGAGTTCTTTTGCATACTAGCTTTTCAGGCAATGGGAGACCACAGTAGGAGACTATAAGGTAGGAGGTCGATAAAGGCAGGGGATGTATTCTCCTGGTTCTCTCACTGCCAGATCAACATGCTTCTCTCTATTTGAAATCACAGCCCCTGTCAGATATTTCATGGTATGCAAATAGCCCGATAGATGATGAGTGAAAGTTCTTAAATTCATAAGTTCTCTTAACAGGAACAAACAGAGGGTTACTGGAGAGGTTATGAGAAGGGGGATGGGCTAAATGGGTAAGGGGGATTAAGGAATCTACTCCTGAAATCATTGTTGCACTATATGCTAACTAATTTGGATGTAAATTATAAAATTAAAAAAAGAAAGAAATACATAAGTTCTCTTAACAGAAGAATTATAGCTAATAAATGTAAAAGAAATGATAGAATTAGAAAGTCATTATTTTGCTATCTTTAGTGAAATAATTGACTCAATGAAGACCACAAATGGATGGAACCATTAGGTAAAAGGATAATGAAGGATTTTACAAAGGAAATTATTATAGGCTATTACCACCTGAACACATTAATCAACCTTAGCATCACTAAGGGTGGGTCAACCAGGTATTATATGCCTCTTGATGTGAAGCAAAAGAAAACACAATCTATGGGGCGCCTGGGTGGTTCAGTCAGTTAAGGGTCCGACTTTGGCTCTGGTCATGATCTCACGGTGAGTTCGAGCCCCACATCAGGCTCTGCACTGACAGCGTGGAGCCCGCTTGGGATTCTCTCTCTCCCTCTCTCTCTACCTCTGTCCCATACTTGCTCTCTCAAAATAAACTTTAAAAATAAAAAAGAAAACATAATTTATGAAATACTCTTGACTAAAAATTTGTAATAATTAAAATCAAGCCTTTAGATCTAACTACCAATTTACAGGAAATATGGAAGATGCAGAAGCAAATTAAATCACATTACAAGAAAACAACAGAAATCCAGAATGTTAAACACTGTACGGTACCAATGACCCAGTTTTTTTCAGCAAGACAATGTGGGGGTGAGGGGTAGACAAGACAGAGGGGGAAAAGACTGAACCACACAATAAAGAGACTTGAAAGACCTAACCAACAAAAGCAACATGTGGGCTTTGGATCCAGATTCTAATAAAGCGACTGCAAAAAGCACATTGTTTTATATGACCAGATAAATATGAATAAAACTGGGAATCAATGGTACCAAGAAGCTTTTAATTTTGTTAGACATGATAATGGCCATGGTGGCAATGAAGAAAACATTCTTTGTTTTTTTAGAGATACTTACTAAAGTATGTAGGGGTGAATGAAATGATTAGTATCTAGAATCTGGAATTTAAAATATTTTGGCAAGAAAAAAAATATTTTGGCAAGTAAAAGGGTGATTGTTGAAGCAAGTGTGATAAAATTTTGAAAACTGAGAATCTGGGTAATGGGAGTTCACTATACTATTTTCCCTACTTCTGTGTATGTTAAAATTTTTCATTTACAAAATTACCAAGTAAAACAAAAATAAATGTTCTTTCCACCATAACGATAGTTTCCAAACTTGAATATGTCTAAGAATCCACAACCCATGCAGGATCCTAGGACTCATCCCAAAAAATTCTGATTTTGTTTGTCTGGGCATGGGCCCAGATTCCATTTTTAACAAGTTCTCGAGCGAATCTGATACAGACAATCTACAGACACATATCTGAGAATTATACATGTAGACTACTTTACCACAAGTCTTTAAATATATCCCAAGCCTTAAAGGAAAGGTGTGATCATACCTCTTACCTCCCCTTTAAGCCTTACCCCACTCCTATCTGCTCAAAATTTACCCTTTTCCTGAGACTACCAGTTCTATGAAAGCAGGATCCCTGTTTGAACTCACCATGGTGTCCCCATCTGAGTGCCTAGTACACAGTACACCATATAAACATTTGCTGAATGAATGAATAACAGCAGAGAAAAGGGAAGACTTAAAACTCAGGAGCACTATTTCAAAATGAATTCCTCTGAGATAAAATGTCAATTTCTTTCCAAAAGTCGATATAGGAGCATGGAGTAAAGACTATAAAGTATGAGGATAACAGTAAAATAAAAATAAAATAAACATAAATAGGGGCGCCCGGGTGGCTTAGTCGGTGGACTGTCTGACTCTTGATTTTGGCTTAGGTCACGATCCCAGGGTCATGGGATCAAGACCTGCACTGGGCTCTACACTTTACATGGAGCCTGCTTAAGATTCTCTCTTTCTCTCCCTCTCTCTCTCTCTCCCCTTCTTTCTCTCTCTCTCTCCCTCCCTCCCTCCCTGCCACTCTCCCTCACTCGTCCTCTCAATAAATAAATAAACAAAATTTAAAAATAAACAAACATAGTAATAAAGAAGGGACACAGGTTAGCAAACCTTCTAAAATAAGACACAAATTTAAAAAAGTATAAGACAACTTCTCACTTCTCTGAGACATCAATTTTGAACATTAATTTGAACATCTAACACCCCACTAACTCTTTAGAAACTACAGTGAAAATGTACTTCTGTATTTCACAATCCCAAACAGGGAGGGCAGGTATATTAGAGAAATAAACTACATGTATACAATTTAATGGATATGCAAATAAGTAACTCAATTACTACCTTCTTTGTTCAAAAAGTACAAACCTCTATAAAGTTATGAACACAAGTCACAAATGCAAAAATAAAAAAGTGCCAAATATAACAATTAACACTTTAGGATGATCTTCTATGGCTATATAAAACTTGTTGCAAAAATAGCACTTACCAAAGATAATTACTATTCTTATATTTCTACCCTAACACCATTTAACTTTTAAATTCTATCTCTTAAATAATGAATCAATGACACAACTTTTTAAGGTTTTTATAAAAGTATAATAAACAAAGACTCATAGAAGTTTTAGAGACACAGTGGGTATCAGCAACTATATGGCCCAACTCTTCATTCTACAAATGGGGAAACTGAAACCTAGATAAGAAAAAAGATTTACTTGGTCACACAGAGAATTAAGAGCAAAACAAGTTTATGACAATGCTCTGAATTTTCAGTCCAGAGGGTTTTTTTTCAATATAAAACATTTTCCATTGTGAAATGCAACACTATCTGTTCATCTTCTTGTACATCACGAGTGTGGTATCCATCAGCTATGCTCTATAGTTAAACTAAATGGATGTACCTCTTTTTCAGTGAGGGATGGGAATGGGGAAGTAGAGCTACTTGACTATCTTCAGCGACAGAACTCCATGTGTATATTTCCTGACGTGGGGTTTTCTGTCATACGTGAAAACAATCTCTATAGTTTTTACCATATACACACAGTAACAAAACTTACAATTATGAACTAAAACTAAACTGAAAAGTTATGCAAAAACTAAAACTGAGAATTTACTCTTTGTTCATTACAAAAATTTTTTATGTGGTTCCTTCTTCTGGATTAAAAACATTTCTGACTCAAGAGATTAATGAATGGTCCAATTCATGTCTCAGCTGTTACTCTGAGCCACCTCTCTATACACCCACAGGGTTACTTGTAGTGCAAGAGGGCCTATTTACAGAGCACATACTGAAAGTATAACAGACACAGAAAGAGGACAAGATAAGAACTCAATCTCCATAAACTAGCTCCAAACTGCCTTTCTTATAAATATAAACCCTTGGCACAAAGTAGGTATGTTATAAGTCATGACTAAATGAATAAACAGTCTCCAAAGTCCCTCCCCATTCTACAGAATCCCATTTAAATATCTCCATTTTCAGTTACAACTGGTTTAGACACTTCAGTAAAGTACAGCTGGATTATGAATTTATGGGTATGGCTTGAGGTGCCAGCATTACTCTGTACTTACAGAAGACAATAAATATCAACTTCTAGCCTAAGCGCCGTAACATATAACAGGAATACTATAAATATGATGAAGTAGTTACCAATTCACAAATGCTTACTAAATGCCATATGCTCTGATAATTGTTTAGTCTGTATTATCTAACCCTTACAACAATCTAGTAGTATTATCCCCCTACTTTCCTAAAGATAAAATAAACTCTGGAGGTAAAAATAATTCACCTAAAATCATCTAGCAAGTACATGGCAGAGCCTACATTTGAATCCAAGTTTAAGAGCCTACCCAAAGATTCGCTCAATGGTGTAATTTGTTTTTGTTATTTTTTTTTAATTCTTGCGACATATTAACATCAAAACAGTCTGGTCAAGGGGCACCTACATGGCTCAGTTGGTTAAGGGCCCAACTCGATCTTGGCTCAAATCATGATCTCACAGTTTGTGATGTGAGCCCCATGTCAGGCTCTGCACTGAAAATGCAGATCCTATTTGGGATTCTCTCTCCCCCCCTCTCTCTGCGCCCCTCCTCTTGAAATAAATAAATGAACTTTAAAAACAGTCTCGTCCAAACCAAGCAGATATGCAATTGACACTGATAACACCCATTAACTCATAAATTATGAACAGTGACATAGTGTTTTAGGCTCAAGGATTTAATGACCTCAGGTCTTTTTATTTCACTAATATAACCCCAAATGTGATCAATTCAACTGGTAGGATGCACAGAGAGATTAGAGAGCAATAATCTAGACTGTGGAACGCTAGCCAAAATCTGTTGAAATAATCCAACATGTGGCATAGGATTGTTTAAATTCAAAACAAAAATTCCAGGTGAGTGACAAAGACAGTAGTGATGTCAATGACCAATAAGTGTATGGAAGAAATTTTATTTTAGAATATAAGGAATTTTCATGACATCCAAGTATAGGTGCGTAGTGGACAGTCAGACACTGAGGATTTAAAACCAGAAAAAAAAAGACTGAAAAGTAAAGACTTGGATCTCATGGGCATAGAGATGACAGTGGCTGAAGCTGTAAGAATGGATGAAATTCCAAGACAGTGAAGAAAATGATAAGCATTACAAGACCAAAGATTAAGACAGAAAAAGAAGTCAGCAATGAAAAGACAGGAAAGTAGTACTAGGTTAGGAAGCCAAAGAAAAGACAATTTAAAGAAAAACTCAAAAACGAACACCTGAAACTTTGTTTGCGTATGCCTCCCACATTCTGAAAAACTGACTAATGAAAAATGGTGGTAACAAGTATGTAGGAAGGGAACAGCAGTGTTAGAACTCAGTATGCACTGTTCAACTAATATTGGTTCCCTTCCCTCCATTCTACCCACTACTGCTGTACCTCCACCAGCAAACAAAAACTAGAAAAAATGGTTATGCTCTTAATTGCATCCGGAAGCAGTAAGCTAAACATGCTAAAGGCAAGATAGCTGTATTTTCAAGAAATGCATGTCACACTTCAAGACAAATATATACCTAACGCTCCCACCCAACTACCTTTGTTTTTCTTTTTTAATTTACAAACCATATCCATTTTCCCCCTTTGGAAATTTAGACTTAATAGAGGTACTCAAAAACATTAAGAAATTGTTAATAACCCCTGGATAAAATAATTGTAAACTTAAAGAAAAAGCAGGAAAAAGGAAAACAGCTCGTGATAATCATTATAAACTCTAACATGGACAGTAAGAGAACCATTAAGATACTGGAAAGAATGTGACTTAGAGAAAACCAAGGTTGAGTGATTTGGATGCTCTAGAAAATAAGTGAATAGTTACCATAATATTATCTTAGGATCTGCAGACTATTTAAGCATTCATATTTGCAGTATGAAAAAGACTTATCTAGTTCTTAAATTATATGTGTTCAAGAAAAGGTTGGATAGCCACTTAACAGGGCATTTTCCAGCTACATTATTTTATAACTACTAATATTCATCATTAAGACCTCAACAAAAAAAGCTGTTTTGTAAGATGGTTTAAAAGAGATCTGCCAGCAAACTCTTTTGAAACCAAAAGTTTTGGGAACTTTGTGAAGAATGGACCTATTCAAGTAAGTGCAGAACAAACATAATTCAGTAACTTTATTTTTTGATATTACAAAAAAAAAACAAAAACCCTAGAACATGAGTGCCGCAAATGGCACACAATACATACTCAATAAATACCACTTAAATAAATCAACAAAGGCCAAAATAATAGAGAAAAGCAATTAGTTTAAAAGGGCTTTCCTCCCTACAATACAAGAGACATCCAAAGTCCAGACAGGGAAGAAGAGTTAAGAACAGACTCACTGAAAAAAGGTGAAGTTACCTGAGAAGTCATTCTGAATGGTAGAATGAATGAATGAATACTTAATGATAAACATAAAATACCATGCCAAAAAAAAAAAAAAAAAAAAAATCAGGCTAGATACTACAAAACTGGAAAAAGGATCTGTCTCCAAAGAAAAATTCAATCTTTACCGACTTCAGATTAATACGGTAATAAAATTTCAGTAACTATCGATGAACAATTATGAAACCAAATAGAAAAAAGGGCCAAGATTGTAAGACTACAGGAGGGGAAAAAAATCTGTCCATTGACTATTTTCTTTTTCAAAATGTTATTTTACAAGTCTTGGGCTCCAAGATACCAGGCTGTCCTAAGTCTGAAAAGGCCTTGATTGCCTACTTTCTTGACTCTTCCTCTTTTTTCAACTTTCATCTTTTACCCTTAATCATTATATCAATTTCAACTTGCATCTCTGCACAAATGATTTCCAAATTGTTATCTTAATTATGAGCTCAGTTTCCTATCTCCAACAGTCTTCAGATCATTTCTTTGTGGTTAGCCCACTATACTCTAAAACACAAGTCTGAAATTGAACTTATCTACTGCCTATTCTTCCCAAGAGATATCCAAACCCAACTTTGTTTTCACCAGTCTCCCTATAACCTACCTTCAAAATTTTTAGAATCCTCTACCTTCTCTAGCTCTGGTTCCCTCTTCTCTCCAACCCTGCTAATCAATCAAGTTCCATTAATTCTTCCTTTCCCATTTTAATTCCTCAATTTGGGGCTTCAATAATTTCTGTACTATTAATTTAAGAAGCCCCCCAATCTCAACCCATCTCCAGTCTTTTTTCACACACTGCATCCTGCATATAACTAACAGATTCATCTTCATTCATCCTGGAACAGTCTCATTTACAAATATTTTAATAGCCACAACATACTGAAGAAAATCTAAACTCTTGTAGCCTAGCAATAAAATCCTCCACACTCTAACCCCAATCTGTTATTTCCAACTTTATCTTCGGTTCCCCTAAACATCTCATAGCCAATTCATCCCCACCCTCTATTCATGTTATCCTCTACTCCCTCTCTGAATGCCCTCCACCTAAATCCTATCCACTCATCATAAAGCATACTCTGGCCCTCTCAACACACAGTGATTTCTTCCTTTCAATAACCAAGAGCTTGTATTACCTGTACCAATTATTTGAAATCCATCACACATTTTTTTCAAATTTTAAAGTGTTCTGTTTTGTTTCTGTATATGTATGTGAGTTTAGGTCTTGGTTTTCCTAAATAGATTGAATTTTCAAGTAAAGAATCCATGACCTCTACTTCTTTGTATCTTCCCACATTTCAATAAATCTGTGAGGTTCCCCTAAATGAAACTGAGGCAAGAGGCTATAAGACAACTTAACAACAACAAAAAAAGCTACTAAGCCCTCCCTATACTACTGTTTCATGGAATGAGACCAAAAAGCAAAATAGAATCAAAGATACATGGAAATTGGGTAAAATATTAAAAGAAAATTTGGACTTCTTAAAAGAGACAGATACTCCTAGTAGAAAGATGTGTTGTTCTAATTTCTTCCACTTCTCTCATTCAATAAAATGTTTTAAACTATATTAAGTATCCACCATCCTGTTTCTCAATATGAAGAGCATCCATAACGTAGGTGAGACATTTCAAAAACATAAACCACAAGACTTTCATTTCACAGTCAAGGATGCTTAGAGTAATTCTGAAAACTTTGGGGAGAAACTTTCTTGTAAAACAGGACACGTTTAAAAATCTGCACAGGTATTTAGAGTAACTAAAATGCATGTTAATATTAAATGATCTACATAATTTTCCTGATTCATGAGATTTTTAAATATGATTTCTCTGAATGGCATTATTTTGTTCAGCTAATCTTAATCCCAAATATTGTACATATCTAACATTAATTCTCTGAGGAGGCTGTAAATAACTATCCATATAGATATACTCCCTGAAACTTTAGAGATTATGTGTTTTTGTTTGGACTAAAATAGAATCATAAATAACTGTTAGTTGTTCAGCAAAGTAAAAGAAGAAATTCGCTTGCAGAGTTTGCAACTATTAGTATCAGGGAAAATAGACAAAACTTAAAAACTCTACCTACAGATAACTATGTTATCAACTACTGAGAAATCTTTAAAATTTTGCCTTTTATTTCATAAAAACTTATTTAGAATGTTTTAAAAGTGACAGTGGTTAAGCACACCACCATCAAAAAAGGCAGTTATAATATCTGTGCGATACTTTTGTAATAAACAATACTGTAAAAGAGTTAATATTGTGATGACCTATCATCAGTTACCTTAGGTTTTTAGACTTAATAGTCCATCAAAAAGTTCCTCCAGATTCAAGTCACCTATGACATTTTGGCTCAAAAATCACTTCCTCAATATCGATTCTCCATTGTCACTTTCAAGTCTAAAAACTAAACCCTTAAGGAGCTAAATCGCTCTAAGTGGAAAGTAGTCTTTCCAGCATTACTGTCAAACCGATCAAAAAGATTAATACTACTAAGATCATCATTCAACAAACTATATACGCAATAACTGACGTGGTAACTTTTTATGTGATGCCTGAAATAGAGGTTTATAAGTATCTTTTGGATAATGATGAACTGAGTCAGACCTAAGAGTTCAGAGAGTAGTTAGCACAGAGCCAGTCCGATGATAAATAAGGACACGGGAGGAGATTTTAGTAGTGCTCCAAAGGCTCTTCAGGAAAAACGGCAGATTTTGATGTTTTCCAAGATTATGCACACCTGACACTTTCTTTTGCAAATAACTAGACTGAATGCAAGAGGAAGGCAAATATATACAGAACCCCAGACAAGCAAAAGACAACAGTGCTACTCACCAGCAAACAATCCGAATTCACTTCCGATTTGGGATCCCGCAGCAGGTTGTCGATTTTTTCAAACCGAGTCTCAAAACTGTCCCCAGTCGACATGTTGCTGCTACTGTGACAATACCTTCGTACCAGCAGCACCAGCAGCGGAAAGCAATTTCAACCAACTTCCTCCAGCGGTGGGTTCGCAGCCGCGGGGCGGAGGAGCCGGAACCTCAGGGTCACCAGGTGCGCCCGGTTCCCTCTCCTTCCCCTCACTGAGGGGATCTCCGCTGTCCAGACCCCGGGCCGGGGGCAACGGCGACCCACAGCCGCTCCGACGCCCAAAGTCGCATCCCACCCGGCAGCCCCTCACGACAGCCGACAGCGCCGTCGCCACCAGCCTTGTCGCTCCGGCGAGGTGCTTCAGCTTAGCGGGCCCCAGCCGCCTTCGCCATGGAGGGTTCCCCGTCCCGAGATGGGTCGGAGGGGAGAGAGAAAGAGAAGCAGGGTGGAGACTCTTTTGGGCAGCAGGGGAGGGAGAAGAGGAAAGGCGAAAACGAAGGGCGGGTGCGGAGCTGTGCCAGCTGCCGCCGCCGCTTGGGCCACGGGCCCGGCCCGCTCCACTCTGAAGTGCTGTAGGCGGTCTAGCCCCGCATCCCCGGCTTTACTTGGCGCGGCCCCGACGCACCGTACCGACTCAGCCAAGAGGTGGTCCCCACGGGATAGCCTCACTCTCCCATTTTGTCCGTCGCTGCTGGGGCTGCTACCGCGGTGTCCGGCGGGGCAGGGCGAGGTCGGTGCCCGATGGAGACTTAGGAGAGGAAGGCTAGAGAGCTCGCGGTGAGGAAGACGACAGTCGGGTCCCGGCGCTGCTTGATGGGGGAGATTCTGGGAGGGGCTGCGTCCCCTGCTCCGGAGAGGGCGAGTCGCGGTGGCGAATGCCTGGGGGGGGGGGGTGGGGCGAGGGGGGCCGTGAGGGACTAATATGTCCGCCTTCCTGTTCAAACAAACGGAGACCGCCGGCGCGGAGTGCGCATGCGGGGCGCGGACGCTCGGAAGGAGAATCGGCTCGGCGCCGCGCGCGCGCGCGCGCACGCCGGCGTCTCCGCCGGGCCGGGCAGGGCCGGGCGGGGCGGAAGGAGGGGCGCGCCCGAGGCCTCTCAGGCGGGCTGGGAGGAGCGGACTGGGTGCGGCAGCCGGCCCCGCCTTCGCCCCGGCAGGCTCTGAGGAGCCCAGCAAAGCTTTGGACCGGTAGAGGAGGTCGGAGCCGGAGGAGGGTGAGCCGGCGGGGTTGCAGCGGAGCTCTTGCTGCCTTTGGTCGCGTCCTGGCAGCTGCCTCACTTCTGCTTCCTGTGGGCTGCAACAGCGGTCCGGGGCTTTCTGACAAGAAAGAAAGTGTGCTTGTTATTGTCATTTTGCAAATAGGTTCTTTTTTAAGGCAAGATGCCTTTTTGCCACCAGGCAGCAGCATTTTGGCACCAGCGGAGTAGTGTTGCCCGTATCGTCCCCGCCCTTCGTGAACACCATAAGGTTTAAACCGTGTGCGATTCCATGGGAAAATTACGAAGCAGTCCCATAAGCCGACTGTGTGTGTCAGGGGAGCACCAAAATATTAACTCTGGATGATATAGTTCAGAGAAGCCAAGTTCACTTTATTTTTTAAAAAATCTCCTAGAAAAAAAATCAATGTTTTTAAGTTATTCATACTAACTTAAATTAGTATTTAATTTAATTAATTTATTTAATTAGTTAAATTAGTATAACTTAACTATTCATACTAGTTCTCCCACACCATTATCATTCCCATTGTATTTCTCTTTTGATGTGTGATCCTGCCTTTCAATTTCAAAGCGTTCAGTGAAATTTAAAATTGTGATTTTACCAGAACCCTTGTAGAATATGAAAATTATGGGCATTTCCTCTTAAATCAATTGCTTCATTGACTGTGGTGTGAGAGGGTACTTGTTACTCAATCTGCAAAGTAATGTTCTGCACTGCTGTCAGTGGGAAATGTACTTTAATTTATTTCTTATCTTTAGTTTTGCCCATAGGTCAAATTAAAGATTGCTAGAAATAGAAAATGTGGGTATTTTACCACACGCTGGTAAATACTACAGATGAACCTATTGTCTTTCTATATAAAAAAAACATTGTACAGCATCGGATCGGCCCACCAACTTTCTGCAGTGAGTCAGAGGTTAGAAAAATGTTACATTGTTTGAAAAATGTCTATCTTCACTTTATTACATACAAGAAATATTTAGATATAAAGCCATTGTACAAATCAAGATAGGAAGTAAGTCTTCACAAAAATCATAACAAAGGACAACTAAACAAAATTCAGGTATTTTATTAAATGCTTTTGCAGTGACTTCTTGGCTTCATCCAGTATTTTAAGCTGGTCATGTGAATTAAATTTATTTTTAAGCAGAGGGCTTAAAATAAATCTGGCAGTTGCCCTAAAATAAATTTCCTAAACTCTGCTTGTCCTTTTTTATTACCATTTTTAGGTATTCTTTGGAATTTTGTTGTTTCTCGGAGAACTGTGAGTATTATATTGCTTTCCATTGGACACATGAAAAAGTACGAGTAGCTAAGACAATACATAAGTGGCACTGATAAATATAAGTGGAATTTAAAACCAATCTGGCAAAGCTACTAGAAATATATGTGGGGCCTATATATTTTACTTCCCTATACGGTTAATCTGATTGTAACCCCTGACTAGCTGTCTTTTACCAGAAGATAGATGGATTCTATATGTTTTTTTTTAAATATAAAAGTCCTCACCTATAACAGGGTGAAATCATATGACATTAAAGTTCCTTTCCAACTTTAAAATTCTATTGTGTAGGAGCGCCTGGGTGGCTCAGTCAGTTAAGCCTCTGACTCTTGATCTCAGCTCAGGTCATGAGATCGAGCCTTGAGTCAGACTCTGTGCTGAGTGTGGAGGCTGCTTGGGATTTTCTCTCTCTCTCTCTCTCTCTCTCTGCCCCTCCCCAACCTCAGAATAAATAAATAAATATTTAAGTGAAATAAAACAAAATCCTATTGTGTAATTGTGGCTAATATGTTCAACAGCGTTGTGGATTTTTTTTTTTTTTAACGTTTATTTATTTTTGAGAGAGAGAGACTGAGCATGAGCAGGGGAGGGGCAGAGAGAGAGGGAGACACAGAATCTGAAGCAGCTCCAGGCTCTGAGCTGTCAGTGCAGAGCCCGAAGCAGGGCTCAAACCCACAAGCTGTCAGATCATGACCTGAGCCAAAGTTGGACACTTAACTGACTGAGCCACCCAAGTACCCTGCATTGTGGATATTTGAGGTGATCCTTAAAGTATATATTAAGAGGGGCACCTGGGTGGCTCAGTCAGTTGAGCGTCCAACTTCGGCTCAGGTCATGATCTCACAGTCCGTGAGTTCGAGCCCCACATCGGGCTCTGTGCTGATAGCTCAGAGCCTGGAGCCTGCTTCAGATTCTGTGTCTCCCTCTCTCTCTGACCCTCCCCCGTTCATGCTCTGTCTCTCTCTGTCTCAAAAATAAATAAACATTAAAAAAAAAATTTTTTTTTAAAGGTATATATTAAGATCCTAAGTGCAAATGCAAAATACTGATTTGTATATATAAGAATATAATATTATACATACTGAGCATTTCCATGTGCTAGGAGTTACTCTATGCGTTTTTACATAGAATGTAATTAAAACTTCAAAAGAATTCTGCTATGATTATACCTACATCATAGATGGGGAAACTGAGGTGTAGAAAGATCTGTTACTTGCTCAAGATCATGACAGATCCAGATTGGAACAGAGGCAGTCAAATTCCAGAGTCCCCATTCTTAACAGCTGAGTATGCTAACACTATCCAATCCTAGTATAATAATAAGTATTTCACAACTGTATTATTTACATTAGCACAGATTTAAATGATTCTATGTAAATAAAATTTGCAGTATGATCATAGTTCCTAGGCAAAAATGTGAAATGATTTCAGCAAGGTTCAGAATAAAAAGGACCTTGACAATGTTCAATAACAGTGGCTTAACTATAGGTTTCTAAACACTGGGTCCAAGAACCAGTGGTACTTCTTGGTGGAGTTTTCCTGACCTGCATGCAACAAAATGAGAATAAAGACATATTATTATAATATGTTTTACAAAGTAAGCAGTTCTAATTTAAGACTGTCATTCAGTCTGAAATTCTTTACTATTTTTTTTTTTAATTAAATCTCCTTTCCTTTAAGAAGCAAGAGTAATAGTAAATGGCACAGTTTTTAGTATTCTTACTTGGAAATTTAAACTTACAGAGTTAGCATCTCTATGGAAACACAAAAAGCTAGTTATATCTTAATTTTTCTGTTTTGGGAATTCAAACATCTGGAAACATTTAATTTAGACGAGACTCATGCTAGGACCCAATGAAGAGACTGTAGTGCTGAAACAATTTGTGGCATATTTGGGAGAAATCATGGAAAAATCAGAAAGGTTTGAGTGTAGACTTGTGAATAGTGAAAGGCAGTTAAGTTCAGCATTCTTTTGCTTTTGGTTATTTTGTAGGAAAGAGACTCAGTTTTATGTTTATGGAATTTCTTTCATAAGCATTGATGTGGTAGCTAGCTTCCAAAGATGGTCCCCAGTGAACCATGTCTCCCAGGATGCATGGCCTCCTGGAGTTACCTCCTACACTGAATCTGGGCTGGGGCCTTGTGAGCTGTTCTAACCAACAGAATGCAGCAAAAATGGCATTGTGCCAGGATCAGGCCCAACTTTGAGAGTCTGCCTGGCAACCAACAGTTTAGTGCTCTGGGATATCCAACTAAACTGAGCTCATCTTGGTGTGAGGAAACCCACGCTAACTAACCACATGAAGAAATCACATGGAGGGCAACAGGAATCCAGCAGACCCTGAAAACAGACTCCAGACTTATGACCCAAGTCAAGCCATTCCATCAGCCCCTAGCCATCTGAAAGGCCCAGATGACACCACATGTAACAGAAACAAGCTAATCCCTCCAACCACTGCCCACACAGTAGAATCATGAAGAAATAATAAAATGATTGCTAATTTCAGCCGTTAAGTTTTGGGGCTGTTTGTCAGCAATAAATAACCCAAACAGTTGGGTTTCAGGCAAAGAATCATTCATAGATATGTATATAGATATGTATTTGGAGTACCTTTCATACTTTTTGTATTTCCCACGATACAAGGAAGCTGTCCACAATGAAGTATTGTAAAAGAATGACAATTAACGCATGTTTACTGTTTTCAACAAAACCTTTATTCAAAAGAAATGTAGGGGCACCTGGGTGGCTCAGTTGGTTATGTCCAACTTTGGCTCAGGTCATGATCTTGCAATTCATGAGTCCAAGCCCCACATCAGGCTGTCTGCTGTCAGCGCAGAGCCCATTTGGATCCACTCTCTCCCTCTCTCTCTGCCTCTCCCCTGCCTCTCAAAAATAACTAAACGTTAAAAAAAAAAAAAAAAAAGAAATATAAAGGCTTTTTAAACAAATTAATGAATGCTTCTGGATTTTAAAAAGTATTATGAAGTTATATTCCCATATAAATACATTTTTACATGTATTTTTATATTTTCTCAATTTAGTGCGTAATGTCTTATGCTGTCTAAAAAATGTACTAATAATCAGGTACGTAGTGTAAATTGCATATCAATTATAATTCAGTACTGTAAATTGCAAGTAATTTCAAAAATGCATACCACAAATGTGTTAAGAATGTGATGTGGCTAAGTTCCTATAGAAACTTTAGCTAAAATTTCCAAACAAGTTTGATACTTACTATATTTAATACAACTTTCCAAAATAGCATTAAAATTTTCTTTAATGTAAAACGATTTCACTTGATTCTGAACTACTTTAATAAACAGAAAGTTGTAAAAATTTAGGTTCAGTTTTAAGAACTTGGTTTTATATGCTTAATATTTACCCCAAAGTAGTTTATATGTCCATATTTCTC
Source organism: Panthera tigris (assembly GCF_018350195.1). Taxonomy (NCBI): domain Eukaryota; kingdom Metazoa; phylum Chordata; class Mammalia; order Carnivora; family Felidae; genus Panthera; species Panthera tigris. The sequence goes on from NC_056671.1 coordinate 43,842,359, forward strand.
TACATCTGAGAAGTGAATCAGGAAGAATATGTTCCTTTGCCTAAGGGTACTCTTTATGAGATCAGTCAAACTATTCTTTTCTTTCCACAGGACATTCAGGCTTGGGAGTCAGTGTAGTTTGACATTTTTAAATCCACTACAGCCTTGGTGCAGCCTAGGCAGAGTTGGGAATTCCAGTGTCTATCGAGATAAAAGCAAGGAAAAGTGTAGGGCCAGCCGTGAGCACAGAGTGCCTTAAGGGCTTCTCCTGACTCACCCTGAATGCCTTCCTCCAACATCTGTTTTTTATTTCCTAGAAGCTCTGTTCCATTCAACTGCAAATATACTTGCATTGACCCTAGAAACAGAATGCAGAAATAGAAAGAAACAGATTTCTGTAAAACAATTACTTTCCTGCTCTGCGTCATTGCCATCTTGGGGACCCTACTGATACCATACTCACAAGCTCAAGCATGCAAATAACTGATAGTACAATTTTTTCCAAGGACAGGGACTGTTACGTTTGTGGAACCCCTGAGATGTGGGTGCATGACCACAGTAAGAGAGGGAAGCTTAGATCAAGGAGATAATAACGGATACATACAGATGGTCACATACTCCTTCTCATTTTTTGCAACAGCCTCCCATCCAAATTTCACCCTCCTATCCAGCACCACTCCACTGAGTCCTTAGACTTAAGTGTGCTTTCTGACCCACTGCCTTTTAGGTTCTTATATCTCCCTCTTTGGTGCCCTTAAATTGGAGAATTGCCTTTTTTGGCATCAATAGGCTCATCATCCCATATTTACTTCCCTTTTTTATTTGTCACAATTTTTATCACTCCTCTTCAGTCTCAACTTTGACTTCCATACCAAACACCTAGAAAGAGAAAAATGTCTTTCTGACATTTCACTATTTTTATCTCTCTTCCATCATTTCAAGCCCTCCTGAAATATAACATTTTCCCTAAAATCTCTGTAACTGGAATAGAGGCATTGATTCCTCATACCCACCCATCAACATATAAATATTACCCATATATACTCTATATATGCCCTTTACCCCCCACCCCTTCTTTTGCAGACAGTATAAATATTCTGCTAGTTGAATTTATACATTTGTTTTGGTTTATGTGCTCTTGTCATTGCTGCTTTATTCATTCCCTAGGGCATAGGCTAGGACTTTAAAAGCAACAATCATACTTTTCATTATAAAAATAGTACATACTTATTTTTAAAATTTTGGAAAATATGAAAATATAAAATAGAACAAAAGAATTGAGAAACTCTGAGGAACCAATGATACTCTCTAGTCTTTCCAAGCCAAAATGGTTCTCATCTCTGCTTCTTGTCGGTCTATTTTATTCTTTTTCCTCTGTCCATGAACTGATTTTTTCTACTTCTCCTGGTACCTAAGCCAAATATAGCAACTTCAGCATCATACACATACAGTGAATTTAAGTACTTACAGGGGTCAAGAAGGAGTTCTTATTCCAATCCATATTCTGTAAATTTTACATAATTATTTTTTGGATAGTTAATACTTGCATATGACATATAAATCCAAAAGATACAACATGGTACATAATGAAAAGTAATTCTTCCTCCCACCTCTGTCCAGAAGCCACTAGTTCCTTAACACAAAAGGGAACAGCTGTGCAGTTTCTTGTATTCTTTCCATAGGTGCACAATCATATTTGTTATATAGACTTTTCTCTGTCTCGCTTCCCACCCGTCCCCCCCACTGCCGCCCCATCTTGACAATGTGCCTTAGATTTTGTTCTGTATCAGTAAATATAAAACTCATTCTTTTTAACTGCTGTAGAGTACTTCACTTGTTACATGCACAACAATTTATTTAACTAGTACCTTACTAATAGACATTTAAGTTGGTACCAGTCTTTTGCTATTACAAACAATGCTGCAATTAATACTTTCATGCACGAGTCCCTCCTATTTATTTTGATTCTTCTTTCAGTTATATGGTCTCTACAATATTTTTTAAAAAGAAAGTCTCATAGGTACCATGGCTTTCATTCATTTTTTCTTTTTTAAATTTCCTACTTAGTCATGGTCTTTGCTTCCTATATTTTTCTATATAATCTTGAACTTATTTTTCCTTTTGCTTCTGCAGTGATTTGGATTTTGGAATAAAGATTTCTTATTTTTAGTCTACTAATAGTTATCTTTAAACATAATGCTGAGTATGCATTTTTATGATTACAAATTTTAAGAATAAAACTAACTTTTGAGAACTTCCTATTTGCACAGGAAACTTGGCACATTTTCTGCCCAACTTTATCTTTCCGCCTTCTTTTCTGAAAATACTACAATCCTTTTTTTCAAGTTTGACAATATTATCTTCAGGTTTGTAACTACATTATAACAATTTGATTTATTTCTGTATGTTTGACTTCTATATTTGTTTCCAGTCCTTGTAGAGAATCTGTTTTCTTGCATTTTAATTTTTACTCATTTTTGAGTGGTCTAAAGTAAAACCTTAAATAATTTTAAAATGAAGAATACTTAGGTGAGATCTAGCATATCTCTAACAATGTCTGTTGTTCCTCACACATCAGTGAAAACATGGATAGGCAGTTTTTTGGGTCCACAAATTTTTGCCTTAAAAATTAATTAGATTTACTCTTTTAGACTTTTTTAGACTTAGTGCTACTGAGGAAATTAGAAGACCAACCTGTGTCTTGCTGCTCTACTGGCAGCATTTTCTTACTTAGCTCTTGTAGGATTCCTGAAATTCAAAACCTTCACTGGGATAATTCTAGAGGTGGATCTCTTGTCATAATTTTATTTTTCCCGAAAACGAGAACACCTTAAAAGACTCAGGTCTTTCTTTACCTGAGTAAAGTAAAATTTTTGTCTAAGTTTACTGCACATGCTCCGTTTCTTATTTTCTTCTTTTGGAACAACTCTTGGTAATTAGGATCTCATCTTTGTCCTCACCTCTATTTCTTTGGTCTTCTACATTCTGGGAAAGCTTTTCGAGTTTTTATTCTGAAACACTGATTTGATTTTCTGCACCAAGAAGTCGGCTATATACTGATTCCAGAATGGATTCTATTTGAGTTACTGCATTTCTAAATTTTGGGTTCCTTGAAGCCTTTTCTAGTTTGTTTTCTTCTCACCCTAATCTGTTTTTATTTCAATTTGGCCTGCTCTATTTTTTAATAGCCTGTATTTCATAGACACAGATTTTTTTAAGACATAACTTATATCTAGTATAATGGACAAACATAGTGTGTACAACTCAATAGAGTTTACATAAAATGCACTCATGTGAACAATACTCAAATCAACTATAGAATACTTTCAACACTCCCAACTGTTTCCTCATTCGCCCTATCCATAAATCCCTCACCAAGGTTAATTAATATTCTGATTTCGATCACCATAGACTAATTCTATTACCATTAGGTTAGGTTATGTGTTGGGGCACCTGGGTGGCTCGATCAGTTAAGCAACTGACTTAATTTCAGCTCAGGTCATGATCTCATGATTTGTGGGATTGAGCCCCACATCAGGCTCTGCACTGAAAGCATGGAGCCTACTTGGGATTCTCTCTCTCTCTCTCTCTCTCTCTCTCTCTCTCTCTCTCTTTTTCTGTCCCTCCCCCACTCATGCTCTCTCTCTTAAAGTAAATAGATAAAACTTATAAAAAAAGGATTAGGTTACATGTTTTAGAATTTCACAGGAATGGAATCATATAGTACCTACTTTTTTGTGACTGACTTCTTTAGTTTTATACATTTTGTGACATTTTTTATTGTAGTAAAATATATATAACATAAAATTTCACATTTTAATCTTAAAAAATTTTTTAAATGTTTGTTTATTTTAAGAGAGAGAGAGCAGGGGAGGGGCAGACAGAGAGGAGAAGAGAGAAAATCCCAAGCCCAGATGTGAGGCTCAATCCCACAAACTGAGAGATCATGACCTGAGCCAAAATTAAGAGTTGGACGCTTAACTGACTGAGCCACCCAGGCACCCCCCATTTTAACCATTTTTAGGTGTACAGTAAAATGATATTAAGTATACTCACATTGTTGTGCAACCATCCATCCATCTCCAGAACTTTCCATCTTTTCAAATTGAAATTCTATATCCATTAAACAACCACTTCCCATTCCCTCATCCTCTGAGCCCCTGGAAACCATTATTCTATATTTTGTCTCTGTGAATTTAACTATTCTAGGTACCTCATACAAGTGGAATCATGTAACATCAGTTCTTTTGTGTCTGACTTACTTCACTTCACATAATGTCTTCATCTATATTGTACCGTATGTAAGAATGTCATTCCTTTTTAAGGCTAAATAATATTTCATTATACATATATACTCATATACACATATATTCATTTTGTTTATTCATTCTCAATGGACATGTTTTTTTTTAAAGCTTTCTAATATTTTTTCTTGTTCCTGTAGTAAATCAGTAGTAGATGAAGATGAAAACTTTTTAAAAACTCTTAGATTATTTCTCTTGTCTTGTACGCAAAAATGTATTCCATTGGGGGGGTGCCAGGGTGGCTCAGTTGGTTAAGCGTCCGACTTCGGCTCAGGTCATGATCTCGCAGTCCATGAGTTCGAGCCCTGTGTCAGGCTCTGTGCTGACAGCTCAGAGCCTGGAGCCTGTTTCAGATTCTGTATCTCACTCTTTCTCTCTCCTTCCCCGCTCATGCTCTGTCTCTCTCTTCTCAAAAATAAATAAACGTTAAAAAAAATTTTTTTTTAATGTATTCCATAGGTCCCACTCCTTTCACAATTTTCTCAACTTGGAGGTGGGAAAAAAATATCTAGGCCCAGAGTTTGAAAAAAGATAAGGTGAGGAGTTTTGCTGTTTACTTCCCTCATCTAACTTAGGTACTGATTGACTCTCCTTCTCTAATAGTCTGTGATTCGATATGCACAGGCCTATTCCAGTTTTTATTGCTTAACAGGCATTTATCTTGTGTGTTTCCTCTGAAATGAGATAGAATCACTTCCTGATTCTCTATTAGAAAGAGGATGTTTAACATAGAGAATTTAACTGTATTGACTCCTCTTTAATGACATTGAGTGGTGCACGACAACTTTACCCCTCCCTGAGTTTTCACTACTTTTAGTGTTCCTCTACCTGACCTGAAATTCTTTACTTTTGAGAGTATTAAATATACCAAGATATCCATTCTCTTTATCCTAGCTTTACTATGTGCTAGGGATTATAGAAACTGAATTAATTAAGAGAGACACTTATGAAAGGAAGGGACTCTGTTCAGAAGTCTGTTTCCACACAGTGAAGGCCATGGCTGCCTATCTTTCTCATTAGTGAAGCTCTGTGTTCCCAAACTATGGGCAGTAGTGAGGGAAATCATGGGGAAGTATGACACAGAATTCTTTCTACCTATTTTCTAGCTGTGCTTTCCTTCAAAAGATGCTGTGTGCCTGAGATATCAATTCTGTTTCTTAATTTGGCACTATTGAAAATTTAATAATAGGAATATTTCCAGAAATGTCTTTTATGATTGACTTTTAGTCTTTGGGAGTTTGTTGTGCATTTTCATCTTTCTACTTAGTGAATATTTAATAGAAAGTTGGGAGAAGAACTATTAAATGCTATTATTACTCAGCCATTTTTCTAACCCTGAGGTGTGGGTCCATGATTGTTTGACTTACTTTATATAACCTGGGTATTATAAGACACCCAAGGAAGAGTATCTTCCCCTACTGGCCTGATACCTTAAATGCAAGTATTAAAACAATTTGTGTTAAGTATTTGCCATTCTCAAGATTCTCATGAAACACAAATATTCTCCAAAGGGATAAAATAGGTCAGTATCATCTTGGTTTGATAACTTTAAGTTGTCAACCAAAGCTAGTTTGCTATGGCAGTGTGGGAGAAAAGCACAAAAGCTAATGACAACTAAAGTATTTTCTAGGATTCAGACCACAACTTTAAATTAGGGAAGCAGAAACACTTTACCATGGAGCCCTCCCTAGTGCCCCAGGCAATCCCTGACAAGTCCTCAGTATTTCCTATCTAGAGGAGCATCAGAGAAGAGTTGGAAAGCACCATTACCTATGGCCAACTGCTAATCAGTCCCAGGATCTTTACCACAAACTGGTGGCTTTCTATGATTCTTTTTTTGCTTTTTACCAATGTAAATCTTAGTTGTTATGACATGTTATGACACAGTCTAATATGAAAAACAGATAAAAGTGTACTGCTTTAATTGAAGCAGGGAGTGGTTTCAGAGAGTATACCCTCTCGCTACTACTTTGGCCTTGAACAGGCTCTATGGAATGCCTAAAGCTCTGAATAGCACAATTTCTAAATCACTATCCTAGACATCACTAAAGGATGTTTGTGCAAACTACCCACTGAAGAAGAGTATGAGAAAGGGCATCAAGATGTCTCAGCATAACTAGAATGCTTGAATTCTGATTTGGTCAGTTATTTTAAGAATATACTTGATTGGTGTTGTCTATACTTAGCACCCTTACCCCCTTCCTACCCCAGGCAACTAGTGAGGGAGTTCCATTGGGCTGTGTGATCTCCAAGACCTTACTCTTCCATTATGGAACATCCTAAAGAAATGTATTTCTTACATCTACTCTCAAAATATGGCTTCCAATTCTGACCAAATGAGACTGCACCCACTGTGGCCTATCTCTCTGATTACAACTAAAAAGCTCTGGACAAAATACACAAAAACAATGACCTGAGGACTCTTTTAAAACAAAATTTTTTTTTTAATGTTTATTATATTTTTGAAGGAGAGACAGACAGAGTGTGAGTGGGGGAGGGGCACAGAGAGAGGGAGACACAGTATCGGAAGCAGGCTCCAGGCTCTGAGCTGTCAGCACAGAGCCCGACGCGGGGCTCAAACCCACGAACTATGAGATCATGATCTGAGCCGAAGTCGGACGTTCAACCAACTGAGCCACCCAGGTGCCCCATGAGGACTCTTAAACATAAATGGAAATCAGGCAGATTGTGAAGTGGAGTCAAAACTTGAGAAGCAACACATTTGAAAATGAGTTTTCTGTTCCCTCCCCACCTTTTGTTTCTTTTGTCTTTTCAAAAATTTTTTTACTATTAATTTATTTTTGAGAGAGAGAAAGACAGAGAGCAGGGGAGGGGCAGAGAGTGGGACACAGAATCTGAAGCAGGCTCCAGGATCTGAGCTGTCAGCACAGAGCCCAATGTGGGGCTCAAACTCATAGACCTCGAGATCATGACCTGAGCCAAAGTCGAAGGCTTAACCAACTGAGCCACCCATGTGCCCCTTCCCCCCACCCTTTTTCCAGTGGCTTTGTCCCAAGGGTGGGCCCCATGTGCAGAAATGCTCAGCAGCCGTGATATAAGCAGTCAAACCTCTAAAAAGAAATCTCTCCTTTCTGCACAAAAGAACTGCGAAAAGGGGTCTCTGTGGGGGCAGAAAGCATAGGAGGAAACCTGGAAAGAGGTGAAGAGGATGCCTTAATACTGTGTAAAAAACTATACTGGATTCTAGTTTATTCTTGAGCTGCATATGCATAGGACAGTCCCAAAGCTGCATAGCAAAAGCTTTGAGAATTGAACTAAGAATTAAACCACCAACCAGAGATCAAAGAGAAATAAAGGGAGTCCACCAACACTGAACATCTGCACAGTCATTTCGGGCTGCTGTATGTCTTTATTACCGCAAGGGCACGTAGGGATGAGGCCCAGTGACCCTGCAATGATTTATAGACCGATCTCCTCTCTCGACAAGGACAACAATGGAGGTGATCAGGTAGAGGATGGCTGCAATGAGGGCTCGGGAGAAATTAGTCCAAGGCCAGTGAATGAACTGTATCTTGGTGTGTAGATCACATATGTAAATGACAAAGAATATCTCAGCACAGACCATCTCAACCACCAACAGAGAAGAGTATCCTGGCGTTGAGATGCTGAACCAGATTAGAATCACCTGGCACAATATAATCTCAGCAAACAGTAGAATTCCCTTTCTAGTGCACAAGAAGTTGGTGCAGGCAGCCCAGCAGCCATGGGCTGAGAGACGCTCAGACTCCAGCATGGGGAAGTCTGGAGTTCCTGGGGGCATGAAGGATCTGCATTCTTGATGGAGATTTCTGAGCAAGACGTTGCACACCCAGTCGTTTTGCCTGCTGTCTAGAAAGTGATTTTAAAAACTTATAGTCTGAAGCTAACTGGATTGACCACTTGCTAAAACATTGATGATTATGATGATGATGATGATGATGATGATGATATCCCTTAGAGTATTTTAACAGTATTCATATCTACACAATTTAATATTTAAAAAGTTCAGAATACATTCCAAAATTACCTGATAAGCAAAGAACTAAGAAATGTGACCAATTCTTCAGGGAAAGACAATGAACAGGTGCAAACCCTAAGATGACACAGATGCTGAAATTATAACACAAAGACTTTAAAACAAGAGATACTAAAATAAGCTCCGTGAAGTAAAGGTAAACACACATTAAATAAAATTTTTGAAAGGTAAAGTTCTCAGCAAAAAAAATTAAATTACAAAAAAAGAACAAAACAGTTTTAAAACATACAATCTTTGAAATTTAAATTTTACTGGTTGAGCTCAAAAGCAGAAGGAAGATGACAGAGAAAAGAGTGGACTTAAAGATAGTTCTGAAGAACAAAGAGAAAAAAGTGGAATTGAATTTCAGGGAGTCATGGGACTATATCAAAAGTCTCACATTTGTATCTGTCTCTGTATGACTTATTTCACTTAGCATAACGCTCTCCCATTCCATCCACTTTGCTACAAAAGGCCATATTTCATTCTTTCTCATTGCCAAGTAGTATTCTATTGTGTATATAACCCACAATTTCTTTATCCATTCATCAGTTGATGGACATGTAGGCTCTTTCCATAATTTGGCTATTGTTGAAAGTGCTGCTAGAAACATGGGGGTATAAGTGCCCTTATGCATCAGCACTCCTGTATCCCTTGGGTAAATTCCTAGCAGTGTTATTGCTGGGTCATAGGGTAGATCTATTTTTAATTTTTTGAGGAACCTCCACGCTGTTTTCCTGAGTGGCTGCACCAGTTTGTATTCCCACCAACAGTACAAGAGGGAACCTATTTTTCCACATCCTCTCCAGCATCTATAGTCTCCTGATTTGTTCATTTTAGCCACTCTGACTGGTGTGAGGTGATATCTCAGTGTGGTTTTGATTTGTATTTCCCTGATGAGGAGTGACATTGAGCATCTTTTCATGTGCCTGTTGGCCATCTCAGAAGACCATGGGGGAGGGGAAGGGGAAAAAAAAAAGTTAGAGAGGGAGACAGCCAAACCATAAGAGACTCTTAAAAACTGAGAATAAACTGAGGGTTGATGGGGGGTGGGAGGTAGAGGGGATGGGAGGGAGGGGGGGTGGGTGATGGGCATTGAGGAGGGCACCTGTTAGGATGAGCACAGGGTGTTGTATGGAAACCAATTTGACAATAAATTTCATATTTTAAAAAAAGTCTCACATTTGTAACAATGGAGTCCTATAAAGAAATTGGTGCAGAAAAAAAAAGTGAGGAACCAATGGCTGAAAAGTTCCTAAATTTGGTGAGAGACATTAACTTACATATTCAAGAAGTTTAGTTAACAAAAACAGAATAAACTCAAAGAAAACCAGAACCAGACATATTATAATCAAACTTCTGAAAGCTAAATATATACAGAAAAAATCTTAAAAGCAGCTAAGGAAAAATGACATATCACATATAGGAGAACAATGATGTTAACAATGACGGTAGACTTCTCATCAGAAACCATGGAGGCCAAAAGACAATAGAATGACATTTTTAAAATGATAGGAAAAAATCGTTAACCCAGCATTCTACATTCAGCAAAATATCCTTCAGGAATGAAGGAGACATAATGATATTCTCAGAAGAAGATAAACTAAGTTAGAGAACACATGACCAACTAAAAGAAATGTTAAAGGAAGTTCTTCAGACTGAAGGAAAATAATACCAGGTGAAACCTGGAACTTTAGGAATGAAAGAAGAATAAAAACAGTAATATCTGGGTAAACATAGAAGACCATTTTTTAAAAAGTTCCTTAAAATATGTGTAATTATTGAAAGAAAAGTTTTCATGTCTGATGGGGTTCTAAATGCATGTTAATTTAGAACAGTGACAACTATGCAATAAAGGGTAGAGATTAAGGGATTTATGGGGTTGTAAATTTCTCATATTACTTAAAATTAAAACATTACTTAAGAAGACTCTGAAATGTTAAGTATTTCTACTCTGCTATCGAGAGCAGTGGTTCTCAACTTGCAATAGTTTTGCCCATCAGCGGACAATTGGCAGTTTGGAGACAGCCATCAGTGGGGGAAATGTGTAACTGGCATCTGGTGGGTAGAGGCCAGAAATGTTGCTAAACGTCCTACAGTGCACAGAACAGCTGTACAGAACAAAGAATTATCTGGTCCAAAATATCAATAGTATTATTGTTGAGAAACTCTTCCCTAGAAAAAAACAGAAAAAGAGAGAGATAGAAATGGAGACAGAGAGAATAACAAAATATAATACATAAAATAGAGTGTAATACTCAAACTATTTAAACTATCCAAAAGAAAGCAGAAAAGAGGGAAAAGGGGAACAAAATATACATAGCAAAATAGTAAACCTAAAATCAACCACACCAATAATTATATTGAATGTAAATAGTAAACACACCAATTAAAAGATCAAAGTAGTCCTAGTGGATTAAAAAAAAACAACTACAGGGGCGCCTGGGTGGCTTGGTCGGTTAAGCGTCCCACTTCAGCTCAGGTCATGATCTCACCGTCCGTGAGTTCGAGCCCCGCGTCGGGCTCTGTGCTGACAGCTCAGAGCCTGGAGCCTGTTTCAGATTCTGTGTCTCCCTCTCTCTCTGCCCCTCCCCTGTTCATGCTCTGTCTCTCTCTGTCTCAAAAATAAATAAACGTTAAAAAAAAAATTAAAAAAAAAAAACAACAAAAAAACAACTACACGTTCATCTCAAGAAACCCGGTTTAAATATAAAAACTTAGATAGGTCTGGGGTGCCTTGGTGGCTCAGTCAGTTGGGTGGCTGACAACAGCTCAGGTCATGATCTTGCAGTCTGTGGGTTTGAGCCCCACGTCGGGCTCTGTGCTGACAGCTCAGAGCCTGGAGCCTGTTTCTGATTCTGTGTCTCCCTCTCTCTCCCCTTCCCTGCTTGCTCTCTCTCTGTCTCTCTCTCTCTCTCTCAAAAATAATAAACGTTAAAAAAAAACTTAGATGGGTTAAAAGTAAAAGGATAGAAAAAGATGTATTATGCAAACAATAAGCAAAAGGAAGCCAGAGTGACTATTTTAATATCAGACAATGTAAGCTTCAAAACAAGGAATATTATTAGGATAAAAAAGGCCATTAGAGATTAAGAAGATGGTCACTTACCAAGAAGACATAACAATCCTAAGCAGGTACGGTACACACCTAATAAGGAGACTTTACATAAAATACATGAAGCAAAAACTAATCGTGACAAATTTAAATAAAATAATACAAAGTATGTTAATTAACCATAATAAAATTGTATTATAAATCAACAACAGAAAGATAATTTTCTTTTAGTTTTGCATGTGGGTGTCAAATTGTTTGATCACCAGTTGCTGAAAAAGTATTCACCACTGAATTCTTTGGCAACCTTGTCAAAAATCAATTGACCAATTTGTATGAAACTAAACTCTCTGTTTTGTTCAATGGATCTATATGTTTTTCCTTTACTAGTATTACACTGTTTAGACAACCGTAGGTTTATAGTAAGTTTGAATCAAATAGTGTGTTTTCCCATTTCAAAATTGTTTCAGCTATTGTAGGTCTTTTGTTTCTGAAGTTTTAGAATCAACTTGCTAATCTCTGCAAAATACTCTGCTGAGATTTTGATAGAGATTACATTAAAACTATAGATTAATTTGAGGAGAATTGATATTCTAAAAAGCCTTCCAATCCATGAATACAGTGTACTCTCTATTTATTTGGGTCCCCTTTTACTTCTTACATCAATAATTTATAATTTTTAGCATATATGTTGTTAGATTATACCTAAATATTTCATATTTTTATACTATCATATAGTTTTCAAATTTCAATTTCTAATAGGTTCTGCTACTTTACAGAAGTAGAATTAATGTTTGCATATTATATGTAAAGTATAATCTTATGACTTTCCTAAATTCACTCATTAGATCCAATAGCTGTTTTATACATTCTTTGGCATTCTCTATTTGCTGTCGGTCAATAGAGAGAGATTTCTTTCTTACCTTTCAATATGTATTTATATTATTTCTTTTTCTTGTCTTATTGCACTGGGTTGGCCCTCTGGTACGATGTTAGATAAAGGCAATGAGGGTGGACATCCTTCCCTTGTACCTTATCATAAAGAAAAGAATTCAGTTTTTCATCATTTTGTGAGTTACAGGTATCCTCTGCTAAGATGGGAAGTTTTTGTTTTTTTTTTTTGATTTGATAAGCTTTCTAAAAATTCAATAATAGATGTTTTTTCTGCATCTCTTGAGATGATTGCGTAGTTTTTCTTTTGTATTGTATTTATATGGGTAAATTACATAGAATGTAAAATATTAAACCAACTTTCCATTCCTTGGGTAAATCCCAAACTTATCATGAAGTATTATCCTTTCTACATATTGCTGGAGTCAATTTACAAATATTTTAAAGGTTTTTTTGTGTGTGTGTCTATGTTTATATTATGTTTATTTCCTTTTCTCTTTTGTTTATATTTTTTACTTATTATCATGGTAATGCTAGATTCATACAATAAGTTGGGAAGGGTTCCTTTCTCTACCATTTTCTGGTAGAGTTTGTGTGGAATTGATATATCTTTGAGGATTTAAAAGAATTTTTTAATGTTTATTATTTATTTTTAAGAGAGAGACAGAGTGAGATAAAGTCTACATGGAGTTCCACTCTGAGCATGGTGTCTGCTTGGGATTTTCTCTCTCTTTCTCTCTCTCTCTCTCTCTCTCTTTCTCTTTCTCTCTCCCTCTGCCTCTCTCTCTCTCTCAAAATAAATAAACATTTTTCAAAAAAAATAATAAATATTTATTTTTGAGAGAGAGAGAGAAAACAAGCACTAGCTTGGGAGGGGCAGAGAGAGAGGAAGAGAGAGAAAATCCCAAGCAAGCTCCATACTGTCAGTGCAGAGCCTGATGTGGGGCTCCAACTCACAAACTGTGAGATCATGACCTGAGCCAAGATCAAGAGCCAGATGCTTAACTGACTGAGCCACTCAGGCACCCTGGTACTCGGTTTATTTTAGAAATGTGTTGTTTAACTTCCAAATATTTGAAGATTTTACTCATATCTTTCTATTGTTTTCTTGCTTAATTTTGTTCTGGTCAGCTAACATACTGTGTATGTGAATTTTTCTCCAACTGATTTTATCTACTGTGGTAAAAGATACATAAAAAGTTTTACCATTTTAATAATTTTTAAGTGTACAATTCAATGACTTTACACACATTCGCAATGCTATGTAACTATCACCACTGTCTATTTCTAGAATTTTAAAAATTATTTCAAATAGAAACTCTTAACCTATTAAACAAAAACTTCCTTCCCCCCAGTCTCTTGCAACTCTAGCCTACTTTCTGTCTCTATGAATTTGCGTATTCTTGTATGGTTTGAATTCTTTAAATTTGTTAAGATTTGCTTTATGGTCCAGACTATGGTCTATTTTGGTAAATGTTCCATATACATTTGAAAAAATTATTATACTGATGGTAGAATATTCTATAAATGTAAATAGGATCAAGTTGATTGATGGTATTGTTCTTTTATATTCTATTGGTTTTTTATTAAATTGTTCTATTGATTTCTAAGAAAGAAGTATTGATACCTCCTTATATAAATGTGGAATTTTCCGTTTAGTTCTATTAGTTTTTGCTTCATATATTTTGATGCCCTCTTGTTAGGTGCATACACATTTAGGATTGGTACATCTTTTTGATGAGTTACCTATTTCTTTTTTTTTTTAATGTTTATTTATTTACTTTGAGAGAGAAAGAGAGAGCATGAGCAGGGGAGGGGCAGAGACAGAAGGAGAGAAAGAATCCCAAGTAGGCTATGTGCTGTCAGCACAGAGCCCAATGGGGCTCTCAATCCCATGAACCAATCCCAAGAACATGACCTGAGCTGAAATCAAGTTTCGGATGCTCAACCGACTAAGCCACCCAGGTGCCCAGAGTAATCCATTTCTGATTATGTAATGTCTCTCTTTATCCTTGCTAATACTTATCTTTCCAAATCTTCATTATAAGCTCTCCAGATTCATAAACTGGAATTACTCCATCTCATAGTCTCAAGTCACATATCTTCCCTGCTCCACCCAGTGATATATCTTAATGTGATTTTGTTAGATAACTACAGTAGTTTACATGTTTCTAAAAGCAGAACTATTTGGCTTGCAGAACAAATTGAGAGTTGTGTGGCGACTGAAACATATGCCCTCCAAATACAAGGTAATCTCACATTAGCAAAAGAAAAATTTTAGAAAGCATTCTATGGTGGTGGTTTGAAATAGTAGATGAATGAATTGAAATCCTATTTAGGACACCTTATTGTGTTTTATCTTACATTTTGGGACCTCTGGCCTGTTTCCTTGTCCTGTATTCCCTCCTAACTAATGTTCTAGTAAACATCAGAGGGACTGAGCATCAGAGTGACCCCTAATGCCAGAGTACACACATTCCCACTCCCTAAATGCCAAGCTAAATTCCTGAGGGAGCCAGGATCGACTTAATATCTATTTCCAGATTATAGAATAGTGGAGAGTTTTGTAAGGTTGGTTTTAGTCCTAACAAGGCAGCATTGGCCATCATAGTTTGCTGTGTCAATGTGTAGGAAATAGTATCTCCTTGCCACCTATACATGACCATTATTTCCCCAGCATGGGACTTTAAAAAAAATCACTAACCCAGAAAACAACTCTTAACTGCCTAGAGAAAGGGAAAATTATCTTTCTTGTGATTCATCAGAAAAGTTAAATGATGAAAATGGGGAGTATGCTTTCTGAGTCTCAAATTTTTCATCTGGAATATGGGAATTATGATAATGCCTGCCTCAGATATTGCTGTGAGAAACAAATAAGATAATTGATAAGAAATAATTTAATAAACTATAAAACTCTAATATTGGTTATTAATATTGCTTTTTATAGTACCAATAAGATTTATTACCTTAATAACCTAGTTTTAACTGGGAAAGATGATGTCTTCCTTTAGCTTATATTTCTTTCAAATTCCTTTTTCACTTTATGAAAAGAAGCAGTTGGCATTTCAGCAAATTTTTTCTTTCAGTTTTGTTGAAATATGATTGGTATATAGTATTGTATAAGTTTGAGCATATAGCAAAATGATTTGACTTACACATATTGCAAGCAAATTATTACTATTATTTTTTAAATTTATCTATTTATTTTGTGAGATAAAGAGAGAGAGCGAGGGGCAGAGAGAAAGGGAGAGAGAGAATCCCAAGCAGGCTCTGTGCTGTCAGCATGTGGCCAGACACAGGGCTCCATCTCTCAAGCCAAGGCAAGGAAGGCTCAGTCCCAGGAACCATGAGATCATGACTTGAGCTGAAATCAAGAGTTGGACTTTTAACTGACTAGGCCACCCAGGCACCCCATAAGCAAATTATTTTTAAAACTCCTTTATCCTTTATATTAATTCCTCTGCTTTCTATTTTCAACAAAATGATTCAATCTGTCCATATCATTTTCAATGAATCCATGTCCACTTAAAGGTATTTTAAGAAGACAAAATATTTCCATGAGCATACATGGTACATCTTATCTTTTAAAGACTAAATTTGAAAAGCTAAATATCTTTCCTTAGCCATTTCTAAAATATGTCACCGCTATATACCAGTCTTCAACTTCTCAGAATTCATATTCAATCATCACTATAGCTCAAAAAAAAACACAAAACATATATATGTATATATATATACATATATGTATATGTATATATATACACATATACATATACATATATACATATATATACACGTATACATATATATATATATACACATGCATATATGTGTATAAAACTTCTGTTTCAGATAAGGCCAGCTAGAATACAGTTTTACTGTATAATACAGCTTTTTAGTCTATGCAAAGCATAGTATTTTTCCTAAAGTGGGCCTAATGCAGGGCTTGAACTCATGACCCTGAGATTAAGACCTGAGCTGAGATCAAGAGTCAGACATTCAACTGACTGAGCCATGCAGGCACCACCCATAGTACTTTTTTTTCTATTGTGGCATAATTGACATATAATATCCCATTAATTTCAGGTGTACAACATAGTGATTCAGTATTTTTTACACATTACAAAATGATCCCCATGATAAATCTAGTTACTATCTGTTACCATACAAAGTTATTGAAATATTATTGACTATATTCCCTATCCTATATGTTACATCCCCATGACTTCCTTATTTTATTACTAGAAGCTTGTACCTCTTAGTCCTCTTCACCTATTTTACCCTGGAAAGCATAGTTTAAAGTCTCTGCACATACAGTGTATGTGTTTTTTTGAAATATGAGTTTGACAAAAAAAAATAATGAATTCCTTACATTATTCAGAATAACTTAAAGATTTTAGTGGGTTCAACATCATATTTTTGAACACCATGTACTGACATGAACACCTGTTTATAGAATCTGTAAGAAACACTGTTGAAAGCATAATCTAAAAAAAATTTTTTTTTTATTTTAAAGTTCTCAAAATCAGCTTGCCTATTTGGAATTAATTTTGATTGGGATTTTCTTTGCAAATATGAAGAGTAAAATGTTTTCGATTATTTGATTATCTCAACTACTTGCACTCTAAATAAATGAGTTTTATGCATTTTCACTGAATAGGCAATTAGGAGAGGGAGAATGCATTCATAATGACCAAGAATTGGCATTTGTGAAAAATAAAAACACAATTATTTATAAGTGAATTGTTCATTTTGCTATTGAGTTTCTCACTATTAAAATGTAATTATCTGATTTCTAAATAGAAGCATTCCAAAAGATTAAAAATTTTAATTATAAGTACTTTTTAACTTTTTTCGTAAAGAGACAAATACAAGTTTTTCACTAAGATATATTATTTATTTTAAACTTCATAAATTACATGGAATAAAATGTCAGAAAGGTGTTGGATAAATGTAATAACAGTTAATATTTGTAATTGTAATGAATATTTATTATGTTTATCAATGTTTAGTAAGCCCTTATTATGTACCTTGTATATTTCTAGAATTTTATCTGATTATCTCATTTTAATTATCATAACCCTCTGACAGATCTCCATTTGAAGATAAAGACACATTGAGCCTCAGAATATTATTTAACTTATACATGTCAAGAAGCTAGTATATGACAGAAGCATAATTTGAACAAGGTCTCTGACTTCATAGTCTGTGAAGTCTTGAAGTCTTGCTTGTGTTTAAGTGTATTTGTGTATGTGTCTCTATCTTAATATACAAGTAAAGACTCTGTACTATTTTCAGTTGTATTAAAAGAGGAAGCTAAAAAAATTTTCCTTCCTCTAGTATCTAGTATGAAGGACCAAATATTTATATAATTTTTAGGGTTTTTCAAAAATATACGGTGTGTATAGTTATACTGCATATCTCATGAGTATATGTATGTTTTTATAGTTCTTATGCCTTGAAGGAATATTCTTATCTGATATTTTAATAGAAGTATGGTATCCTCTAACATTATAAAGGTATGAAAAATTTGAAGAACTAAACCATTTCAGTGGCTAAGAAATCACATACAGACATGCTGTAAAACGTACTAAATAACTCACAATAGCAGTTTTAAATATCTTCATTTTTGAAAAAAGTTTGATAGATTTCAGTTTTTAGAACAGTTTTAGATTCACAGAAAAAATGAGTGGAAAGTACAGTAAGTTCCTATAGTTATATCCCTGCCTCTGAAATACAGATGTTCCTCCACTTAACACCTCTACCCCTAGTAGTACATTTGTTACAATTGATGAACCAACAGTGACACATCATTATCGCCCAAAGTCCATAGTTAACATTAGGGTTCTGTCTTGATATTTTACATTGTATGGGTTTGGACAAATGTATAATGACATGTATTCACTATTATAGTATCATACAGAGTAGTTTCACTGCCCTCGAAATTCTGTGTTATGCCTATTCAAGCCTCTCTCCCTCATAACCACTGACATCACTGACACTTTTACTGTCCCCCTCCATATTTTTGCCTTTTCCAGAATGCCATATGGTTGGAATCACATAGTATGTAGCCTTTTTGGATTGGCTTCTTTCACTTAGTACTATGCATTTAATTCACCTCCATATCTTTTCATGGGTTAATAGCTCTTTGTTTTTAGTGCTGAATAATATTCCGTTGCCTGGATGTACTACTGTTTATCTATTCATCTACTAAAAGACATTGGTTGCTTCCAAGTTTTGACAGTCATGAATAAAACTACTATAAGCATCTGTGTGTAGGTTTTTGTGTGGATATAAATTTTCAACTCCTTTGGGTAAATACCAAGGAATGTGATTACTGGATTATATTTGAGTATGTTTAATTTTATAAGATGCTGTCAAACTGTCTTCCAAAGTGGCTGTACTATTTGCATTCCACCAGCAGTGAGTGAGAGCCGTTGTTGTTCTATATTCACGTCAGCGTTTGATGTCATCAGCATTCCACATTTTGGCCATTTTAACAGGTGTGTGGTGGTATCTCATCATTTCTTCAATTTTCAATTGCCTACTGACATACACTGTTGGGCATCTTTTCATTTACTTATTTACCATCTGTGTGTCTTCTTTGGTGAGATGTCTGTTTAGGTCTTTTGCTCACTTTCTAATTGGATTGTTCACTTTCTTACTGTTGAGTTTTAAGGATTCTTTGTATATTTTGGATAAGAGTCCTTTAGCAGATATTTTACAAATATTTTCTTCCATTTTGTGACATGTCTGTTCATTCTGTTGTCATTGTCTTTCTCAGAGTAGACGTTTTTAATTTCACTGGAGTCCAGCTTGTCAATTATCCATTTCATGGATCATGCCTTTGGTGTCTTATCTAAAAAGTCATTACCATACCAAGATCATTGATTTTCTCCTTTGTTCCCTTCTAGGAATTTTATAGTTATTTTACATTTTATATTTACATGAGATCCTTTTTTTTTAAAGTTTATTTATTTATTTTGAGAGAGAAAGAGAGCACACATAGGGGAGGAGCAAAGAGAGGGGGGTGAGAGAGAATCCCAAGCAGATTCTGCACCACCAGCGCAGAGCCTGATGTGGGGCTTGAATTCACGAATGATGAGATCATGCCTTGAGCCAAGGTCAAGAGCCAGGCACTTAACTGACTGAGCCACTCAGACGCCCCTACACGATAGCCTTTTTGCATTAATTTTTATGAAAGGTGTAAAGTCTGTGTCCAGATTCATTTTTGTGTGTGTGGATTTCCAGTTGTTCAAGGGCTATTTGTTGACAAGACTATCATCGCTCCTATTTTACTGCCTTTGCTCCCTTGTCAAAGATCAGTTGACTATGTTTTTGGGCTTTCTATTCTGTTCCATTGATCCATTTGTCTATTTTTCTACCAATACCAAATTATCTTGAATATTTTAGCTCTATAGTTGATGTTTTATTGTTTTTTAGAGAGAGCAAGAACAGGAGTGAGAGGCAGAGGAGCAAAGGGAGAGAGAGAGAGAGAGAGAAGAAGAGAGAGAGAAAGTGGATCTTAAGCAGGCTGTACACCCAGTACAGAGCCTGACTGGTTCTCGATCCCACAACCATGGGATTGTGACCTGAGCTGAAATCAAGAGTCAGATGCTTAACAGACTGAGCCATCCAGGCATCCTTGACTTGTGCTTTAGATCATTTACATTCAATGTGATTATTGTTATTTTAGGACTTAAATGTGCCATTTCATTTTTTGTTTTGTGTTTATTGTCTTTTTGTTTTGCTTCTCTGAGTTCTTTTTTTCTGCTTTCTAATGGGTTACTTGAACAATTTTTATAATTCCATTTTTATGTATGTGTGGTATTTTTTTGCATATATCTCTTTGTATAGGCTTTTTTAGTGATTATTCTAGGTATTACATTTTATATGTGTACAACTTTTCACAGTTTACTGGTGTTGACAATTTACCAGTTCAAAAAAAGTACAGAAACCATGCTTATTTTTATATCCTTTTACCCTCCCAGTTTTAATGCAATTGTCTTAAATATTTCCTTTACATACATTTTTAAAAAATTTTGTAATGTTTACTTATTTTTGAGAGAGAGAGAGAGAGAGAGAGAGAGCGAGCACAAGCAGGGAAGGGCAGAGAGACAGGAAGACAGAGTCCGAAGCAGGATCCAGGCTATGAGCTGTTAGCACAGAGCTTGACATGGGGCTCAAACCCATGAACCATGAGATCATGACCCAAGCTGAAGTCGGACACAACCAGCTGACCTACCCAGGCGCCCCTCCTCTACGTACATTTAGAACTAAACCAGGCATTGAGATATCATCCAGGGTAGGCCTGACCAAATCAGAAGAGACTTTAAAAGAAGATACAGATGATAAACATTAGAGACAACATTCCCACTGGTCTGTTACCTATGAGGGCCCTTGGGGAACTTAAAGTGGTCCCACACCAACACCTAGGAAGAAAACAGTGATCTCTGTCTTACAACTACATGAAAGTGAATTCTGCCAACAGCTTGAATGATCTTGGAAGACGACTCCAAGCCTCAAGTGAGAACCATAGCCACAGCCAACACCCTCACCTCATTTCTGCCCAGTGAGGTCCTGAGCAGAACCAGCTAACCTATACCAGGACTCCTAATCCATCAGAACTGTGAGATAAATTTGGTTTTGCTTTAAACTGCTAAATGTGTGGCAGTTTGTTACACAGCAATAGAAAACTGGTACACAGATCTTGCTTTTGAGCTTTGGTAGGTCCAACTAGAGCGGCTTTGAATCCATGGCTAATTTTGTCCCACTACTGAGGCAAAACCTTTCTGGCCAATATTCTGTTAGTTATGAGGATTTCTACTCTGGAATCAGGACAAGGAAGTATTTCCATCAATGGATTAACTCCAGGGATTATTCCCTTTAAACCTTTTGGTTGTTCTTTCCCCAGCCTCAGATAGTGTCTTCACATGTAAATGTTAATCAGTACTCAGCTGAAGACTCCAGGGGAAAATCTTTTCAGTCTCTGGAGTTCTTTCTCTTCGTAGCTCCAGTATATTTTGTTGTAAACAATAGACACCTGGTCTCCTGAGACTCCTGGCTCCCCTCAACCCAGGGAAACAAGCAGGCCCTGCCTAAGTTTCCTTCTCCTTGAACCATGGCCTGGAAACTCTCTCTAGGTAAGTTGAGCCAATCGTGAGGCTCATGTTACTTGTTTTCCACTTTGCATCTGTCATTATCCTTTGTTACCTGTGTATAATATCTTGAAACCATCATTTCATATATTTTATGAAATATGAAATTTCCAGTTGCTTCAGGTGAGAGGATAAATCTGGTTCCTGTTATTCCATCTTAGCTGGAAGCAGAATTACAGTACTGCACTGTGTACTTTTAAATTTTGATGTCTTTGCTCACAGTGTTCTGTCTTCTACCTTATCCACTTGGTGAGCTCCTCATTATCCCAAGGACAGGTCAAATGTTACCTTCTCTATAGAATCTAATCCTGATATTCAGGAAGAAATAACTATGCTCTCCTTTGTGCTCCCAAGGGCCTTACTGTGTCATGTTTCTACTCTGAGATGCATCAGATTATATCCCAACTTCTTGAGTAGATATCTCACTTTTCCTTTTGGGATATGAAAGGAAATGGCTTCCATTGAATTGACATTGCCTGAATCCCAACAAATCAGACCCATGCTAGGGTTGAGGCTACAATGATGAAAAGATATGTTCCATTAAAGAATTCATAGCCTAAAGAAAGGGTATTCTCTTAAGCCAATAAGCAATCCCAGTGCCAGAAGAGAACAGTATATACAAGATGCTGTGTGCTATGTGTAGGAAGAAACATCACGAAACAGAGGAGTCCACCTAAGCATCACAGGAGCATTATTCCCCCATCTGAAACGTGAGGGCTAAGTAGGAATCTATAGGTAAAAAGCTAATTAAAAGAAATTCTACACTGGGTTATCAATGGGTCAAAATCCAGAGAGATGTGGAGAACCTGGTATGCTTGGGTAAGTGCAAATAGTTTTGGCATTTGTAAATGTTTAGAAAAAGTAAACTAAAGCCACTTTATTCCTCAATATTTATTGAGTGCCTATTCTGTGCCATGCTCTGCTAGATTCTTGGGCTGTACTGATGAGCAAAAAGAGGTACAATCCCAGGTACCTGGTACCTGGATGTAGCTAATGGCCAACATCAATTGCTGTATTATCTAATATGGAATGTATATGTAGAAAAAAATAGCATCTAATTATCTTATCAAGGCAAACCAAGTAGTTCCTATGATACAAACACATGAGGTAGAAATTGCAGGTTGAATTTTTCTTCAGCACACTATTAGCCTACTTCTCATCACCAGTGGCCTAGGCATCTGCCCTGTGCTTAAGGAATACAAACTAATGCTAATATAAGTTTCATCAGCACATAGAAATGAAGGGCAGAAGGAAGGAAGGAAAGAGGAAGGAAAGCAAGTCTGTTGCCCCCAGAGACAATTAAAAACATTTTTTTTCTATCTCCTGTTTTCTTATGTATTATCCATGCTACTCTTTTTATTAGTCCATTATATTTAGTTCAGTTAAGTACTGGCCTAGGATGATATTAAACAGACTATGTTTCACATTGCTGACATTCTCTTCTACCTACAGAGACCCGAATTCATAGACAGTGGGTTTCTCATGGGAAGTTAATTGCAATTTTGATAAGCAACATGGCTTAGTGAATTTAGAACAAACAAATCTAGAAGAATAAGGGGCTGGGGATGGGGGTATCTAGGAATAGGGGAATCTGTTAGACCCTGTTACTGATGGATTACTATTTTCTGAGCATTGCACATGTGTTTCAAATAGATCTCAAGAGGCATTTGTATATCATTTTTAAAAGGGGGAAAGGGAGAAGAGTTTGATACTTTCTGCTCTGATCTCATTGAGATGCTTTTTTTTTTTTTTTTTTTTGTCTAATGTATTCTTCCTCAAAAGGGCAGAATCCAGGCCTGATGCAGTGTGAGAGAAGGGGTTAGTCTGTTCTATAAACTGTTAGAGAGATTTAAAAAATAGGCAATCTAATTGACTCATACATGGCTCACAGCCATATTAATGCTTGCAAAATTGCTTCTTGCGCAGCAGTAGTGACCACAGAGAAGCAGAAGTAAAATGGAAGTAAGTGAGATGAGAACTCTTAGGAAATCCTTAACAGGACTTTAAAACTTTTGTTAAACCTGTGTTTAACTTTGTGAGGAACTATCCTTCAGAAAACCAAATACATTTCAATGAGCATACTGCAAGTCAAAATTCACACACTTGCCTACAAAATAATACATCTCAGTGTAAAAGTTTGTTTCTACCAAATACATTGCCTTTCAGGACCAACTGCTGCTGAGAAACAATTTTTTTTCAAGAAGAACTGTGACTACATGGTTACTAGGAGATTTGTAATCTGCTTTAAACATGTTACTAAAATAGAAGTTGACATAATGACTGAATTTGCTGTTTACATTTAATTAAAGGCATTGCTTAAAATAAAATATATCTGGGCACTTATCTAAGCTGTCAGCAATGTACACATATATAACTTTCTCTATGTTCACTTTTTTAAAATTGAAGCATAGTTTACATACAATATATGTTAGTTTCAGGTGTACAACATACCTGTATTCACTTTTAACAAAAATGTTCTTGTCTTCTTCAAGACTCTACCTTTATATTGGTTGGCTTTATCTGTGATTATTTCCTCCTTTCTCTCTGTATGCTTTGCTGAAAGTTCCCTCATACCATCACTCAATATCATTTGTTTTTTCCTTGTCAATCATACTCCAGAAAAGGTCTTTCATCTGTTTGTGTTTTACTTTTACTAATTAATTAAATGTAATCTGCTGAAATACAATATAAGTCATTTGTAGCTTTAATATCTAGATTGGTCACCAACTTGGAAGCAGGAAATCATTTCCTTCTGTCTAAGACTTCATTCTAAAAGCCTGTTGTCATAATGATAACAATATAGTTACTCAACATGTTCTTTGTTATGAACAATTATCTCCACAGTTACCAAAGACATTTTTCAGGCATCCACTTGAATTTTTAAACTAATTTTATGATTTGTGTCATTACTCTCTTATGTTAGTTTTTACCGATTCCTGGAACCTAATATCATCATATTAAGTCTAAATGAAAACTGATTTTTTTTTAGAAACTAAACTAAGAGCTGAGATTCATTATTAAAGTGGGATTTCTTTCTTTTTTTTTTTTAGCTTCTGGTGATTTAGTTATGCAAAGCTGAAAAACACTTTGTGTGTGTGTGTGTGTGTGTGTGTGACTTACTAGGCTATACCAACCAATAAAAGGGTCAAGGTCAAGGCATTCAAAAGGGATAGATGTTTTATTTAAGTATTTTATTTCTTGCTATGCAATAATAAAATTATATACATACACACACACACACAAACAAATCAGGAGAAAAAAATACTGTTTCTCAATATACTTTATTCCAAATTTTGAAGGTAGATGTTCTTTTAGGAGAGATCTCTTTGAGGTTCAATTTTACTGAGAATGTATTGAAAAGTAATAGGTTCTCAACTGGCAACACCGAAATTTCCAATTCATCTAGCTCTCTAAAAACATGTTTGATCTAATATTGAACATACCACTCCTGAATTGAAATTCATCACTTGCTTGTATGGTACCTACTATTTTTGTACATCTCTAGAGTTGTAGAGAAGGCAATGATGATTCACTATGATTAGAATAATTTCTGGCTCAATTAAATAAATGTGGAAAGGTGAAAAAATGGAAAAAGACAAAGTGGAAGGGATCTTTTAAAAGCGGGTAAGGGATGGGATGCCTGGGTGGCTCAGACAGTTGTTCATCAGACTCTTGATTTGGGCTCAGGTCATGATCTCGTGGTGGTGGGATCAAGCCCCACATTGGGCTCCATGCTGAGTGTGGAGCTTGCTTGGGATTCTTCCTGCCCCTCTCCTCCTTGTGCTTGCTCTCTCTCACTCAAGAAGAAAGAAAGAATAAAAGAGTGTAAGGGGCCAAATACAAATCTTATCAAGTTTTTGCCCTGGCCTCAGAAAATTTGCCCTATATGCTATACTATAGCTAGTTCCAATCATTGAGATTTCCTATGGGTCTCATGAGATATTTTGAACATTTTCCAAATCAAAAATCTCAAGTATTCTCATAGAATTTAAGGATTATAATTAAAATATGTGCAAAAATGGAAGCTTCAACTTAATCACCACCAGGATAGGTCCTGTCCTTTTTCGCCTACTCATGGAGGCAGAGGTCGAATGAAGTTTTGGGAAAATACTGCACTTTTTAACCCAAAGAAGGCAGGGAGAACAGAGTCATAGGTCATAGTCTTAGCCACTGCCACCAAAGTTTTGATTCTTCCTTTAGGAGAGCCAACAATTAAAGAAAGAAACTTACTTCCAGCCCCCTCTAGATGAAAAGTAAATCTGAATAAATTTAACCCCTATATTGCTATCCTTTTACCTTCCAAGCCAGTGGTTGCTTAGCAGAATAATCTGGTTTCTCCTTCATTTCCAGGTTTACATATATGGGCCTCACTTTACTCTGAAACAGAAAGGCTGTCGCTTAAGTGCTGTAGGTAAGCCCTTTACCTATGTTGACAGAACTCTACAGGGCAGTCCAAGCAAACGAACGTGCTTGTTGCTAGGACACCAGGCTGTTTCCAGGGCAGCCATCCACTGCTGTTTGCTATTCTCTTGACTAACTAGCACTACACCTGTTCCTTAAGAAATAGCTTATTTTTCCTTCATTATAAAGCAAACACTGAGTGGGAAATAACGTAACTGTGTGGCTGCAACTTCTCTGTAGCTTTCCAGGAGGAATGTAATATACCAAATTCAATTTGATTTGTGGAAGGGGGATTCACATACCCATACAATATCTAAGTCTTCATATGTGATAAAATGTTTATGTGATTGTTTGAATCATTTAAAAAAAAATTTTAATGTTTATTTTCCAGAGAGAGAGAGACAGACAGACAGACAGAGCACAAGCAAGGGAGAGGTAGAGAGAGAGGGAGGAGACACAGAATCTGAAGCAGCTCCAGGCTCTGAGCAGTCAGTGCAGAGCTTGACATGGGGCTAGATCTTATGGACTGTGAGATCATGACCTGAGCCAAAGTTGGACACTTAACTGAGACACCCAGGTTCCCCTGAATCATTTTTATATTTATAGCTCATCATGTGCCACAGAGGATGAGGCAATAATACACATTCTTTCAAAGTCACCCCAAGATTCATTCTACAAGTGCTTATTGGGTGACTGTCTTTCTATGAGTTTTTCAAAGACTACACGTGATGGCTTCCAATGGAACTCCCCATTTTCCCCCTGCTATTTGCATCTAGTTGTCACCAAAATTGCTGTCTATGCTTGCTAACCAGGGCTGGAACTAAGGCACCTATGCACAAAAATTAAGGAAGCCCCTGTTTTCAGGGGCATGCAAGTGCTATGCTGCCAACATCTACCCGAAGGTAGTAAATACCTGATTCAAGTGTACTAAGATCTTTGTCAAGAGCAATTATCCTTCTAATGATGAAATCACTAATTCCAAGGGTTCTTAATCTCTCAGTTCAGTTTTGATGCCAACCTTTATTGTGTCCCACTACCTTAAGACTGAAGTAGAAGTCTGTGGGAACTGGGCTGGAGAACAATTTAATTAATAGGCAGTGCTTTATTCAGAACTATCCCTCTCTTCTAACACTGACTATCCAAGCAGGATCCTTTGTCATTCTATGTAAATAGACTTCCACAGCCCTAACACTGTTCCTTAAAGCATGTGCACATATTCGCTTGGATTCTAGGTGAATAAGGTTCAGGTTCAAGATAAATCTTCAACAGCACATAATTTCTACTCTTTAGAATGCATCTTCACTTGATACAGTATCTCTGTAACATGGCATTAAAACTTATTATTAGTATATCTACTGGAAAACTGAGAGTTTGACCCAGTTGACAAGATTATATAACTGACACCATGGATTGCAAAGATATGATGACTCACTGTAGCTACAAAACCACTTCATGGAGAAATGATTATTCTCCTGATTTCAAAGGGTCTCTGCAGTGCCTGAAAATAGAGTTCAAAGTGCTTCCCTTCTTCTTGCCCAGTAAGTTCGTCTTTCAAATGTTTTATTCTGGAGGTTCTCTTAGCTTTTTTTTTACTCTGCTTCAATCAGGGGCAAGACTTGCCTAAAGAGATCTGGACTCTTTTCCCAGTACAAATAAGAGGTCCCACACATGTCAAGGTATAGAAAAGGAAGTGAACCTCTCCTTAGGATAAGGGTTTATCCATCTAAGTGGTTAATGCTGCTTATCTGACTTTGACTTGACCCAAGATTCTTTCTTGCTCTACTTTAGTTGCTTTCCTGAGCATGACCACTCAAAACCATGACATTATATAAAAGTTATATTCTCGTTATCTCTTGCCTATACTACACTGCCTTTAGTTTGTTTCATCTAATGCAACCAACATTATGATCAGATTGTCTCCCTGTCTCAAAAACATGGAATGATTCCCTAATGCTGAGGTCAACAAACTACAGCCTGTGAATCCAATACAGCTGCCTGTTTTTGTACAGCTTGTGAACTAAGAATAGTTTTTACATGTGAACATTTGTAATGCATTTGTTGTAGGGTACACTAACTTTGAACCCTAAGTAAGCAAAATGTGATCCCCAAAAGAATTTCATACTGTAGGCCTGTATTCAAAAAAGTGCTCTATTATTATTATTATTATATTTGAATTTAATTTGTGAAAATTTGTTTTCTCTCTTGTCATGTAAGTACTTACATAATACCCTTGATTTTGCCTCTTACTCTGCAAAGCCCAAAGTATTTGCTATCTGGATCTTAATAGAAAAAGTTTGTTGACTTACGCCTTAGCACATTTAGAATAAATCTGAATCCTATAGCCTGAGGCTCAAAAACCTTTTTACAATCTCATCCCCAACCCTAACCTATACTTTCACTGACCTATTCATTGTTCTACATTTTCCTGCCTGTTTTCTTTATTCTATTCTTTCCCTGGAATGTCCTTTCCATCTCTTGATACTAAAGTCATCCCCTTTCTATGAAGTTTTTTTTTTTTTTTTTTTTTTAAGATTTCCACTGTCTGATTATATATTCTCCTCATCTCTTCTTGTATGGCGCAATATCCCCCAGGTATAATCAGTCCTCAGTTAATTAGGATAATAAAACCACACATGTATTGGAGGCAAGAGTGGAGGAGATCATATGAGCTGTCACAGTCAGAATATGTTTTGAAGTGGGTTTAAGGTAAACTTATCTGCTTGCAGTTATACTGGTGTACAGTAAGCACTGTTTCAAAAGTCCTTTGAAACAGATAGAATTAGTTCTGCCACAAAAACAAACAAATCTTGTCCTAAAGTAGTGAACAGATGGTCACATATGCTAGCTAACACTGTCTAAAATTTGTACAGAATACCAGTCACCTATCTTGATATCATAGTCATGATACCTTTGACAGTCGTATTTTTTTTAACTTAGAATAACTTCTGATATGCCACTGTCTATTCTCCCCTATACCCTTCCTCGCATCTAAGGATAAACAAATTCACCTTATTAAAGGGATTATCAGAACTTTAGAAATGATGTTACCTAATAAAGCTAGAGAGAATTGAAAGGAAGCTTGATGAAAGATATTTGGAAGATCCATTTCATGGAAACTGACCCCAAAGCATTATGACTTAGCAGTGTACTTATTGGACCCACATGTGTCAGAAATCATACTCCCAACACCTCTGTGCTAGTGTCCTCAGTTTTCAGGCTTATCCAGTTCATATTTATTACCATTGTTTACCATCTAACAGGATAAGCATGGCTGGCATCAAACTGCTTTGTCTTATTCTGTCCTAGGCATTTCTAGTCTTAGACTTATACTTTAAAAAAAATACTTTTTTTACTTTTATTGTTTTTAGAGAGAGAGAGTGCATGAGGGAGGAGAGGGGAAGAGGGAAAGAGAGAGAAAATCTTAAGCTCCATGCTCAGTGAGGAGTCCGACAAGGGGTTTGATCCCACAACTCTGGGAGCATGATCTGAACCGAAATCAAGAGTCAAACACTCAACTGACTGAGCCACCCAGGCACCCCTCTCCTTTACATTTTTAAAGGGGGAGATCCATGATAAAGTTGCTAAAGTTTTGGCAGGATCCAGATTGAAATTCAGGAAAAAATAGGATAATGGGCTATTCTAGCCTATTTCAATAACGTTATTTTGAATTGTATTTTCCTTATTTTACTTATTAGGACTTAATCAATTTTTCCATTTATTTACAAGGGCTTAATTATGCTATGCACTTACTTAAAATAATGAGATATGGAATATGCTATAATTCATTCTTTTTTATGCTATAATTCATTCTTGTATCAGTTCGCCTTTATTCCATCTTTTTATTTCTCTCTTTCCATATAATTATTAAGCAGATAAGTTTTACTATAAATTTTGCATAATATACATATCAAAACTGAAAAAAAAAGCTAAAGGCTAACAGTTTTTGTTTTTGTTTTTGTTTTTGTTTTTGTTTTTTAAACTAAAACCCAGGGTGCCTGGGTGGCTCACTCGGTCAGGCATCTGACTTTGGCTCAGGGCATGATCTTGCGGTCTGTGAGTTCAAGCCTACATCAGACTCTGCTGACAGCTCAGAGCCTGGAGCCTGCTTCGGATTCTGTGTCTCCTTCTCTTTCTGCCCCTTACCACACTCTGTCTCACTCTCTCTCTCAAAAATAAGTTAAAAACATTTTTAAAAATTTAAAAAACTAGAACCCAGGTAAAATAAAAACTATTTTAATGTTACTCTATTGATTCCAGTGTATGTAGCAACCTTGCCTCTTTGCTGAAATATATATTTTGATGTCTCATGTCACCTGTCCAATAAACTACAATCACAGAATTCTTTAACACATCCATATTCACACTATCCACATCAGACCATACAGGTAGGAATGATCTTATATACAGATGGGTGACTCCCTTCATGAAGTGTTTGAAGGGTTGCATAAGTTATATATGTTATATAACTTAACCTAGAAATTTTGGAAGGCAGAGAGATGATTTATTCCCAATTTACAGACAAAGGAAGTCAAGCTCAGTGACATTAAATAACTTGCTTACTCAACCTACTAGGGACAAAACTGGGATTTCAACAGGTCTGGGGCTCTCCAAAGCTCTTTCCACTGGTCCATATAAGCTTTCAGTTGTCAGCATGTCTTCCTGTCATCCAAAGATACAAACAAACAGGTAGCCCACAGATGAATGCAGCTTGCAGGTATGTTAAGTTTAGTGCTTAAACACTCTGATACTTTGGGAGAGTTCTCACAAAAGCCTGAGTTGTGAAATAAATGCCAGAAGATCTGGGAATACTGAAGCCAACAAACCCACTTGGCAACAGTCTACAAGAGCTAGACACCTTCTCTGAGAGAGGCCAAGCCTCTCCTTTGGCTCTATCTCCATCATTTACCTGCATTTCCCTGGCAATTCCTGAAATGCAACATGTTTTGCTCATTGACATCACCTGTCCAGTTCCTGTGATGTGTGATATGATTATCATTAGTTTAGGTTTAGGCTTTGATCCCTGTAGATACCTCTGGGAAGGAACATAGGAAGTCATGTTAGCCATTTGTATTTTGGGGGGAATATATCTGACATATTCCGGAGAACAGAAGGGAAGAGATGGTTGGAATTAACCAAACTAAAAGGAGGTGGGGGATGAAGACTAAGGGAAAGGGGGATTCTTGATGTCAAATATAAATTATCCCCTTCACAAATTTGTCTGGAGCTGTTTTGGGAAGGAACAGTTTTTCTTCTGCTGAGTAGAAGTAAAAACACTTGTCTGTGAATGCCCACGCATGGAGCTCTTGCCTAGACTGCCCCCTCCACATCCTGAATAAGATTTAGCTAGATTATTTTGGTCTTATGAGAATTCTGTGAGTTTTACAGACTGCTTAAAAATTTTTAGGTCTGTTTATATTTTTAAAAGCTTGTTTATCTTTCCCAGTAAGATGTTTAGATGCATTCAAATGGGAAAGAGGAAAATATGTTGGCAAAAAAGTGTATTATGCCACAGTGCATCTGAATGCAAGCCACAAGAAAGCAGTTTAACTTCCCTCTGGGTCTTGTATGGGAGGGCAAGTCAATAAAATTTGCTCTTTGAGGCTTTGATTCCATTCCACGTGACAGCCTCATCCACACACTAGAAAAATGATCTGAGTTATGTTATCACTGAGAAGAGGGGACTCTAGCACTAGTAATGGAAGAATGAAGGCATGTTTTAGAAGGAAAGAAAACACATTTCTCACAGAACATTAGGTGCATAGAGTATGTAGTAAAACCATTAAAATAACGCTGGACTATATTATCAGGAATCCAAATGTAATTTCTTCAGTTTGGGGTTTTACAAGTTAGGAGGAATAGGGAGAAACTTGAAAGTATGGAGAAACAAGTAAAGACTAAACAAATAAAATTTAGAAAGGGGATGAGGAGATGGGAGGTCAGAGAAGATCTAAAGGCAATTGAGGTAAATTCTAAATAAAAAAAGAGCCACTATGATCAAAAGATTCTTGACTGAGATATTTAGGCTATGAAGTTTGTGACTACAAAAGGGACTGGTTACTTCACATTAAAATAATATTTATATTATTTATTGTTGTTTTAGACATTCTTCAGCTAAGTCATAGTCACTGATCAAACTTAGGATCTATAATTTAGGGGCTGCAAGCCGCTTCTCAGCTTTTAAAGAAACTATTTCACTTCTTATGCTTGACTCCTGATGAAAAACTGCCACTAATTTAACTAAAAAGGTCTGTCTTTAAAATCTGAAATAAGAAGCATGTGGTACCTTGAAACTTCATTTCATAGAAGATGTAGAGTCCTCCATTTCAGCACACTGGGCTTAAAACAGCTTCTACTTTTATATTTCATCAAGGTGAGCTGTGCTCCGTATATGGCGTCGCAGTCATCACCATCTTATGTTTTCTTTCCATGGTCTTTCTTGACTTAACTGCATCCTCAGGCATATCATCACATTGGTAGTAAAAACAATATTTGAGTGTCTGTTAGGACATTTTGAAATACCTATTGCATTGAGGGCCTATTTCTTTAACAGGTATGCATGTGAAGCTGTGGCTTGCCCCTGACACAGAAGTCACAACCTTATTAGGACAGGCACTGTTTAAAGCCAGGGTAGTTGGTATTGAAGGGCCAGATCTGCTTTTGTAACACCAAACTTAAGTATAGAATAGTTTGCTTTTCTCTTTTTTATTATTTTTTATTTTCTTTTTTTCAGAGAGGAAGAAAGCATGAGCATGGAAGAGGGGCAAAAGGACAGAGAGAGAAAGAGAGAGAATCTTAGACTCCACGCTCAGTGCAGAGCCAACATGGGACTCGATCCCACAACCCTGATATCAATCATGACCTGAGCAGAAACCAAGAGTCGGATGCTCAACCAACTGAGCCACCCAGGTGCCCCTGTAATAATTTTCTTGAAGAATTAGATCCCATTCTAAATAGGGACTTAAGTCTGTAGTTTGGAAATGTAAAGTAGTATCAATTGACATGACTTTATCAATGATAAAGTTTGTTGTTGTTATTTTAACTTTGCGAAATCTGTTTAAAAAAAAACAAACCGGGGCGCCTGGGTGGCTCAGTCGGTTGAGCGGCCGACTTCGGCTCAGGTCATGATCTCGCGGTCCATGAGTTCGAGCCCCGCGTTGGGCTCTGTGCTGACACCTCAGAGCCTGGAGCCTGTTTCGGATTCTGTGTCTCCCTCTCTCTGACCCTCCCCCGTTCATGCTCTGTATCTCTCTGTCTCAAAAATAAATAAACGTTAAAAAAAAATTAAAAAAAAAAACAAAAACCAAAAACAACTCATACGAGAAGAAAAGTAAAGTTTGGTCAGCCCAACATTAGATTAGTAGTATCACATTACCACTAACAATGATGGATTATTATCATGGCTGGAATAAAATTTTGCATCATCAAGAATTTTATTTTACATATAGGAAAGAAAATTCCAATTTTTAATATATAATTTATTGTCAAATTGGTTTCCATACAACACCCAGTGCTCATCCCAACAGGTGCCCTCCTCAATGCCCATCACCCACTTTCCTCTCTCCCCCACCCCCCCCATCAACCCTCAGTTTGTTCTCAGTATTCAAGAGTCTCTTATGGTTTGCCTCCTTCCCTCTCTGTAACTTTTTCTACCCTTCCCCTCCCCCCTGGTCTTCTGTTAAGTTTCTCAGGATCCACATATGAGTGAAAACATATGGCATCTGTCTTTGCCTGACTTATTTCACTTAGCATAATACTCTCCAGTTCCATTCACATTGCTACAAATGGCCAGATCTCATTCTTTCTCATTGCCAAGTAATATTCCATTGTATATATAAACCACATCTTCTTTATCCATTCATCAGTTGATGGACATGTAGGCTCTTTCCATAATTTGGCTATTGTTGAAAGTGCTGCTAGAAACATGGGGGTATAAGTGCCCTTATGCATCAGCACTCCTGTATCCCTTGGATAAATTCCTAGCAGTGCTATTGCTGGGTCATAGCGTAGGTCTATTTTTAATTTTTTGAGGAACCTCCACACTGTTTTCCAGAGTGGGTGCACTAGTTTGCATTTCCACCAATAGTGCAACAAGGTTCCCGTTTCTCCACATCCTTGCCAGCATCTATAGTCTCCTGATTTGTTCATTTTAGCCACTCTGACCAGTGTGAGGTGGTATCTCAGTGTGGTTTTGATTTGTATTTCCATGATGAGGAGTGACATTGAGCATCTTTTCATGTGCCTGTTGGCCATCTGGATGTCTTCTTTAGAGAAGTGTCTATTCATGTCTTCTGATCCATTTCTTCACGGGATTATTTGTTTCTCAGGTGTGGAGTTTGGTGAGTTCTTTGTAGATTTTGGATACTAGCCCTTTATCCAATATGTCATTTGCAAATATCTTTTCCCATTCCGTCGGTTGCCTTTTAGTTTTGTTGGTTGTTTCCTTTGCAGTGCAGAAGCTTTTTATCTTGATGAGATCCCAGTAGTTCATTTTTGCTTTTAATTCCCTTGCCTTTGGAGATGTGTCAAGTAAGAAATTGCTGCTGCTGAGGTCAGAGAGGTTTTTCCTGCTTTCTCCTCTAGGGTTTTGATGGTTTCCTGTCTTACATTCAGGTCCTTCATCCATTTTGAGTTTGTTTTTGTGAATGGTGTAAGAAAGTGGTCTAGTTTCATTCTTCTGCATGTTGCTGTCAAGTTCTCCCAGCACCATTTGTTAAAGAGACTGTCTTTTTTCCATTGGATATTCTTTCCTGCTTTGTCAAAGATCAGTTGGTCATACTTTTGTGGGTCCAATTCTGGATCCTCTATTCTATTCCATTGGTCTATGTGTCTGTTTTGTGCCAATACCATACTGTCTTGATGATTACAGCTTTGTAGTAGAGGCTAAAGTCTGGGATTGTGATGCCTCCCGCTTTGGTTTTCTTCTTCAATATTACTTTGGCTATTCGGGGTCTTTTGTGGTTCCATAGAAATTTTAGGATTGCTTATTCTAGCTTCGAGAAGAATGCTGGTGCAATTTTGATTGGGATTGCATCGAATGTGTAGATAGCTTTGGGCAGTATTGACATTTTGACGATATTTATTCTTCCAATCCATGATCATGGAATGTTTTTCCATTTCTTTGTATCTTCTCCAATTTCCTTCATAAGCTTTCTATAGTTTTCAGCATACAGTTCTTTTACATCTTTGGTTAGGTTTATTCCTAGGTATTTTATGATTCTTGGTGCAATTGTGAATGGGATCAGTTTCTTTACTTGTCTTTCTGTTGCTTCATTATTGGTGTATAAAAGTGCGACTGATTTCTGTACATTAATTTTGTATCCTGCGACTTTGCTGAATTCATGTATCAGTTCTAGCAGACTTTTGATGGAGTCTATCAGATTTTCAATGTATAGTATCATGTCATCTGCAAAAAGTGACTTCATCTTTGCCAATTTTGATGTCTTTGATTTCATTTTGTTGCCTGATTGCTGATGCTAGAACTTCCAACATTATATTAAACGATAGCGGTGAGTGGACATCCTTGTTGTGTTCCTGATCACAGGGGGAAAGCTCTCAGTTTTTCCCCTTTGGGGATAATATTAGCTGTGGGCTTTTCATAAATGGCTTTTATGATGTTTAAGTATGTTCCTTCTATCCTGACTTTCTCGAGGGTCTTTATTAAGAAAGGATGTTATATTTTGTCAAATGCTTTTTCTGCATCGATTAACAGGATCATATGGTTCTTATCTTTTCTTTTATTGATGTGATGTATCACATTGATTTGCGAATATTGAACCTGCCCTGTAGCCCAGGAATGAATCTCACTTGATCATGGTGAATAATTCTTTTTATATGCTGTTGAATTCGATTTGCTAGTATCTTATTGAGAAATTTTGCATCCATATTCATCAGGTATATTGGTCTGTAGTTCTCTTTTTTTGCTGGGTCTCTGTCTGGTTTGGGAATCAAAGTAATGCTGGCTTCAAAGAATGAGTCTGGAAGTTTTCCTTCCATTTATGTTTTTTGGAACAGCTTGAGAAGGATAGGTATTATCTTTGCTTTAAATGTCTGGTAGAATTTCCCAGGGAGGCTATCTGGTCCTGGACTCTTATTTGTTGGGAGATTTTTGATTACTGATTCAATTTCTTCACTAGTTATGGTTCTGTTCAAAATTTCTATTTCTTCTTGTTTGAGTTTTAGAAGAGTGTGGGTGTTTAGGAATTTGTCCATTTCTTTCAGGTTGTCCAGTTTGTTGGCATATAATGTTTCATAGTATTCCCTGAAAATTGCTTGTATTTCTGAGGGATTGGTTGCAATAATTCCATTTTCATTTGTGATTTTATCTCTTTGGGTCATCTCCCTTTTCTTTTGAGAAGCCTGGCTAGAGGTTTATCAATTTTGTTTATTTTTTTCAAAAAACCAACTCTTGGCTGCATTGATCTGCTCTACTGTTTTTTTAGATTCTACATTGTTTATTTCTCTTCTTCTGCTGGACTTGGGGTGTCTTTGCTATTCTGCTTCTAGTTCCTTTAGGTGCGCTGTTAGATTGTATTTGGGATTTTTCTTGTTTCTTGAGATAGGCCTGGATTACAATGTATTTTCCTCTCAGGACTGCCTTTGCTGCACCCCAAAGCATTTAGATTGTTGCATTTTCATTTTCATTTGTTTCCATATATTTTTTAATTTCTTCTCTAATTGCCTGGTTGACCCATTCATTCTTTAGTAGGATGTTCTTTAATCTCCATGCTTTTGGAGGTTTTCCAGACTTTTTCCTGTGGTTGATTTCAAGTTTCATAGCATTGTGACCTGAAAGTGTACATGGTGTGATCTTAATTCTTTTATACTTATGAAGGGCTGTTTTGTGACCCCGTATGTGGTCTATCTTGGAGAATGTTCCATGTGCACTCGAGAAGAAAGTATATTCCGTTGCTTTGGGATGCAGAGTTCTAAATATATCTGTCAAGTCCATCTGATCCAATGTATCATTCAGGGCCCTTGTTTCTTTATTGATTCTGTGTCTAGATGATCTACCCATTGTTGTAAGTGGAGTATTAAAGTGCCTGCAATTACCACATTCTCATCAATAAGATTGCTTATGTTTGTGATTAATTGTTTTATATATTTGGGTGTTCCGAATTCGGTGCATAGACATTTATAATTGTTAGCTCTTCCTGATGGATAGATACTGTAATTATTATATAATGCCCTTCTTTGTCTCTTGTTACAGCCTTTAATTTAAAGTCTAGTTTGTCTGATATGAGTATGGCTACTCCAGCTTTCTTTTGACTTCCAGTAGCATGATGGGTAGTTCTCTATCCCCTCACTTTCAATCTGAAGGTGTCCTCAGGTCTAAAATGAGTCTCTTGTAGAGATGGGTAGAGTCCACTTACATTCAGTGTTATTATTAAAATATACGGGTTTACAGTCATTGTGATATCTGTAGGTTTCATGCTTGTAGTGGTGTCTCTGGTACTTTGTGGTCCTTGCAACATTTCACTCACAGAGTCCCCCTTAGGATCTCTTGTATGGATGGTTTAGTAGTGATGAATTCCTTCAGTTTTTGTTTGGGAAAACCTTTATCTCTCCTTCTATTCTGAATAACAGATTTGCTGGGTAAAGGATTCTTGGCTGCATATTTTTTTCTGTTCATTACATTGAAGATTTCCTGCCATTCCTTTCTGGCCTGCCAAGTTTCAGTAGATAGGTCTGCTACTACTCTTATGTATCTACCTATGCAAGTTAGGGCCTATTTATCCCTAGCTGCTTTCAGAATTCTCTCTTTATCCTTATATTTTACAAGTTTCACTATGATATGTCATGCAGAAGATTGATTCAAGTTATGTCTGAAGGGAGTTCTCTGTGCCTCTTGGATTTTAATGCCTGTTTCCTTCCCCAAATTGGGGAAGCTCTCAGCTATAATTTGTTCAAGTACACCTTCAGCCCCTTTCTCTCTTCTTCTTCTTCTTCTTCTTCTTCTTCTTCTTCTTCTTCTTCTGGAATTCCTATGATATGGATATTTTTCTGTTTGATTGCATCACTTAGTTCTCTAATTCTCCCCTTGTATTCCTGGATTTTTCTATCTCTCTTTTTCTCAGCTTCCTCTTTTTCCATAATTTTATCTTCTAATTCAGCTATTCTCCCCTCTGCCTCTTCAATCCATGCTGTGGCTGTCTCCATTTTATTTTGCATTTCATTTATAGCATTTTTTAATTCATCATGACTATTTTTTAGTCCCTTGATCTTTGTAGCAATAGATTCTCTGCTGTCCTCTATGCTTTTTTCAAGCCCAGCAATTAATTTTTATGACTACTATTCTAAATTCTTTTTCAGTTCTATTGCTTAAATAGGTTTTGTTCAATTCATTAGCTGTCGCTACTTCCTGGAATTTCTTTTGAGGAGAACCCTTCCATTTTGTCATTTTTGGCTAGTTTTCTGTCCCTTATGCATTTTAAAAGCTTGTTGTGTGCTCTGCACCTGTGAGTACTGCTACATTAAAGGATGGTCATACACTGTCCAGTGCCTGGCCCTTCAGGAGGTGTTTTTTTGGAGATTGTTACTTGCTCTCTGTTGTTGTGACTTTGGTTATTTTATTACCCTACTCATAGTGATATTTTTGACCTACCACCAGGTGTGCTTTGATTTGTTCCTTGGAGTAGCCTTGTAAAGGAAAACAGATAGACAAACAGGAGACAAAAACATGCAAACACACAAACAAATAACACAAACAAACAAATAAACAAAAACAAAGACCTAAAGACTAAAACCAAAAACCCAAAAACACTGACTACAAGTAAAGAAGAGGGTGGAGGCGGTGCTGAATAAACAGCAGATACAAAGAGAGAAATTACAGGAGAGGGAGCGGGGGTGGGGGTGGGGTGGGGGGTGGGGGAGAAGAAAAAATAAACATTGACTAGGCAGAGAGACTAAAAGGCTTAATCCAGAGAGAGAGAAAGGAAAATAAAAAAGGAGGGAGGGGCAATGAAATGAAGATAAAGTTACCCAGACAGAGAAACTACATGACTTGATTATTCCAGAGAGAGAGAAAGGAGTGTAAAGGAGGAAGTGTACAACATGTATCAGGATAATGGATTAAATATGTACGTTTAGATAGACCAATAACCAGAGTAACCAGCCTAGGGTAGGGAAGAGATAAGGAAGAGAAATGATGAGGGGGAGGAGAATATATCTATATATCCAGAATTGACCTAGAGTTAATCCAGAATTGACCTAGAGTTAATCCAGGCAATGCTGCATCGCTTGTCAGGAGGAGCTTTCCACAGGGTCTGTGCCGCTCAGGTGGATACGAAGTTACCCAGTGTGAAGGGGCATGGTTTGGTGTAGTCTGGACCCACCTCCACTATGGGCCCTGGGAGTGATCCCTGAGGCCCAGCCTTGGTGATGGTGTGGGGAGGGGTCAGGGAATGGTGATCCCCTAGTCTCTTCTCCACAGAGCTGGACCTGGTGGACTCTGTTTGAGTCGTCCTCACCATGCCGCAGGCTCAGACGGGGCTGTTCTTCTCATTCTGCCAATCCCCTGACCCTGTGCTTAGGATTCAAAGTCCCACTCTGTGTGCTCTGGCACTGGGGAAGTGCCTCTCAGTGCAGCCAATATGTGGTCCTGGCTGGCTTTGTCTGTGCTGCCTCACTTCAGGGAGGACCGCCTTCTCCTATGTAGACTGAGAGCCACTGCCCTCTCTGCGAGCCCCCTAGGGTGGCGGAAGCAGGCAGACTTTGTACTATCACGTAGCACTCCAGGGAGGGAACCACTTTCTCCAACTGCGGACTGAGCCCCTGACCTACCACTGCACCCAAGCCCCTGGCTCCCCTCCTCCCCACGTGCACGAACAGGGAGCTGGCTCCAGTCCGAAGAAAGCCCTGCAATTAGAGATTGGATCCCTCTCAGTCTTAGTCCAAGGTCTTTCTCCTGTCCAGATTTGGTCCTACACTTCCCTAGCCGCTCTTTCTCTTCTCTTTGTCTCTCCGCAGAAGGGGTCCCTCCCCTCCATGCCCATGCGGCCTTTTTTTTTTTTTTTTTTTTAATCTCTCCCAGTTCACAGTTACCCACCTATCTTTTTTCCAGCTTTCCCATTTTCTTCCTAGCAGATTCAGTCTCTTTTCCTCCCAGGCTCTAGTGTTCAAAGTCCTTTGGCTTCTGCACTTCTTTGTTTGAGAAACACGGGAAGTAAGGACCCCCTACTTCTCCGCCATGTTGGCCCCTCCCCTCTTTTATATTTATTTTTGAAAGAGGGAGAGAGAGAGAGAGATAGAGTGTGAGCCAGGGAAAGGCAGAGAGAGGGAGACACAGAATTGGAAGCAGGCTCCAGGCTCTAAGCTGTCAGCACAGAGCCCGACACAGGGCTTGAACCCATGAACTGTGAGATCATGACCTGAACCAAAGTTGGAGGCTTAACCGACTGAGCCACCCAGGCACCCCTTATGTTATTTTAAAGCAGAGGGAACCACTATCTTGCTAGTTATTCCCAGGTAACTCATTCTTCCAAATCCAACTCAAAGAAAAGATGTATGTACCGGAATGTTCCTTATAGTATTATCTACCATAATAGAAAGTTGGAAATCAACCTAAATATCCTACAGTAAAGGACTAATTAAATAACAGATAGTAATTTCTTATTATAGAATACTATGTAGCCATTTTGTTATTTTTGATGGCTAATGACATGGGGAAATGCTTATGATATAATGTTGATTGAAAAGAACGAACAACAAAACTATGCATACAATATGAACTCAATTCATACACATACACACAAAGAAAGTACTGCAGAATTTTAACAGTAGTTTTCATTGGTGGTGGGATAGTAAGGGATTTAAATTTTTTTTAAAAATTTTTAAATGTTTATTTTTGAGGGAGAGAGACAGTGTGAGTGGGGGAGGAGCAGAGAGAGAGAAGGAGACACAGAATTCAAAGCAGGCTCCAGGCTCCGAGCTGTCAGCACAGAGCCCATTGTGAGGCTTGAACTCACAAACTGTGAGATCATGACCTGAGCCAAAGTTGGCCGCTCAACTGACTGAGCCACCCATGTACCCTCACCGATTTTAAACTTTTTTAGAGACTTTTCTACACTGAAAAAAAATCTCTACAATGAATTTGTTACCTTCATAATTAAAAGAAAGCCAATAAATGATAATATAACTTTACAAGATCCACCTCAAATGTTTCCTCTCTGAGGCCTTCACCAACAAGTGTTCCTTGTTCCTCCTTCATATTCACATAACACACAGTATATATCACCCCTAACCATTCTCTACTCTGAACTAGAATGATCTTCCTAAAAAGTAAATATTACAACCCTGCAGTTCTACTTTTAGGTATTTACCTAAGAGAAATGAAAACATATATCCATTCAAAACCTTATACAGAAGTGTTCATAGCAGCATTATTCATAATAGCCCCAAAGTGGACACAACCCAAATATCCATCAAATGATGAACAGATAAATAAACTATGTACTTGTTATAGGTGGTAGGCAAACCACTGTATATCTACATCTAAAACCCCAGAATCTGTGAATATGTTATATTACAAGGCAAAGGAGAATTAAAGTAGCAGGTAAAGTTCTCTAATCAGCTGACCTTAAAATAGGGAGGTTGTTCTGGATTATTCATGGGGCCCCAATGTAATCACAAGTGTTCCTAATGGTGGAAGAGGAAGGCAGAACATTGGAGTTATGTAACGTGAGAGGACTTAGCCTGTTGTTGTTGGTTTTGAAGATGGAGGAAGGGGACCATCAGGCAAGAAATGTGGGCAACCACTAGAGGTTGAAAAAGGTACAGAAATAGATTCTCCACTAGAGCTTCCAGAAAGAAGTGCTTCCCTGACAACACCTTGATTTTAGCCCAGCAGCACTAATATTAGACTTCTGACCTATAGAACTGTAAGGTAATAAATTTGCATTATTTTAAGTCACTAAGTTTGCATTAAATTGTTATAGCGATAGAAAACTAAAACAAATGGAATGTTACTCACAATAAAAAGCAACGAATACTCATACATGCTATAATATGGATAAACTTTGACAACATTAAACTAAATGAATGAATACAGTCACAGATGCCTACATCTTGCGTGATTCCATTTATATGAAACGTCCAGAATAGGCAAATCTATAGGCACGGAATGACTGGTGGTTGCCTACAACTGAGTACAGTTTCTTTTTGAAGTGGTGAAATCTCCTAAAACTGATTATTATGGTGGGAGCACAACTCAGTGAATATACTAAAAATCATATGATATGTGAATTATATCTCAATAAAACATATATACACATATATGTGTATGAATACGTGTGTGTGTGTGTAGGCATGTGCGTGTGTGTGCGTGCACACATACATATTCTCTGCAGGAACACCTTCGATGGTTTTGCTGCCCTAAAAACTAAAATCTATTAAAAATAATTTTTTTTTAATTGAAAGCAGCCTCAGGGACCTGTGGGACAACAAAAGATCTAAAGTTCCTGTTAGAGCCTCTGAAGAGGAGGAGAAAGGGTGGAGCTGAAAAAGTACTCAAAGAAGTTATGGCTGAAAACTTCTCAAACTGGGTAAGATATAAACCTACAGATTCAAGAAGCTGAGTAAAATCCATATGAGATAAACCCAAAGAAATCTACACCAAGATATATCATAGTCAAATATCTGAAGACTATAGACAAAGAAAGAAAAAAAAAACACAAGCAGAAAGAGAAACAACACTTTATCAATAAAGAAATAACAGTTCAAAAGACAATAAAAATCTCATCAAGATACCCAAGAGGCCAACAAAAAGTGGGACAACAACAGCCACAAAAAATGGTTTGGATAGCATAGCATACACAGTCCCTCGTTACCTGGCCCCTATTCGCCCGGCCTGCATCTCTTCCCACTTTCTAATATGTATCCCAGGATCCAGACATACTAAATGATTTGCAGTTTTCCTCATCTTTGTACCTTTGCAAAAGTTGCTTTTCTGACCACAATGTACTTAGCCCTCTTCTTCCTCTTACCTCCTATTAGTTTTTCTGTACTCTGTTTAAATTTTACCTATGAGAAGATTTTCCTACATTATTCCACAAAGTCAGGTTAGGTACTCTTTCATAATTTCTTCTGTATTTGTGGGTCTCCTCTATCACACTATAAGCTCTCATAGTCTTAACTCTTAATATTTTTAAAAAACGTTTACTTATTTTGAGAGAGAAAGAGAGAGTGTGTGCATGGGTGCGCACATGTGCATGTGAGTGGGGGAAGAGGCAGAGATAGAGGGAGAGAAAGAGAATTCCAAGTAGGCTCCATGCTCTCAGCACAGAGCCCAATGCAGGGCTTGATCTCATGACAACGAGATCCTGAACTGAGCTGAAATCAAGAGTTGGACACTTAACCCACGGAGCCACTCAGGTGACCCTTGTACTTAACAGCTAGTTTAGGGTCTGGCACATGCTGACACTAAATTTATTAAAAAGTGTTTACTGATGAATTAATATCTCAATTACAGTACCCCTTGTATTGTATTATAACTCATTTGTGTCCTTTTTTCAATAGATGAAAAAAGATGAGAAAAGATGACTTTCTCACTCATTCATCTTTGCATAGCTCAGGCAACACGATCCAAGTATATAATAGATAGTCTATAATAGAAAAGATGGATGGATGTTACACATAGATTTATGTCCCTTAACAAATTTAGTGGAAAACACTTAAGCCTTGGTTGTTGTACTTTTTTGCTTTTTTAGGATAGTGACATTTTAATGGCTTTCTGAAAGTCCCAAAATGTGTTTTTTAAAAATGACAATATATGCTGCAAGTGTGATTTAAATATATAGAACTATATTAATAGTTTATCTAATTCATAAAGATTTCATTCTACAGAGAAATACAATTTGTAAAGTAGTAATATACTCCAGGTGATTAAAACTCACACATAGCTAAAGTAATTTAACAATTGAACATCTTTTCCCAGCAGACACTAATTCAAAACAATCTATCTTTGTTTGTAGGATATGACTGAATCCTCAGCAGCAAATAGAATTTACTGGTCCATTATATGAACACAAAGGCTGTTAGAATGTGCATGCCTGGTGAGTATTAAGCACTGACATTCAGGAGTCAGGTGGAACAGTGTTTTATAAACTCAATCAGTCTTTATTTCCAAGCAATAACAAATCCTTTCACAGAAATAATCTTCATGCTCATCATATCATGGAGTTCATATAATCCAAATCTGAATGGCCACATTTGAATGATCAAATATATTTTTATATAATAACAAAATGTTAATTTTGAAATCATTACAAGTGACAGTTGATTTAGGAAGATTTATGGGGCATAATCACATTATATACCCATTTACAGATGAATAAACCAGGATACAGAAATGCTAAGTGACTTGTTCAAGATCACATCAGTACAAAGTGGTAAATCCAACCTTACCAAAGTATTCTGGCTTTAAATCTAGGATTCTTCCCATTGTACCATGCTGTCTGCATCTTTTTAAGATATGCATTGGAGGTCCAATGTAATATGAATTGAAGAAATTATAGAAGAGATGCAGACTCCCCACTCCCACTTCATGTCTGTTGATTTCAAGTCCAGTGACCAACTAACTTAATGATGTTAGGTGGCAGAGTCAATGGGTAGTCCCTGAATTTGGTTTCACAGACATTTCCTCCTGACCTCATGGACTCCTTTCCTCGTTGGTTGGCAATGACACTACTCCCAGATACTTGGAAGTGAGTGATAAGGTGTTAAAGGAAGTGAACTGTTCTTGAAAAAAATTGTTCTTCTTGACTTTTTAGACTGGCTAAATTATAGCCATCTTTCCTATGACATACACTAATTTACTTGTACTTACTGTGCCCAATCAGTGCACTAAGTGT
This sequence comes from Panthera tigris, assembly GCF_018350195.1. Taxonomy (NCBI): domain Eukaryota; kingdom Metazoa; phylum Chordata; class Mammalia; order Carnivora; family Felidae; genus Panthera; species Panthera tigris. The sequence goes on from NC_056671.1 coordinate 43,887,004, forward strand.
TTTACACACTTTATCTCATTTTACTTTATCTCCATAAAAATTTGGTGAAACATATACCATTCCTACCATCTTATTTTACAGACAAGGAAACTACAATTTAAGAGAGGTTAAGTAATTTGCTTGAGATAGGGAGGTAGCAAAAGTTAAATGAAGAATTTAACCAACAGACTAAGATTCCGGATCTCAGGCTATTAGTCTCTTGCCTTTGAACACGAAAATTGTTGAGGCTGTTCTGTGATGACTTCCCATCCCCATGCCTCCATCCAGCGGTTAAGATATCCACAAAGGTTTTACATGGGTTCAGACTAACGTTGCAAAACAAATAGCAGAAGTAAAATGTGCATTTTAGGCTAAAAAAAGACGTCTCTAAGATTTAATGTGATAATAGAATATCATTCAGCGATAAAAAGAATCAACTACTTATACATGCAAAAACACACATGAATCTCTTCATTTTCTTTCCAAGTTTTTATTTAAATTCTAGCTAACATACATGGTAAAATTGGTTTCAGGTATAGAATTTAGTGATTCATCACCTACATATAATACTCAGTGCTCATCCCAACAAGTGCCCCCCTCAATACCCATTACTCATTTAGTCCATCCCTCACACACTTCCCTCCACCAACCCTCAGTTTGTTCTCCATAGTTAAGAGTCTCTTTGGTTTGCTTCCCTCTCCCTTTTCCCCCATTCCATATGTTCATCTGTTTTGTTTTTTAAATTCCACATATGAGTGAAATCATATGGTATTTGTCTTTCTCTGACTGATTTTGCTTAGCATAATACCTTCTAGCTCCATTCATATCATTGCAAATGGCAAGATTTCATTCTCTTTGATGGCTGAGTAATATTCCATTGTATATATATACCACATCTTCTTTATCCATTTATCAGCTGATGGACATCTGGGCTCTTTCCATAGTTTGGCTATTGTTGATAATGCTGCTATAAACATCAGGGTGATGTACCCCTTCAAATCTGTATTTTTGTATCCTTTGAGTAAATACAAATGAATCTAAAAAGCATTGTGCTGAGTGAAAAAAAACATTCAGGAGACCTTATAGTATATGATTTTACTTATATGACATTCTGGAGAAGATAAAAATACAAGGACAAAAAAATACATTGGTGGTTACTAGGGCCTAGGGATGGAGAGAGGGGTTAACTACAAAAAAGAACAAGGGAGGGGCGCCTGGGTGGCTCAGTCGGTTGAGCGGCCGACTTCGGCTCAGGTCATGATCTCACGGTCCGTGAGTTCAAGCCCCGTGTCGGGCTCTGTGCTGACAGCTCGGAGCCTGGAGCCTGTTTCGGATTCTGTGTTTCCCTCTCTCTGACCCTGCCCCGTTCATGCTCTCTCTCTGTCTCAAAAATAAATAAACGTTAAAAAAAAATTAAAAAAAAAAAAAAAAGAACAAGGGAACTTTTGGAGGTGATTAAAATATTCTATATATAATTTTCAAAATTCTTATGTGCACCTAAAAGGGTAAGTTTACTGTGAATCTGCTTTCTAAAAAGTAAAAATGAATAAATATGGTCTCTAAGACACTGTTTTCCAAATCTCCATTAGTGAGATACAACCCATCAGTGAGTTATGAACTCAATTTAACAGGTTGTGATTGGCATTTTAAAAGGTGCAATAGAACAAAATAGGAATATCAGAGTCTGTAAACAGTAAAAGGAATATTGTTAATGAAGCATTTGCTTCTGTTCCCCATATATGTATGTGATATAATTATTATTATTTATTTTATTTTTACAGTCTTGACTTCTTTTATTTTTTTACACTTATCATGCCATTAATTCATAGGGAATGGGTTCCAACAGCTCAGGCTCCTTTCCATTGGTTCTCACAAAGTGTGCTTCTCTGGGTGGGGCAGGCTGGCGCTTCAGTTGAACCCAAGTACCTTTCTCCTTGGCTTCCTTCTTTTTCTGATCATTTTCCTTCACACGCTTCAGGAAGCTGTCTCGGCTCTTTGAATGCTTAATGTGCTCAATACGTACATTAATTCTCTTAGCAAGAATCTTGCCCTTAACTTGTTTGTTTACAACAATGCCAACAGCATGTTGGGTAACATTGTAGACTCTTCCAGTTTTGCCATGGTAACATTTGTGGGGCATTCCTTTTTGAACAGTGCCCATTCCCTTGATGTCCACAATATCACCTTTCTTGTAGACTTGCATGTATGTTGCCAAAGGAACAACTCCATGTTTTCTAAAAGGCCTAGAGAACATATAGCGAGTAGCTCTCCTCTTTCCCTTTGTGTTGGTCATTTTGGCGAATTACTGGAAGGTGGCGGTTCCCCTGTATGTGATATAATTAAATATCAGGAAAAAGATATCATGGTCAGAGTGTTCTCTTTTTAAGTTTATTTATTTTGAGAAAGAGAGGATGGCAGCAGCAGAGAAAGAGGGAGAAAGAAAGAATCCCAAAAAGGCTCCACACTGTCAAGCTCAGAGCCCTAGTGGGGCTTGAACTCATGAAACACGAGATCATGACCTGAGCCAAAATTAAGAGTTAGACGTGGACGCTTAACCCACTGAGCCACCCAGGTACCCCCATGGTCAGAGTATTTTTAACAGAGGGAATTTAACACAGGAAACTTGTTTCACAAATGATGAATAGGTAGAGAAGCCAAATAAGGGAAGATAAGACAACCCAGAGATCAGCAATGGCAGAAACCACATACCTTTCGACTGGAGGGATAAAGGGAAGTAGCAGTGTTGCTGGGTCCCAGAGTTGGGGTCATCCTGGAGAAGCTTAAATCACAGGGGGACATTTTTGGCTGGAGCTGGAGCCACAGAGAAGAGCTAGTCACTGTCAAAGATGCACTGCAGGCAGAGAAAGATGAGGAGAATCATCCTGGCTTTCCCATTCCTCCCACCCTCCAGTGTCAGGGCAGGACTGCACACGAGTGGCACCCACCCAGAAATCAGTTAATGTAACTTGGGAGCCGTGGAAATACAGCCTCTTGGGATCAGCATCCTTAAAACTTGGCAGAGGAAGAGCAAGGAATGGATTTGAGAGCAAACAGTCCCAGGGTTGGCATAGCTGTGAAGTAAAACGCATTTCTGATCGAAGGTCAAATTCCAAAAGGTTTAAAAGCCATTACTTTAGGGGACAAAGCTATTCTCTATGTTATTCTCTTTATATACAGGAAGAATAAAGTTACACTTTTGACCATTAGAGGATGCCAAATTTTGCCCTTTAGGATGTGTTTGAAAAGGCAGTTTGAATTAAAGAAGTTGGATTGTAAGACTAACCCACTTGTCTCCTTACTATCGGAGGAGTCATACCAAGATCTCTTAGCAAAGGTAAAACTCTTAGCAAATGTAGATGAAATTTAGGCTAGGAACAATAGAGCAGGAAGAAAGTACACAAGAGGCAAATGTGTAAGCAAAGTAATAGTGTGGAAGGAAAATAATAGCAGTTAAAAATCAATATGCTGAGTATCAAATGGCCTCTGTCAGCAGCTGTTTGTGTGACAGCTCTATAAAACTTCCTGGATCCGAGGGTTCCGGAAGATGGCGGCGTAGGAGGACGCTGGGCTCACCGCGCGTCCTGCTGATCACTTAGATTCCACCTACATCTGCCTAAAGAACCCAGAAAACTGCCAGAGGATTAGCAGAACGGAGTCTCCGGAGCCAGGCGCAGACGAGAGGCCCACGGAAGAGGGTAGGAAGGGCGGCGAGGCGGTGCGCGTTCCACGGACTGGCGGGAGGGAGCCAGAGCAGAGGGGCGGCTCCCCGGCCAAGCAGAGCCCCCGAGTCTGGCTGGCAAAAGCGGAGGGGCCGGACGGACTGTGTTCCGACAGCAAGCGCGACTTAGCGTCTGGGAGGTCATAAGTTAACAGCTCTGCTCGGAAAGCGGGAAGGCTGGAGGACAAAGGGAGGGAGAGCTGCTGAGCCCCCGGACGGCAGAGCTCAGCTTGGCGGGGAACAAAGGCGCTCGCCAGCGCCATCTCCCCCGCCCATCCCCCAGACAAAATCCCAAAAAGAACCAGTTCCTGCCAGGGAACTTGCTCACTCCGCGCAAACACCCAACTCTGTGCTTCTGCGGAGCCAAACCTCCGGCATCGGATCTGACTCCCTCCCGCTGCCACAGGGCCCCTCCTGAAGTGGATCACCTAAGGAGAAGCGAGCTAAGCCTGCCCCTCCTGCCCACGTGCACCTTGCCTACCCACCCCAGCTAATACGCCAGATCCCCAGCACCACAAGCCTGGCAGTGTGCAAGTAGCCCAGACAGGCCACGCCACCCCACAGTGAATCCCGCCCCTAGGAGAGGGGAAGAGAAGGCACACATCAGTCTGACTGTGGCCCCAGCGGTGGGCTGGGGGCAGACATCAGGTCGGACTGCGGCCCCGCCCACCAACTCCAGTTATACACCACAGCACGGGGGAAGTGTCCTGCAGGTCCTCACCACTCCAGGGACTATCCAAAATGACCAAACGGAAGAATTCCCCTCAGAAGAATCTCCAGGAAATAACAACAGCTAATGAACTGATCAAAAAGGATTTAAATAATATAACAGAAAGTGAATTTAGAATAATAGTCATAAAATTAATCGCTGGGCTTGAAAACAGTATACAGGACAGCAGAGAATCTCTTGCCACAGAGATCAAGGGACTAAGGAACAGTCACGAGGAGCTGAAAAACGCTTTAAACGAAATGCAAAACAAAATGGAAACCACGACGGCTCGGCTTGAAGAGGCAGAGGAGAGAATAGGTGAACTAGAAGATAAAGTTATGGAGAAAGAGGAAGCTGAAAGAAAGAGAGATAAAAAAATCCAGGAGTATGAGGGGAAAATTAGAGAACTAAGTGATACACTAAAAAGAAATAATATACGCATAATTGGTATCCCAGAGGAGGAAGAGAGAGGGAAAGGTGCTGAAGGGATACTTGAAGAAATTATAGCTGAGAACTTCCCTGAACTGGGGAAGGAAAAAGGCATTGAAATCCAAGAGGCACAGAGAACTCCCTTCAGACGTAACTTGAATCGATCTTCTGCACGACATATCATAGTGAAACTGGCAAAATACAAGGATAAAGAGAAAATTCTGAAAGCAGCAAGGGATAAACGTGCCCTCACATATAAAGGGAGACCTATAAGACTCGTGACTGATCTCTCCTTTGAAACTTGGCAGGCCAGAAAGGCTTGGCACAATATCTTCAGTGTGCTAAACAGAAAAAATATGCAGCCGAGAATCCTTTATCCAGCAAGTCTGTCATTTAGAATAGAAGGAGAGATAAAGGTCTTCCCAAACAAACAAAAACTGAAGGAATTTGTCACCACGAAACCAGCCCTACAAGAGATCCTAAGGGGGATCCTGTGAGACAAAGTACCAGAGACATCACTACAAGCATAAAACATACAGACATCACAATGACTCTAAACCCGTATCTTTCTATAATAACACTGAATGTAAATGGATTAAATGCGCCAACCAAAAGACATAGGGTATCAGAATGGATAAAAAAACAAGACCCAACTATTTGCTGTCTACAAGAGACTCATTTTAGATCTGAGGACACCTTTAGATTGAGAGTGAGGGGATGGAGAACTATTTATCATGCTACTGGAAGCCAAAAGAAAGCTGGAGTAGCCATACTTGTATCAGACAAACTAGACTTTAAATTAAAGGCTGTAACAAGAGATGAAGAAGGGCATTATATAATAATTACAGGGTCTATCCATCAGGAAGAGCTAACAATTATAAATGTCTATGTGCCAAATACCAGAGCCCCCAGATATATAAAACAATTACTCATAAACATAAGCAACCTTATTGATAAGAATGTGGTCATTGCAGGGGACTTTAACACCCCACTTACAGAAATGGATAGATCATCTAGACACACAGTCAATAAAGAAACAAGGGCCCTGAATGATACATTGGATCAGATGGACTTGACAGACATATTTAGAACTCTGCATCCCAAAGCAACAGAATATACTTTCTTCTCGAGTGCACATGGAACATTCTCCAAGATAGATCATATACTGGGTCACAAAACAGCCCTTCATAAGTTTACAAGAATTGAAATTATACCATGCATCCTTTCAGACCACAATGCTATGCAGCTTGAAATCAACCACAGGAAAAAGTCTGGAAAACCTCCAAAAGCATGGAGGTTAAAGAACACCCTACTAACGAATGAGTGGGTCAACCAGGCAATTAGAGAAGAAATTAAAAAATATATGGAAACAAACGAAAATGAAAATACAACAATCCAAATGCTTTGGGACGCAGCAAAGGCAGTCCTGAGAGGAAAATACATTGCAATCCAGGCCTATCTCAAGAAACAAGAAAAATCCCAAATACAAAATCTAACAGCACACCTAAAGGAAATAGAAGCAGAACAGCAAAGGCAGCCTAAACCCAGCAGAAGAAGAGAAATAATAAAGATCAGAGCAGAAATAAACAATATAGAATCTAAAAAAACTGTAGAGCAGATCAACGACACCAAGAGTTGGTTTTTTGAAAAAATAAACAAAATTGACAAACCTCTAGCCAGGCTTCTCAAAAAGAAAAGGGAGATGACCCAAATAGATAAAATCATGAATGAAAATGGAATTATTACAACCAATCCCTCAGAGATACAAACAATTATCAGGGAATACTATGAAAAATTATATGCCAACAAATTGGACAACCTGGAAGAAATGGACAAATTCCTAAACACCCACACTCTTCCAAAACTCAATCAGGAGGAAATAGAAAGCTTGAACAGACCCATAACCAGCGAAGAAATTGAATCGGTTATCAAAAATCTCCCAACAAATAAGAGTCCAGGACCAGATGGCTTCCCAGGGGAGTTCTACCAGACGTTTAAAGCAGAGATAATACCTATCCTTCTCAAGCTATTTCAAGAAATAGAAAGAGAAGGAAAACTTCCAGACTCATTCTATGAAGCCAGTATTACTTTGATTCCTAAACCAGACAGAGACCCAGTAAAAAAAGAGAACTACAGGCCAATATCTCTGATGAATATGGATGCAAAAATTCTCAATAAGATACTAGCAAATCGAATTCAACAGCATATAAAAAGAATTATTCACCATGATCAAGTGGGATTCATTCCTGGGATGCAGGGCTGGTTCAACATTCGCAAATCGATCAACGTGATACATCACATTAACAAAAAAAAAAGAGAAGAACCATATGATCCTGTCAATCGATGCAGAAAAGGCCTTTGACAAAATCCAGCACCCTTTCTTAATAAAAACCCTTGAGAAAGTCGGGATACAAGGAACATACTTAAAGATCATAAAAGCCATTTATGAAAAGCCCACAGCTAACATCATCCTCAACGGGGAAAAACTGAGAGCTTTTTCCCTGAGATCAGGAACACGACAGGGATGCCCACTCTCACCGCTGTTGTTTAATATAGTGCTGGAAGTTCTAGCATCAGCAATCAGACAACAAAAGGAAATCAAAGGCATCAAAATTGGCAAAGATGAAGTCAACCTTTCGCTTTTTGCAGATGACATGATATTATACATGGAAAATCCGATAGACTCCACCAAAAGTCTGCTAGAACTGATACATGAATTCAGCAAAGTTGCAGGATACAAAATCAATGTACAGAAATCAGTTGCATTCTTATACACTAACAATGAAGCAACAGAAAGACAAATAAAGAAACTGATCCCATTCACAATTGCACCAAGAAGCATAAAATACCTAGGAATAAATCTAACCAAAGATGTAAAAGATCTGTATGCTGAAAACTATAGAAAGCTTATGCAGGTAATTGAAGAAGATATAAAGAAATGGAAAGACATTCCGTGCTCATGGATTGGAAGAATAAATATTGTCAAAATGTCAATACTACCCAAAGCTATCTACACATTCAATGCAATCCCAATCAAAATTGCACCAGCATTCTTCTCGAAGCTAGAATAAGCAATCCTAAAATTCATATGGAACCACAAAAGGCCCCGAATAGCCAAAGTAATTTTGAAGAAGAAGACCAAAGCAGGAGGCATCACAATCCCAGACTTTAGTCTCTACTACAAAGCTGTCATCATCAAGACAGCATGGTATTGGCATAAAAACAGACACATAGACCAATGGAATAGAATAGAAACCCCAGAACTAGACCCACAAACGTATGGCCAACTCATCTTTGACAAAGCAGGAAAGAACATCCACTGGAAAAAAGACAGTCTCTTTAACAAATGGTGCTGGGAGAACTGGACAGCAACATGCAGAAGGTTGAAACTAGACCACTTTCTCACACCATTCACAAAAATAAACTCAAAATGGATAAAGGACCTGAATGTGAGACAGGAAACCATCAAAACCCTAGAGGAGAAAGCAGGAAAAGACCTCTCTGACCTCAGCCGTAGCAATCTCTTACTCGGCACATCCCCAAAGGCAAGGGAATTAAAAGCAAAAGTGAATTACTGGGACCTTATGAAGATAAAAAGCTTCTGCACAGCAAAGGAAACAACCAACAAAACTAAAAGGCAACCAACAGAATGGGAAAAGATATTTGCAAATGACACATCGGACAAAGGGCTAGTATCCAAAATCTATAAAGAGCTCATCAAACTCCACACCCGAAAAACAAATAACCCAGTGAAGAAATGGGCAGAAAACATGAATAGACACTTCTCTAAAGAAGACATCCGGATGGCCAACAGACACATGAAAAGATGTTCAACGTCGCTCCTCATCAGGGAAATACAAATCAAAACCACACTCAGATACCACCTCACGCCAGTCAGAGTGGCCAAAATGAACAAATCAGGAGACTATAGATGCTGGAGAGGATGTGGAGAAACGGGAACCCTCTTGCACTGTTGGTGGGAATGCAAATTGGTGCAGCCACTCTGGAAAGCAGTGTGGAGGTTCCTCAAAAAATTAAAAATAGACCTACCCTATGACCCAGCAATAGCACTGCTAGGAATTTATCCAAGGGATACAGGAGTACTGATGCATAGGGGCACTTGTACCCCAATGTTTATAGCAGCACTCTCAACAATAGCCAAATTATGGAAAGAGCCTAAATGTCCATCAACTGATGAATGGATAAAGAAATTGTGGTTTATATACACAATGGAATACTACGTGGCAATGAGAAAAAATGAAATATGGCCTTTTGTAGCAACATGGATGGAACTGGAGAGTGTGATGCTAAGTGAAATAAGCCATACAGAGAAAGACAGATACCATATGGTTTCACTCTTATGTGGATCCTGAGAAACTTAACAGAAACCCATGGGGGAGGGGAAGGAAAAAAAAAAAGAGGTTAGAGTGGGAGAGAGCCAAAGCATAAGAGACTGTTAAAAACTGAGAACAAACTGAGGGTTGATGGGGGGTGGGAGGGAGGGCAGGGTGGGTGATGGGTATTGAGGAGGGCACCTTTTGGGATGAGCACTGGATGTTGTATGGAAACCAATTTGACAGTAAATTTCATATATTAAAAATAAATAAAAATAAATAAATTAAAAAAAAAAAAACTTCCTGGATCCACAAGGAGTAGCAGCCATAATTCATCAACACAACCTTATTCCTGACTCTGATGACTATTTAGTTATTCCCGTTCCAAAGTTTTGACCTTGAATTATTTGGGATTTCTGATCTCAAGAAATGACTCCTGAGGCTCCCTCATTGAGTCAAAACTAATGCTTGATTCCTTTGTGTTTAAAAACACTCAGAGCCACTCTCCCCTCCAGCCATCCAAAATGTCGAATGGAAAGAAGGCTAAGGGGAAGTGGGTGGCCCCAGTCCCTGCTGTCATGAAGAAGCAGGAGGCTGAGAAGGTGGTCAATCCGTTGTTGGCGAAAAGAGCCAAGAATTTTGGCATCAGATAGGACATTGAGCCCAAAAGGGATCTCACCTGCTTTGTCAAATGCCATCACCTGCTTTGTCAAATGCCGGCCCCCCCCCCCCACCTACATCCTGCTGCAGCAGCAAAGGGCTGTTCTCTATCAACGTCTGAAAGTTCCTCCTGCAATTAAGCAGGTCACCCAGCTTTGCACTGCCAAACAATTATTCAGCTGCTTATACTGGTCCACAAATACAGACCTCTGGTCAAAGCAAGAGGAGTAGAGACTGTTGGCTCAGGCTGAGAAGAAAGCTGCTGGCAAAAGGGGTGTCCCCACTAAGAGGTCTCCTGTCCTTCGAGCTGGGGTTTATATGTCACCACCTTGGTAGAAAACAAGAAGGCTCACCTGGTAGTGACTGCACATGATGTGGAGCGCATTGAGCTGGTTGTCTTCCTGCATGCCCTGTGTTGTTAGATGGTGGTTACCTACTGAATTATCAGGCGGAAGGCCAGCCTGGAGTGTGTGGTCCACAGGAAGACCAGGAAGACCTGCACTACTGTCACCTTCACACACATTAACTCAGAAGACAAAGGAACTCTGGCTAAGCTGGTGGAAGCTATCAGGACCAATTACAATGACAGATATGATGACATACGCCATCACTGGGGAGGCAACATCCTGGGTCCAAAGTGGGTTGCTGGCATTACCAAGCTGGAAAAGCAAAGGCTAAAGAACTGGCCACCAAACTGGGCTAAGTGTACACTGTTGAATTTTCTGTACATAAAAGAAAATTGTTTTCACAAAACAAAAAACAAAAAACATGCAGTGCCTACTTTTGGACTTTGCCATCTATATCAACCGTGCAGGAACAATGTACTTCAATCTGTTTCTTTTCTGTCTAGTCTCCTTCAGTTATTTTATTTTTAAAATTGTTTTAATGTTTATTTATTTTTGAGAGAGAGAGAGGCAGAGTATGAGTAGGGGAGGGGCAGAGAGAGAGAGGGAGAGAGAGAATCCCGAGCAGGTTTCACACTGTCAGCGCAGAGCCGGACACAGGGCTCAATCTTTCGAACCATGAGATTACAACCTGAGCTGAAATCAAGAGTCGGAGGCTTAATCTACTGAGCCACCCAGGAGCTCTGTCTCCTTAAGTTATTTTAAAATATGGTTCTGGGAATATTGTTTTAAATTCAACTTCATCATTATTAAGAGTTCTTTTTCAAAGCATTTAATATTTGTTGAATGGAAGTATGGATGGATGTGCAGATGGATGAATGTAGGCAATGTGAGTGAGTCTCAACTCTAAGTTTCAGTCAGGCTTATGGGGAGTCCTCAAGCCAGTTTCCTGGTTCTGATTTGACTAGTAGTTTTGATTTAAATTAAATTAAATTAAATTTAATTTAATTTAATTTAATTTAATTTAATTTTTTAATTTTTTATTTTTTTAGAGAGAGTGCAAGCACGGGAGGGGGCAGAGAGAGAGAGAGAAAGAGTATTTTAAACAGGCTCCACGCTCAGGTGGAGCCCCATGAGGAGGTCAATGCGTCCACCCTGGGATCATTACCTGAGCCAAAACCCAGAGCAACGCTCAACAGACAGCAACCCAGGCACCCCATTGACTTGTAATATAAAGATCACCAGAACACCACTGTGCTGCCATCTAGTGGTAGCATAACCTATTTGTAAGAAAGGTAATTGCAGAAAAACAAGCTTGTATGCAAAACGAAGTATCACAATTCTTTTCCTGGTTCCAGCTGCTTATGACTCCTGATTTGGCTATCTTTGATAGTCATAGCACTTCACCTTGATGGTTAACACATGTACAAGGAACGCTCTCAGGATTATATAAATCGATGTCATCAGCTCAGGCACCATATGGTAGAGTAAGTCCTCCTTGATACAATAAATGCCAAAGGTCTCTATGTATTTTGACAGTCAACAGGCTCATGGTTTTAAAAAATATGATAACAGCTGTTTTTAAGAGAAAGCATGATAATAATTTTATTGCTTCCATACTTCAATTTCAATTTGATGACCCTCTTTAAAAGATATACTTTTTTTTTTCTATACAAACACTAATATCTTAATTGGAAAAAAAACAAACAAACCACATTTGTCCCAGAATATAACTACACAAGAATAAAATAAAATAGTTGCAAAGTTTAGGACACCATGAGTGTAAAATAAGGACTCCATTCTTGGGCATCCTGCAGCCTAGCCAAGTTGACACATAAAATCAACCATCACATGTGCCTTGGTGTGGACCTATTTTTATCCATTGTACTGTGCTCTCAATGGACTCTTTTAATCTGTAGACTCATGTGCTCCAGTTCTGAGAAATTTTATTGATTTTTTATTTTGAACATTCTTATACATTTTCTTCTATTTCTGGATTCCTATTATTAGGATTTCACAATTTCTAGCTGGTCTCCCAATGTTTCTGTCTACTTTTACCATTTTTCATCTGCCTTTACCTTGCTTACTGGAAACTTTTCTTAATTTTTTCATTCAACCATTTAAAATTTTTTTTTTAATGTTTATTTTTTGGAAGAGAGACAGGGGTGAGTGGGGGAGGGACTGAGCGAGAGGGAGACACAGAATCCAGGCTCTGAGTCAGCACAGAGCCCGACATGGGCTTGAGCTCACGAACCTGAAGATCATGACCTGAGCCAAAGTCTGGCGCTTAACCAACTGAGCCACTCAGGTGCCAATTTTTTCAGCCCCTTTATGGAGTTTTTATTTTTGCCATCATGTTTTTAGTTTCAAGAGATTTTCTTTTTCTTTTGAGGGACCTCTGCATCCTTTCAAAATAGTATCCTATTCTTGATTAATTGGCAATACCTTTTCTTATCTCTCTCAAAATATTAATGGCAGCATTTCTTTTAAAAAGTGTTCTTTTCTCTCATGTGGTTTGTTTCCTCCAAGTTGCTTTTTTTCTGTTTATTTCTTTGGTTTCTGTCCTTCATACTGGAAACTTCCTTCGGATGTCTGGTTGTTTTCATTTCCTCAAGAGTAGGGAACTAAAAAAAAGCTGCTTATAGGCTCCAAGAGGGGAGGGGAAAGGGGACATTCACAAAGGGGTAGTTGGGGACCACTACTGTCAGTATATTTAGATATGGTTTATTGGGCTGGCCAAATTCCTTAAAGGAAACTTTTCTGATCTCCTTTCATAAAAACAAAGCTGCCAGTTGCTGATTGGGAGAAGAGGCCAAGGTGTCTCGGGATCTGTGTTCAGTACTATATGCCCCACTTGCAATTATGCCTGATGTCAACTGTGCTAATCTCTCCTGAGAATAAACCCTTATGGTCTCACAAGGTCACCCTGATGGCCCAGCTTCAGAGTAGGCAGAAGACCTGGGGTCCAATTTCTTAGTAGACCCTCAACCAACTGTCCTTTTTCTAGCTCTTCTTATTCCACTTCCCTACCTCCAGAGGTGCCAGAGGCTGCCACTACCTGAACCCATGGAGATCCTGCAGTGTAAATTGAGATGAATGTCAGCTTTCCTGACTTACGATTCTATTTTGCAGGGTTTGCTAAGCCATCTGTTTTGTAGCTTCAAAATCTTGCTTCTGTTGCCTCCTTTCTCTTTCCTCTTCATTGGGGGGGGGGGGCAAGCCTTTATGCAAATCCCTTCACTGTTGTTTTAGTAGGGTTGTGAGAGGAGTAAGAAAAGGTAGATGCCTGTCTTTACCTGGAAGGCCTTTGGTGGGATCTTTGAAAACAATTTCTGTTTATGAAGCTTCTATTCATTTAAACATTCTTTAAATGTTTTTAAAGTAGAAAAGTTAAGATTTTTTTTTTGTGGTCAAACATAATTAATTTGTGTATATTATTTCTTCCCTTGTTTCCAAACTTAAGAACTCTTTGTCCTATGTTAAGATTAGGTATTTACTTGGATCTGTCCTAAGTAAAATTGTCAAGTAACCATGGGTTTTTTTGCACCAGCTTCCAATCTTCTATTGGTGATGATGCCCTATCCCTCCTTCTGGAGTGTCCCCGATGCCTCTGAGAATCCCCATCATGCCTTCTGTTCACTAACATTCTCAGCCAAGACCCTTTCTTTTCTTCCATGGTGACTCCCTATGCTTAAGGCCTTCTCCAGTCCCATCCACCGCATTAAAATATAACCTGTCCAGGGTCTTATTTCATTATGCTCTGTTCTTTCTTAGCCAACTAAAAGTACAAGAACTGATTTAGAGGAATTTTACCTTCATTATTGATTTAATCCTTACGACAACCTAGTGTGGTAGATATTACTAGTCCCATTTCATAGATTAATAAATTGAGGCCTAGAGAGGTTAAACCTCTCTTATCCAGGGTCACTAGGCTGGTAAGTCAGAGAAGGTCTATAGTACAACAGCTTGTAACCACTGTATACATTCTCCCTATACTAGAAAATATTTACTGTGTTAACTCATGTAATAAGACATTTAACAAATTTTAATGGCTATTTTTTAAGGCAGTACTTTACCCTAAATAGTGAGTCTGATAGTGAAAATTTCAAATACAACTGAAGTTTTAGGCAGCAGGGCCTTTTATTACCATTTAGGGTTACCTTTCTCCTCCCATCCATTCCCACAGAATGCAGTGTTGATTTGGCATTTTTAACACTGCAGCTAACGATCATAAAAATAAAGCCATTTAGGACCATGAAAAGCTCTGCAGGAGTTACGTTATAAACTATAGCACTCAGTTGAGAAAGACTAGCTTTTAAGCAGTGTATTTAGATATTTTGGCATGTTATTAGACACATACTTGAGCCCATTCTCCATTTCACCTCTGTATTTTCAATTCAAAGAAGGATTTTTATTCTTTGTGGAAACAAATGATATCAAAATCACAAGGCATCTTCTCTGATTATTTCCATCTAAGGTTATTTAAACACTGTATTTATGATTTCATACACATTTTTTATACTTACTGGGCTATGTTGGTTTCTAAGAACGAATAACAGAGTATTCTAGATCTTTTCCGGGGATTCAGTATTAGCCTTCCTGTAACCCAGAACACTCAGCTCTCCACCTGACATCAAGTTGATCAAATCCCCCAGTTTCATACAAAAACACACACATTAAAGGACTACTGTGTGCATTGTATCTGACATCAGAATAATAAGACAATGACTCTTCAGAGAACTCATGGTCTAGAGAAGAGAGACATATAATATGCCATAAAAATGTAAGAAAAAATATTTTAATTTTTTTAAATGTTTATTTTTTGAGAGAGAGAAAGAGAGAGAGAGAGAGGAAAGAGTGGGAGGGGCAAAGAGAGAGGGGGACAGAGGATCCCAACCAGGCTCTGTGCTGACAGCACAGAGCCGGATGTGGGGCTGAAACTCATGAACCTGTGAGAACAGAAGTCTGACCCTTAACCTACTGAGCCACCCAGGTCCCCCCACTTAAAAAAAAAAAATTTTTTTTTTGAGAGAGAGAGAGAGAATGAGTGGGGGTGGAATTTTATTATTTATTTATTTATTTATTTATTTATTTATAAGTAGGCTCCATGCCCAACATGGGGCTTGAACCTACGGCCCTCAGATGAAGAGTTGCATGCAACACTATTGAGCCAGCCAGGATCCCCAAGGAAAAGAAAATTTTTTTAATCCATTCCTGGGGTGCCTGGGTGGCTCAGTTGGTTAAGCATCCAACTTTGGCTCAGGTCATGATCTCACAGCTTGTAGGTTTGAGCCCTGTGTGGGGCTCTGTGCTGACAGTTCAGAGTCTGGATCCTGCTTGGGATTCTGTGTCTCCTCTCTCTGCCCCTCCCCCACTAGCACTCTGTCTCTGTCTCTCTCTCAAAACTAAACATTAAAAAAAAATTTAAAAATCAATTTCTGAATTTTATCTTTTACACTTCTAGACAAAGAAAGGAGGCTTCAGACTCTTTGCTTCCTTACCTCCCACCCCCATCAAAAAACCCCTGAATCTTCTCATACTCTGTCTTCTCTCAGTAAATGGCATCCAGGCAGATTTTCAGGCCCCAAACTTCTATTACTCTTAATGTCCACGTCTATACTCTTCTTGCTGCTCTAAATCCAACCTATCAGTAGGTACCGCCAGCTCTAACTCTGACATGCACTGAGCAGCTGACTGGTGTCCGTTCTGATGGCTGCTGCACTAATTTAAGCACTGCCGTTTCTCACTTGGACTCCTACAAATACTTCCTGAATGGACTCTGCTTTCCTTTCTTCCATTTTTGCTCCATGACAAATTATCTTCACAGAGCAGACAGAAGCTCTTTTAAAAGTGACATCAGGGGCACCTGGGTGGCTCAGTTGGTTAAGTGTCAGACTCTTGATCTCAGTGCAGCTCTGGATCTCACAGTGGTGAGTTCAAGCTCCAGCACTAGGCTTGAAGACTGCTAAAAAAAAAAAAAAAAAAAAAAAAAAAAGCACATCAGCTTCTGTTTCAGTCATGGTGGAAACAGGGCCTGGATTCACCTTCTCCCATAACAAGAAACTGGACAAAATGTATTTAATACTTGCTTTCAAGCATTAGACAACTAGCAGCCCAGTCCTGTCAGCTCTGAGAGAGAGGAAACAATCAGGTGAACCCTGTGATTGTCCCAGGTTACCTGTAGTAGTTTCTAGGCTTCGTGCAGACAAATCCCAGAGGTCTTACTGAACTGAACAGACAGAGATGGCGGTTTGGGGAAGCCAAAGCAGTGAGAACTTGTGCAGCACCAGTTCTTGAAAAGACTTTACTTTCCATATCAAATGACCTTCCTCGCTATGTTGTCAGTCAGCTTTCAGTTTCAGTTCCCTTTATTTATCAATCATTACATCATTACCAAAGCATCTTAATTACTCCAGCTTCAAACAGTCCTATGATGAGGGGGCTTATGGCTTCCAGTTTTGTTCTTTCTTCAAGACAGTTACTCTAGGTTTTTTCTACTTCCAGAAAATGTTTAGAATCAGCTTGTCTATTTCTAGAAAAAAAAAAGTCTGTTAGGATTTTTATTGGAATTGTGTTGAACTTAAAGATCACTTTGGGGGGTGCCTGGATGGCTTAGTCAGTTGAGTGTCTGACTTTGGCTCAGGTCATGAGTTCGGTTCATGGGTTCAAGCCCCACCGTGGGCTTTGCACTGACAGCAGGAGCCTGCTTCAGATTCTGTATCTCCTTCGCTCTCTGCCCTCTCCCACTTGTGCACGTGCAAGCTCTCTCTCTCAAAAATAAACATTAAAAAAAAATAAAGATCATTTTGGAAAGACTATTAATCTAATTATACTGTATCTTCTAATCCATGATCATGATATAACTTTCCATTTATTTAGATTTTCTTTAATATTTCTTATCAATATTTTGTATTTGTCACTGTAGAAGTCTTACACAATTTTTGTAAATTTAATTTTAAGTATTTTTTTTTAATGTTTATTTATTTTTGAGAGAGAGAGAGAGAGCACAAGCAGGGGAGGGTCAGAGAGAGAAGGAGACACAGAACTCGAAGCAGGCTCCAGGCTCTGAGCTATCAGCACAGAGCCTGATGCAGGGCTCAAACTCACTAACTGTGAGTTCATGACCTGAGCCAAAGTCAGACATTCAACCAAGACACCCAGGTGCCCCAGTAGTTTTTTTTTTTTTTTAATGTTTATTTTTGAGAGAAAGTATGTGCACATGGGGAAGAGAGCAGGGGGAGGGGCAGAGAGAGAGGGAAACAGAGGATCCAAAGTAGGCTCTGCACTGACAGCAGAGAGCCCCATGTGGGGTTTGAACTCACAAACCTAGAGATCAGGACCTGCGCTGAAGTTGAACCCTCAATCGACTGAGCCACCCAGGCGCCCCTTTAGCAGTTTATTTTTGATGCTATTGTAAATGGTGTTTTAAAATTTCATCTTCTGATTATTTGCCGGTAAACAGAACTATGATTGATTTTTGTATATATTTAAAAAAATTTTTTAATGTTTATTCATTTTTGAGAGACAGAGAGAGAGAAACAGAGTGTGAGTAGGGGAGGGGTAGAGAGAGAGGGAGACACAGAATCTGAAGCAGGCTCCAGGCTCTGAGCTGTCAGCACAGAGCCCGACATGGGGCTCGAACTCACAAACTGTGAAATCATGACCTGAGCCGAAGCCAGACATTTAACTGACTGAACCATCCAGGCACCCCGATTTTTGTATATTAAACTTCTATTTTATGACCTTTAAAATTCACATATTAAACCTACTAGTTCTTTGTACATTCATTTTGATGTTTCTGTATAAACCATCATATCATTTGTAAATAAACACAGTTTTATGTTTTCCTTTCTATTCTAATTCCATTGTGGCCAGGGAACATACTCTGTAAAATTTCAATATTTTTGAAATTTCATGAGACTTGTTTTATGGTTTATCATTTGGCCATGTCCAAGAATTTTCCAGATGTACTTTAAAAATGTTTTTCCATTGTCTTCTGGAATCTATTGTTTCTCATGAAATATCATTTCCATGATGAAATACCATCATATATCATTGCTCCTCTGTACGAAATGTTTTTCTCTGGATACTTCCAATATCTCTTTATTTTAGTTTTTGGTTGTTGGACTGCGATATACTTAGTTGTGCTTTTCTTGTATCTATTTTGCCTGGAATGTGTTGAGCTTCTTTGGTAGGTAAGTAAATTATTTCCACAAATTTGTGGAAATTTCAACTATTTTTTTCTCTCGCTCTTTTTTTGGTTCCATTCTCTTTCTCTTCTCATTCTGAGACTCAATTTGCACATCTGTTAGATCACTTAAAATGTCCCATTATTTGTTCATTATTTTTAATGTTCATTTGTTGTGTTCATTATTTATAATCTTATATCCCTTCCATTTTCAGAATGTATAATTTCTTTTTTTATTTTTAAAAATTCATTTTATTTATGTTGAGAGAGAGAGAGAGAGAGAGAGAGAGTGTGTGTGTGTGTGTGTGTGTGTGTGTGCGCGCGTGCACAAGCTGGGGAGGAGCAGAGAGAAGGAGAGAGAGAATCCAAGAAAGCTCTGAGCTATTAGTGGTCTCTTGAACTATGAGATCATGACCTGAGCTGAGATCAAGAGTCAGACGCTCAACTGACTAAGCCACCCGGGTATGCTCACAATATATGATTCCTAATAGTCTTTCTTCATGTTTGCTGACTATACTGATATTGAGAATTGCCTTCCAGGCCACCAGCTACCAGAAACATAATTGAGTGAGGGCCCAAGTTGTTATATTGTGAAATCCATGACTGTTTGTGCTTAGGCCACAAGTTCTCATGGTCCTGGTCAAACACTAAGGAACCCTCTGATGGCTCATGTTGGCCTGAGGACTCCTTGTTGACATTCCTGAACTTTCCTTAGACTACATGACACCTAATGTTCCTTCCTCCTCTCCTTCACTCCAGGTCAGACTTGAACTGTGGTATGATGGCTATCACAGCCTCCCCCAGTCCCTTTTCCATTTTCTGTAAGAAGCATTTCCCTGAATGCATTCTTAATGTCTGCTTTTAGGGAGTACCTGGAATAACACAGGTAAAATCAGGAGTGTTCTGAGAAAGCAGGATGGAAAGATGAGGATTTGAGACTGTCTTGCCTACTACCTGGCAGGCCAACAGGATGGAACGAGGAAAGTCTCTGGCAGAAGGCTGCAGCTCAACTGCTGAAGGTTTTACTGGTGGTGAACTAGGAAAGTATATCTGTGGAAAGCAATGTTGTTAAAGGTAAGATAATACAGACATACATCCAGACTGTGTTCTGAAAACTATCGATGCGTTTGCATCAAGGGTATACTTGCCATAAATGAGTGTGGCAGGGAACAAAGGCAAACTTGTCCAGGGAAACACAGACTCTTCTGGTGGCAGACTTGGCTCAAGGATTCTCCATTGCCCTCTCCAAACCTTCCATAGACTGCACAGACAGTCCATCCAGCAAACCTTCCTTTCCTCTCTCCTTCACTTGGAATCAGACTTACATCCCAGTCTGATGGCTCTCTGGCTTTTTCCAGCAACCTCCGTATATTCTCTCCCAAGTGCTTCCTGTAACACAACACTTGCATGTTTAATCCCTTCTTGGTGTCTACTTCTGAAAAGGGCCAGGTTAACACATTGGCCCTTTCTTCTGCTATCTCCAATAACTGTTAAGCCCAACCAATGAGTGTTTTCATTTCATAAATTATACTTTCCAGTTATTGAACATATGTTTGGCTCTTTTTCATAGTTTCCATTTGTCTGTTGACATTCCCCATCTATTAGTCGTTATTCCAGTACTTTTCATCAATTTCCTAACAGATGAAAAAAGACCAATTTCTTATCTAGACAAACTTAAAAAAATTTTTTTTAATGAAGTTGAATGTTTTATTATTAAACTATTTATCTTCCTGCAAGGCTGTTGCTTCACCATATAAAAATAGCACCAGCAAGCACAATATATTACAAAATTAAGATAGTATTGTTCTTGATCTGACCTGAGACATCAGGCTACATAGTAATGAAGTCTTTCATTCATGCCAGTTTAGGTAAAGTTCCTATTTCTTGCTGAAGGAACCCTGATTCATATAGTTAATAAATATAACATGTATTCATTTGTTACTACAATAGTATTTGTATAGCTAGGCCACAAAAGGCCTAGAATATTGATCCTTTCAGTGAATTACATTTTGATCTTGAAGAAATTGTATCTCTTCTTTCTAATATATTTTAGACAAATCCAACTCCAAATTACTTTTTTCCACTAAGCGTTAATGGTGCCTTTTCTTTTCTTTTCTTTTTTTTTAATTTTTTAACGTTTATTTATTTTTGAGACAGAGAGAGACAGAGCATGAACGGGGGGCGGGGGGGCAGAGAGAGAGGGAGACACAGAATCGGAAGCAGGCTCCAGGCTCTGAGCCATCAGCCCAGGGCCTGACGCGGGGCTCAAACTCACAGACCGCGAGATCGTGACCTGAGCTGAAGTCCGACACGTAACCGACTGAACCACTCAGGTGCCCCCAATGGTGCCTTTTCTATTCATGCTCCTGTTTTATGTTATATACCCTTCCTGAGTAATCTTTTTCACTGCCATTATTTCAGCAACTCCCTCTATGCTGATAAAACTAATTTCACATGTCTTGCTTAGTCCTTACCTTAGAACATTAAGAACCAGATACTCAATTGCCTTTTGGCATGAACATATCATTATTTCCCATGTACCTCAATGTTAACTTGTCAAAATGAACTTAATCACCTTTCTCACTAACCATGCTTTCTTATAACTTAACAATATTAACTAATGAACATAGAATCTACATGATCGCTAAAAGGTGATATCCTTGACTTTTGCCCTTTACCTTTACGTAAAACCAAGCCATCAAGTCCAGTTATTGATTTAGTCTCCAAATTGTTTATTAAATCTATCTTCTCTTTACTACTACCATCATCTACTTTAGTAACATCCAATTTTAGTCTCAACCTCTCCCCCAAGACACTCCCCACTTATGCCACAGCTCTATTCGAATTGCAAGGCTATCTCTAAGGTGACTTCCTATTACATAGAAATTACAAACTCTTCTTTTTTTTAAGTTTTTTTTTAAATATGAAATTTATTGTCAAATTGGTTTTCATACAACACCCAGTGCTCATCCCAACAGGTGACCTCCTCAATGCCCATCTTCCACCCTCCTCTCCCTCCCAACCTCCATCAGCCTTCAGTTTATTCTCAGTTTTTAAGAGTCTCTTATGGTTTGGCTGTCTCCCACTCTAACTTTTTTTTTCCCTTCCCCTTCCCTATGGTTTTCTGTTAAGTTTCTCAGGATCCACGTAAGAGTGAAAACATATGGTATCTGTCTTTCTCTGTAGGGCTTATTTCACTTAGCATAACACTCTCCAGTTCCATCCACGTTGCTACAAATGGCCACATTCCATTCTTTCTCATTGCCAAGTAGTATTCCATTGTGTATATAAACCACATCTTCTTTATCCATTTGTCAGTTGATGGACATTTAGGCTCTTTCCATAATTTGGCTATTGTTGAAAGTGCTACTATAAACCAAGTGCTCCTATGCATCAGTACTCCTGTATCCCTTGGGTAAATTCCTAGCAGTGCTATTGCTGGGTCAGGGTAGATCTATTTTTAATTTTTTTGAGGAAACTCCACACTGTTTTCCAGAGTGGCTGCACCAGTTTGCATTCCCACCAACAGTGCAAGAGGGTTCCCGTTTCTCCACATCCTCTCCAGCATCTGTAGTCTCCTGATTTGTTCATTTTATCCACCCTGACCAGTGTGAGGACAAACTCTTCTTGATCTCAGCTTTGCCTCCCTCTCCTATTTCCCTTCCAGATACTTAGTGTCCCCTGATTTACACTGGAGCCATTGAACTTGTTCCACAATATTATTCTGTAACTTGATTTTCTACCTTGACTCATGCTGCTGTCTCTTTTGAACTCTTCCCATGCTTGTCACCTGTAACTTTTCCCCTTTCCTTACATATTAGTTCAGGCAAGAACTACTTCAGGATACTACTCCTGAATTTCTGAAACCACATTAGAGACTCTAGACTCTCATAAATGATGCACCTATTTTTGATTATTATTATAATTATCACAGTGATCCTTTCATTTGTCTCCCTCTCATTCATTTTTATGCTGCATTCACTATCTTGTAGGCAGGGTAAAATGATGAAAGTATAGGTATACCTTAGAGATATTGCTGGTTTGGTTCTAGACTACCACAATAAAGCAAAAAAAAAAAAAAATCACAGTACAGTGATTCATATGAATTTTTTGGTTTCCCAATACATATAAAAGTTATATTTAGCTTATACTACAGTCTATTAAGTGTGCAATAGCATCATGTCTAAAAAATGTATATAGCTGAATCAAACAATACTCTGTTGTTAAAAAGTGCTAGCCATTATCTGAGCTTTCAGGGAGCCATAATCTTTCTGCTGTGGAGGGTTTTGCCTCCATGTTGATGGCTACTGTGATTAGCATCTGTTGAAGTCTGGAGTGGCTGTGGCAAAATCCTAACACGACAATGAAGTTTGCCATATTGGGTGATTCTTCATAACTGATTTCTCTGTAGCATGCAATGCTGTTTGATAGCATATTGCTCACAGTAGAACTTCTTTAAAAATTGTAGTCAATCTTCTCAGACCCTTTCACTGCTTTATTAACTATGTTTATGGAATATTCTAAACGCTTTGTTGTCATTTCAACAATCTTCATAGCATCTTCACCAGGAGTAGATTCCTTCCCCCCAAAAAATTTCTTTGCTCATCCATAAGAAGCAACTTCTCATCCACTGAAATTTTATCATGAAACTGCAGCAATTCAGTCACATTTTCAGGCTCCACTTCTAATTCTAGTTACCTTGCTATTTCCACCACATCTGCAGTGACTTCCTCCATTGAAGTCTTGAACCCCTCTAACTCATCCATGAAGGTTGGAATCAACTTCTTCCAAACTCCTAATAATGTTGATATTTTGGCCTTTTCCCATGAATCATGAATGTTCTTAATGGAATCTAGAATGGTGAATCCATTCCAGAAGGTTTTCCACTAACTTTGCCCATATTCATCAGAGGAATCACTGTCTATGGCAGCTATGGTCTTCTGAAATGTGTTTTTGT
Organism: Panthera tigris; assembly: GCF_018350195.1. NCBI lineage: Eukaryota > Metazoa > Chordata > Mammalia > Carnivora > Felidae > Panthera > Panthera tigris. The sequence continues at coordinate 43,910,322 of NC_056671.1, forward strand.
AAATAATAAGACTTGAAAGTCAAAATTAATGCTTGATCCCCAGGCTACAGAATGGATGTTGTGTTAGCAGGCCTGAAAACCACATTCATCTCATTGTACATCTCCATAAAAGCTCTTGGGTGACCAGGTGCATTGTCAGTGAGCGGCAATATTTTGAAAGGAATCTTTTCTTCTCAGCGACTGTCTCAACAGTGGCCTTAAAATATCCAGTAAACCATGTTGTAAACAGACATGCTGTCATCCAGGCTTTATTGTTCCATTTATAGAACACAGGCAGAATAGATTTTGCATAATTCTTAAGGGCCCTGGATTTTCAGAAGGGCAAAGGAGCATTGGCTTTAACTTAAAGTCACCAGCTAGAGTAGCCCCTAACAGGAGAGTCAGCTTGTCCTCTGAAACTTTGAAGTCAGGTATTACTTCTCCTCTCTAGCTGTGAAAGCCCTAGTCAGCGTCTTCCAATAGACGGCCATTTTTCTACATTGAAAACCTGTTGTTTAGTGTAATCACCTTCAGTAAGGATCTAGCTAGCTTTCTGCAGCTTCTACGTCAGCACCTGCTGCTTCCCCTTGCACTTGGATGTTATGGAGGTGGCTTCTTTCCTTAAACCTCAGGAACCAACCTCTGCTAGCTTCACACTTTTCTTCTGCAGTCTCCTCACCTCTCTCAGCCTTCCCAGAATTGAAGAGAGTTAGGGCCTTGCTCTGGATTAGGCTTTGGCTTAAGGGAATGTTGCAGCTGGTTTGATCTTCTATCCAGACCACTCAAACTTTCTCCATATCAGCAATAAAAGTGTTTCACTTTCTTATCACTGGTGTGTTCACTGGATTAGTGCTTTCAATTTCCTTCAAGAACTTTTCCTTTCCATTGATAACATGGCTTACTGTTTGGTGAAAGAGCCCTCGCTTTTGGTCTATCTTTGCTTTCAACATGTCTTCCTCACTAAGCTTAATCATTTCTAGCTCTTGATTTAAAGTATGAGACATGTGGCTCTTCATTTCTCTTGAACATTTAGAGACCATTGTAGATTATTAGTTGGCTCTTGTGTCTCAGGGAATATTGTTGTGTCTTAGGGAATAGGAAGTCCTGAGGAGAGGGATAGACATGGGAAATTACAGGTAGGTTAAGCACTCAGAGCATACACAATGTTTGTCAATTAAGTTCTATGTCTCATATGGGTGTGGTTCGTGATGCCCTAAAAACAATTACAATGGTAACATCAAAGATAATTGATCACAGATCACCATAATAAATATAATAATAATGAAAAATTTTGAAATATTATGAGAATTATCAAAATGTGACACAGAGAGTGAGCAACTACTGTTAGAAAAATGGCGCTGATAGATTTGTGCGAGTGTGCCTATATAGTCAGTTGCAGATACTTCCATTGAACACTAGATGTCACTCTGATCTTTCATTTGAAAAAATAATACCATGCTGTTTCTACCTCTAAAATGAAATTTTTTAAAAAAGGTTGTGTTTTTTTTGTTTTGTTTTTTTTTTTTTTTTTTTTTTTTTTATTTCGAGACAGAGAGCAAGCAGGGTAGGGACAGAGAGAGAGGGGAAAGAGGGAATCTCAAGCAAGCTCTGCACTGTCAATGCAGAGCCCTATGAGGGGCTCAAACTCACAAACTGTAAGATCATGACCTGAGCCAAAATTAAGAGTTGGACACTTAACTGACTGAGTCACCCAGGTACCCCTAAAGTCAATTTTTAAAAATTATCTTTTGCCTGGTTAAATCTTCGGGTTAAAAAATGCTGTCAACCTGAAATTTTCTTTTAACCAAATTTTTAGACTTATGCAGATTCAAAATGTTAAAGGGTCAAAACAAAAGCTAATTAATTTTTACAAAATCTGCTGAACAATTTCTTATGAGTTAGCTTAGCATGGCCTGCCCAGCTAGTATTTGCTGACTATCAAAAGAAATGTATAATTTTGAAAAGCATGTAATTAATTTTATCTTTGAAAGCATGGAACCTGGAAAAGGGTTGAAAAAATGTTTAAGGCTTTTTTTTCTAAACTTCACAAAAGGTAAACTCTCACCTTTTACAATAAGAATAGTAAATATTTTATGATTTATTGTGATTATCTGCAGAAACTTCAAATATTCAATAATTTAAAAGAGGTCTGAAATATACCAAAATGATACTGTCTCAGGGAAAACATTTAGAACATGCTTTAAAAAGCAAAGTGTTAATAGTGGCTCAATTTTCTAAAAAGTCTTTAAAAATATTTCTTATACAGAGGAAGACTCACGTTATATTAACTTCTATTTTCTTACCAGCTTTGTAAATGACTCTAGTCCCATCTAATTATGCTAACCTAAAATTTGGTGGTCATTCTTGATTTTTTTTTTCCTTTTCTCCCATCTTCTATATGCAAATCTTTGACGAAGTCTTTTGATTCTGACTCCAAAATGTATCTCTAATCTATTACTACTCTGTCTCCTCTGCCACCACCCTGGTTTCACGCCACTGGCTGTCACCAATAGGCAGCTTTTTTTCTTCTCTCTGCCCAAGCTGCTAAGCCACTAGGAGCCCTCAACTCTGTAGGGGAAAAAGACCAACTCCATTTTATTGATTTTTAAAAAATGTTTTATTAATTTTTTGAGAGAGCGAGCACGTGGGCAGGCGCAAGTGGGGGAGGAGCAGAAAGAGATGGGGGGGGGCAGGGGATCCTGAAGCGGGCCCTACACTGATAGCAGTAAGACCAATGCAGGGCTCACTCACCAACTGTGAGATCACAACCTGAGGACCTGAGCGGAAGTCCAAACTCAACTGACTGAGACGCCCCAGGCGCCCCCGCAACTCCATTTTAAATGTATTCTACATAGAGCCCTTAAGGAGCAACCTCAGGTAGAACGTCCTGCAAAGTTGAACTGATCTAAAGAAGTTCACATATGGGGTGGCTGGGTGGCTCAGTGGGTTAAGCATCTGGCTCTTGATTCTGGCTGCAGTCATGATGTCACAATTGTGAGATGGAGTCCCACGTTGGGCTCCACACTGGGCGTGGAGCCTGCTTAAGGTTCTGTCTCTCCCTCTCCTTCTGCCTCTCTCCCTCAAGCACGCACGCACACACACTTCCTCAAAAACAAAAAACAAAACAAAAACAAAACAAAAAAAAATGTTTACATACCAAAAAGAACTATGACACACTGTGATCTCAGGAACATCACATAGCCATCCAAATCAGTGCTTCAAGGAAAGAGAATTCAACATTACTATCTCTCTGTTATAACAGATGTTACTGACAATGTTCTTCTCTTTGTTGGTTTCTAAATGATCAGAACTGCCAAAATGGGGTTATTTGTATTAGTGAAAGAACAGTGAGTCTTGAAAGTATTTCTCTGGTGGCAATAATCCTTTTTGTTATACTGTGAATGTAGCTTCTGCAAATAATTGAAACTTTTGTCTTATTTTAATGAAACAGTTTAGTCTCTTTGTAATTCATTTTGTTGGAGAACATCTAACAAGCCTCTCCTTTAGTGATTGACATAGAAACAGCAACATTTTATTCCTTTCCTTAAAGAGGGGTAATATCTCGCATAAATTTTACTGAGTACATTATAGGGTAGACCACTCTATTAAATTTTCCTGGAAATTTATTTTTAGCTTGATTTATCAGATCAACCTTCAGCCTGCAGCTAAATAACATTTGTATTTCACAGCCTGATCCAGCAGATAGACTGAGAATCATATTTTAAGGGACTGGAATGAAGTGTTCCTATCATCTTCAATTTTCCTTTATCTCTCAGAGTCTTCTGATTCTAGTTATTTCTCACTATGTTCTTTGATTTAACATCTTCCTTCATTCTCTGTTTAGCACAGAGGAGGAACATTAAACACATATACTATCTGAAAGTAATATTTAAGCATCATGGTTAATGTGTAAGGGCTTTATTTCCAAATTTAAACTAATTTGTTTTCTAATATTTGTGTAAAACTATAAAGGAACCAAAAAGCTTTTATTCTTACTCCAATTTTTTTTGCCCAATGGATAGAGGAGAGACGGGACAACTGTCTGGACTATAGTAGCCTACATTATAAATAGGAATCTGCCTTAGATATTTCCTCCCTATCTTACTATGTTCTTCATTATATTGGTTACCATTTATTGAATATATTCTATTTGTCAGTTGCTGAATTGGGTAATTTCTGTGTTTTCTCATTAACTGATTTAGTCTTTGCATCAACCCTATGAGGTAGGTGTTACTATCCTGTTTCCCAGTTGAGAGACTTGAGGTCAGTAATGTTAAGTAACTACCTAAAAGCGCAGAGCCAGTATGTCATTGTACAGGTACTAACCCAGTTTTTTTTCTGGACCCAAAGTATGTATGTATGTTTGTTTTTAATCTATTTTCTTTTATGCCTTTTCCCCCAAATATTAAAAAAAATTTTTTTAATGTCTATTTATTTTTGAGACAGAGAGAGACAGAGCATGAACGAGAGAGGGTCAGAGAGAGAGGGAGACACAGAATCTGAAGCAGGCTCCAGTCTCTGAGCTGTCAGCACAGAGCCCGATGCGGAGCTCCAACTCACGGACTGTGAGATCATGACCTGAGCCGAAGTCGGCCACTTAACCGACTGAGCCACCCAGGCGCCCCGCCTGCAAATATTTTCAAGTAGATACTCTCATGAAAAACTCACAAGCTTCAAGTGTTGGGAGAGTTCAAATCTTTGGCATTTTCTGTCCCTTTCAATAAGGTGAAAAAGAAACATGCAACAAAACATGGAGGACTTATGTGGACAATTTTAGAAAGCACTCACTAGATTGTTTTTAAAATACAAAAACAAGGGGCACCTGGGTGGCTCAGTCAGTTAAACAGCCAATTTTAGCTCAGGTCATGATCTCGTGATTTGTGGGTTTGAGCCCCATGTCAGGGTCTGTGCTGACAGCTCAGAGACTGGAGCCTGCTTCATATTCTGTGTCTCCCTCTCTCTCTGCCTCTCCCCTGCTTGCACTCTGTCTCTCTGTCTCTCAAAAATGCATAAACATTAAAAAAAAATATTTAAACAAAAGTAAGAAACACATACAAAGCATCTCTCAAAATTAATCTGAGAAACTAAGTACCTTTTTTAGTAATAAAAAAAAATACCCACTATTTACATTCTGTGTCCACAGTAATTGATATAAGAGTTGCAATCTGGTAGAGAATTTGATTTTTATAGTGGGATATGGAAGAGTCCTGTAGATCTCTAAGAGCCTAACAAGACTCAAGTGCTGTTAATCCTCTACTCAGACTACCAGGGAAAACTATGAAAGTAAGCTTTGGGAGTAGCAACTCAGGATCCCAACATGACTAAATGCCAAAGGACAGATGACGACATGTGAGGTAAATGGACCATATGTTAGGCCCAAAGAGGTACTACGCTGATGGGTGATCAGGTCAGTTTATGACTATAGCTATTATCATATATATATTTATATTTATATTTAATCTCATATATACGTAATTAGCAATAGTTAATTCATTATTATACTTGCAGGGCTTTCCTCTTACATTCTGTTATTTTCCAGGAGGTTTGCTTTATTTATTTAAGAAACGTTGGTTATTAAAGTTTCACTGAAGACTGAAATATTGTCCATTTAACTTGTGGCCAGAATTATCACTATGCATAACTTCATTTTTTATAAACTTAGCTTTGATCATAAAATATATCTTTTCTTCCTCACTGTATTAGCTGTGATATTTAGTCCCAACCAAAACAAAACAAAACAAAACAAAACAAAACATACTTGGAAACTAGGTACCATACAAATTAAAGGGAAATTAATTTTGTCCTGATTATAAGACAACTTAAATTTAAATTTCACAGACAAGATGTGAAGAACTTCTAATAATAGCAAAGAAAAAGGAAAAAAACATATAAAACTATAGGCCTTTAAGAAAGGCCTGCTTAGATGATTAGATGATTTTAGAGGAAAAAAATGTATAGGCTTAAAAATAATAGTTGGAACATTATTAAAGCTATTGAGTGAGGATTTAGGTTTCCCTTCCTTCTCCCACCAAGCACAGCAGTGCTATTAAGGGAAGTAACACCTATTTAAAGGATGTTAAGAAAGTAAAATTTTGTTTTGTTTCACACCACTAGTCTAACATTGTAGCTTGAGGTCAGTCAAATGACACCTTTTGTAATTATGGTGGCAGATGCTGGTCTGTATAGAGTCCCAAGAGAATTCCAGGCTCTGAGCTTGAAGTATTGGTTTCTCTTTGATATGGAAGGCTGGAGAACCCTCCCCCTTTCCTGAAACCTTTGTTTTACCATTCCCCTTCCAAAACTCAGGTTCTGCAAAAACCCATTAAACTTTTTGTTTATTCTCTTTTAAAATCCATCTTCTTTCTGCTAATTTCCTGAGGCGAGAGTGCGGACAGGGATTCTGGCAACATCTGAAGAGAATAGAAATAAAATAGTGTTTGGTTCTATAATGGTGAGTAAACATTAGAGCTAAATTATTGACAGTTTTTATAACTAGGTCATTATGACTTATCACTAAATTTGTTGTCTATTTCAAATTCTCCATCATATGAATGTCTGTATTCTTGAAGTTCATCATCATCTCACACAGAGCCCAGGAAACAAGAACAAAATGCCCATTGAATTCAGATGCTTTATAGTGCATTAACAGTCCCTTTCAAATCTGCCTAATCAAAGATTGAAGAGGATTCATTTGGTGATATAACTTTATTGCAAGTTATGCTTGCCTTGATTTCCAATGTTTACATAAGGAGGATGAAAAGATGATTCTCCACTCTTCTGGATACCACATTTTGCCCATCCACATCTTTACCATGGTATGTCAAAAATAAAATACAATTTAGCAGCTCAAGAAATTTTATCTTATTTGAGTATTTGAAAGAGATTTTTATAATGTTCTAAATGACATGGGAGATGGGATGTGTATGGCAGACACTGGCTATTTTTACCTGCCCAGAATCATTTCCTCTTCTTCAAGTAATGATGTCTACATTCTTCTTTGGGAAAAGTATCCCAGTGCCATTCTTAGTGGGCATGGTCTGTGCCCACAGGAGACCATCTCTCCAGTTCAAAGCTTGATCATGTGACCCAGACCTATAATAAAAGTTGCTGTGATTGATTCCATGGTGAGTATGTGACCCTCTTCAATGAGAGTCAGGCTTGGGTCTTTTTCTAGAACAATGGAGAATAATATGCATTCTTTCTACTGAGTTTACCAAGCTTTTCAGATGTAAGTTCCAAGTTTCTACTGGCCATCTTTGCTAATACTTGGGAAGATATGCCTAACTAATTCTCTCAGAGGAAAGCAGGGTCAAGAGATGGTGAAAGACCAATTTGTGATGATGTTGTTTAAATGGCCATGTTCAAATGTGCTTCTAAATCCTATTCTACCCATAGATTCTTTATTTACATTAGGTAAAATAATCCCTTTTTTGTTTAAGCTAATTTGAATTGGGTATCTGTCATTTGCAACCAAAATAATCATAACTAATTAGAGAGTAAAGGTAGAGAGAATCAGGAGACGTACATGATGGACTTAACCTGTTCTCCAGGAAATGATAGTCTGCTTGGAAAGGAGTCATAGCCAGCACACACAAAAATAAAGCAGATAATCAAAAGCCAAATTATATGGTGCAAACTCCAAATGCTATATAACTTTAGCAAATGCAGAAATCAACTTTTTCTGACATACCTGAGACAGAAGATAATGGGAAAGGTAGAATCTTAGTCAGTTTTAAAGAACAGGAAGGAAATTAAATTAGGGAAAAGGTCAAGGGAGGGAATTACAGCCAGGAAAAGCTGAAAAGCAAAACTTTGAGATGCAAACATGTATGTTGAGAGCAGGGTATAATAAAGAGATCAGTTAGATTCGAGTGGAGTGGAGTGCTAGAAAGTAGTCATTGAAAGTAAACCTGCAGAAGTGAATGAGACCAGGTCCTGAGACTTGAATGTCATGCAGACAATTTATAGTTTTTTTAGGTCAGGCATTAGAGAACCACCACATAAATTTGAAATGGTGATTAAATATTAAGCAGAAACATTTATCTGACGGTATTGGGAATGCTGGGTAGATCAGGAATATGGGAGAGACTGAGGTCAGTGTTACTAATGATGCAGCCACAATAAACAAGAGATTTGCTAACTTATTTTATAAGGAGGTATTTCACCTCCTTGGTTAAGTGTATTCCTAGGTATTTTATTCTTTTATAAATGAGACTATTTTCTTAATTGCTTTTCTGATAGTTCATCATTGATGTATAAAAATGCAACAGACCTTTGTGCATTGAGTTTGTATCCTGCAACTTTACTGAATTTGTTTATTAGTTCTAACAGTATTTTAATGAGGTCTTTCTTCTATATAGAGTATCATGTCCTCTGCAAATAGTGACAGTTTTGCTTCTTCCTTTCCAATTTGGATGCCTTTTATTTCTTTTCTTGCCTAATTGCTCTGCCTAGCACTTCCAATAATATGTTGAATAAAAGTGGCAAGAGTGGGCATCCTTGTCTTATTCCTTTTTTTTTTTTGTCTTATTTCTGATCTTAGAGGAAGAGTTTTAGCTTTTTAATACCGACTCTGATACTAGCTGTGAGCTTGTGTCTTATTTATGTTAAAATAACATCGGTTCACAAGAATGATGAGATGATGAAAAGTAAAACACAATTTCAGTTCTTTTTGAAGTCCATAGTCAATGGTATATAGTAACGATGCATTTGAAAGACCCAATTGAAATGAAATATAATGTTAGAAAGCATGAGCACATCAGGCATTTGTACCAAGATCAAAATGTTCTAAGTCTTATTAACTAGTTGGCTTTTAAAATATATATAAGCTACAAATCAACATGATTTACTTGGCTTCCAGTCTCCCTATATCAGCCAGTTAAAGCCACAGTGCCTATGAAGAATTTCCAACAGAAGAAAAGCAAGAGCAAATTAATAATTTTTTAAAAGCAGGTTTAACTGTTGTCTCTGAACTATCTCCTATCCATTCCTGCCTTTCAATTTTCACCAATTCTGTTGAAGTTCAGATCCTCATACCTCTGCCCTGAGCTGTTGAATTGGGTTCCTTCTCATTTCCTTGTCTTCTTTTTTTCTCTTTTCAATCTAACTCATGTACTGCTGCCAGATAATCTTCCTAAATTACAGCTTAGATCGTATCAATTCCCTGCTCCAAAAACTTAACAATTTCCCATAGCCTTCCAAAAGCTTTAATGGAAAATTCAAGGTCATCCAAAGGTCTGTCCTCAATTTCCCTCCCCAGCTTGATTTGTCAGCACATCTTTCTTGCACTGCACACTCTGTCAAATCAGCCCATGTCTTCCTACCTGAACAAAAGAACAGCTTTTCTTCTTGTCTACTTTTACTAACACAATCCCTTTACTTGATACCTGCCACACTAATCTCTACCTGCTAAAATTCCCCCATATTCTTTCAGACCTAACATAAAACCTTCATGAAAAATTGTTTATCTCTAAGGTCTGTACCTTTGCACTCCTCAGGGTTCCCATAGCATTTTGTTTTAACCTCTTAGGGCAAACTTCACACTCTCATACATGATAGCTGAGTATCTCTCTTCCTGCAGCTTGACAATAAGCAATTTGAGGGTCCAAATCTTATTCATTTTTTATCCTCCATAGCAGCAGAATAAACTTTACTTTTACTTTTGTCAATATTATATATGCATATAGTTGAAGGAGCCAAAAAATAGTTTCATAAGGCTCATTAGGAAAAATAATTAACTCCATTACTTCCCCTCTTATCTAACAATTTTGCTATTTACCCTCTATCTATATAAATAATACACCTACACTACTTTTTTTTTAATGATTTTTCAGGTTGAGTCATTATGAATGGAACTCCATTATGGAAGACAAAGATTTAGTTCTATTTCACGCCGCCCCCAGGAAACTATTACTTTTTCTTTTCGTATGACTCCTTAGTTTCTTTAGGATTAATTGTTGTATAGCTTCTTTTGTTTGTTTTGTTTCCTATATATTTTCACTGATTCAATGCCAAGGTCACCACTAATTATCTAAATCTTTTAAACACATTCACATGCACCAAATATTCAATCAATTTAATCGTTAAATTTTTTTAATGTTTATTCATTTTTGAGAGAGAGAGAGAGTAGGGGAGAGGAAGAGAGAGAGGGAGACATAGGATCTGAAGCAGGCTCCAGGCTCTGAGCTTTCAGCACAGAGCCTGACACAGGGCTCAAACCCACAAACTGCGAGATCATGACCTGAGCCTAAGTCGGATGTTTAACCAACTGAGCCACCCAGGTACCCCTCAGTTTAATGTTAAGAAGCCTTCCTGAAAGAAAAAAAAAAGCCTTTCTTGAGCTTTCTGGCTTGTTCTAAATTGGACCAATTTCTATCTATGCTTGGTAGATAAGCATTACCTTGGGATACTCATGTAAATCTTTGAGACTTTACATGAGTGACAATATCTTTATTTGATTTTCCCATTTGATAGTTTAGCTGGATCTAGAATTATCACTTGGAAATAATTTTCCTTCAAAAATGTGAAGGCATTTCTCCATTGTCTTCTAGATTTCAGTATTGCTATTGAGAAGTTTAAATCTATTCTGGTTCTTGATCCTTTGCATAAACTTGTTTCTTTTTCTCTCCAATAGCTTTTAGAATCCTCTCTTTATGCTTAATTGTCAATGATATGCTTTGTGCTGAGAGAATATTTATTCACAGTGTTGGGCCTTTTCAATTAAAAAAATGCATGTCCTTCATTTCTAGAAAATTTTCTTGAATTATTTCTTTGATGATTTCCTTCCTATTTTCTTTGTTCTCTTTCTGGAACTCCTATTAGATGTTTGTTGGATTTCTACTTTTTTTAACTTTTATTTTGCACTTTTCATCTCTGTCTTTTTGTTCTACTTTCTGGAAGAGTTTCTAAACTTTATTTTCCAGTTTTTCTATTTAGATTTTACTTATACCATCACATTTTCAGTTTCTAAGAGCTCTCTTTACATCATCCCCTTCTTTTCTATATTCAGTATCTTCTCTTAAGAGAATATCTTTATTTTATTTTATTTATTTATTTATATATTTTTCAATATATGAAGTTTATTGTCAAATTGGTTTCCATACAACACCCAGTGCTCATCCCAAAAGGTGCCCTCCTCAATACCCATCATCCACCCTCCCCTCCCTCCCACCCCCATCAACCCTCAGTTTGTTCTCAGTTTTTAAGAGTCTCTTATGCTTTGGCTCTCTCCCACTCTAACCTCTTTTTTTTTTTTCCTTCCCCTCCCCCATGGATTTCTGTTAAGTTTCTCAGGATCCACATAAGAGTGAAACCATATGGTATCTGTCTTTCTCTGTATGGCTTATTTCACTTAGCATAACACTCTCCAGTTCCATCCACGTTGCTACAAAGGACCATATTTTATTCTTTCTCATTACCACGTAGTACTCCATTGTGTATATAAACCACAATTTCTTTATCCATTCATCAGTTGATGGACATTTAGGCTCTTTCCATAATTTGGCTATTGTTGAGAGTGCTGCTATAAACATTGGGGTACAAGTGCCCCTATGCATCAGCACTTCTGTATCCCTTGGGTAAATTCCTAGCAGTGCTACTGCTGGGTCATAAGGTAGGTCTATTTTTAATTTTTTGAGGAACCTCCACACTGTTTTCCAGAGTAGCTGCACCAATTTGCATTCCCACCAACAGTGCAAGAGGGTTCCCCGTTTCTCCACATCCTCTCCAGCATCTATAGTCTCCTGATTTGTTCATTTTGGCCACTCTGACTGGCGTGAGGTGATATCTGAGTGTGGTTTTGATTTGTATTTCCCTGATGAGGAGCGACGTTGAACATCTTTTCATGTGCCTGTTGGCCATCCGGATGTCTTCTTTAGAGAAGTGTCTATTCATGTTTTCTGCCCATTTCTTCACTGGGTTATTTGTTTTTCGAGTGTGGAGTTTGGTGAGCTCTTTATAGATTTTGGATACTAGCCCTTTGTCTGATATGTCATTTGCAAATATCTTTTCCCATTCTGTTGGTTGCCTTTTAGTTTTGTTGGTTGTTTCCTTTGCTGTGCAGAAGCTTTTTATCTTCATAAGGTCCCAGTAGTTCATTTTTGCTTTTAATTCCCTTGCCTTTGGGGATATGTCAAGTAAAAATTGCTGCGACTGAGGTCAGAGAGGTCTTTTCCTGCTTTCTCCTCTAGGGTTTTGATGGTTTCCTGTCTCACATTCAGGTCCTTTATCCATTTTGAGTTTATTTTTGTGAATGGTGTGAGAAAGTGGTCTAGTTTCAAACTTCTGCATGTTGCTGTCCAGTTCTCCCAGCACTATTTGTTAAAGAGACTGTCTTTTTTCCATTGGATGTTCTTTCCTGCTTTGTCAAAGATGAGTTGGCCATACGTTTGTGGGTCTAGTTCTGGGGTTTCTATTCTATTCCATTGGTCTATGTGTCTGTTTTTGTGCCAATACCATGCTGTCTTGATGATGACAGCTTTGTAGTAGAGGCTAAAGTCTGGGATTGTGATGCCTCCTGCTTTGGTCTTCTTCTTCAAAATTACTTTGGCTATTCGGGGCCTTTTGTGGTTCCATATGAATTTTAGGATTGCTTGTTCTAGCTTCGAGAAGAATGCTGGTGCAATTTTGATTGGGATTGCATTGAATGTGTAGATAGCTTTGGGTAGTATTGACATTTTGACAATATTTATTCTTCCAATCCATGAGCACGGAATGTTTTTCCATTTCTTTATATCTTCTTCAATTTCCTTCATAAGCTTTCTATAGTTTTCAGCATACAGACCTTTTACATCTTTGGTTAGATTTATCCCTAGGTATTTTATGATTCTTGGTGCAATTGTGAATGGGATCAGTTTCTTTATTTAAGAGAATATCTTTAGAGATATTAATTCTTTGACATTTTCATCTCCATGCATAGCTTTGTTTTCTCCAAGTTTCTTTTTTAGTTCATTTGTTTTGTTTTTATATTTCATGTCAGTGACTTTTCTCCAATATCTGCTGGTCCTTAGTTATGAGTTCAAATTTAAGAGAAGAGTGGGGCGCCTGGGTAGCTCAGTCGGTTAAGCGTCCGACTTTGGCTCAGGTCATGATCTCGCGGTCCGTGAGTTCGAGCCCTGCATCGGGCTCTGTGCTGGCCACTCAGAGCCTGGAGCCTGTTTCAGATTCTGTGTCTCCCTCTCTCTCTCTGACCCTCCCCCGTTCATGCTCTGTCTCTGTCTGTCTCAAAAATAAATAAACGTTAAAAAAAAAATTTAAGAAGGGCACGGGCACTAAGAAGTCAACAGGAGTCCATGAGCACACAGGTATGGTTGCAATATAGGATGATCTAGCTAGGTCAATTATTTGAGGAACTTCTCCATCAATACTTTTAGATACTTCCCCTTGGAATGGTTAGCTTTCCTTAGAGAAGCTCTCCCAGTCACCTCCCTAATGTCTGGATGCTACTGTTCTGTGACCTCAATGGGAAAAGACGGCTTATAGGATTCAGCATACAATTTACAAGTGTTCACTTAATGCCTTTGTCTTCAAAATAATACCCCCACCTACAGTTATGCCTGGTGTATCCAAGGCCTGGAACTCTCTATTCACCCTCTTCAAAGAATATACCTCCTTTATTTTGCCTTGTGGGGGAAGACAATCATCCTACTATAAGGAATCGAGGAGATCTAGGAATTCAACTGCTTCACAGATTTTCAACTTAGCTTCCTATTTTGAGTCCCAATTTCCAACATTACTTGATGCCACAAATTCCCAAGTCTTGGAAATTTCTTCTAAGTTGAGTTGCCTTCCCCACTGCCAGCTTAGGAATTAGTTTTCTTAGATCTTCTAGAGAAGTTGCTATATAGCCATCTCTTTCCAGCTTCCAAAGTTTTGTTCCTATTGTCTCCTTTCTGTTCCTATAGATTTCTATCTTTATTTTTTATTGTTATTATTTATTTATTTTAATTTAATTTTTATTTTTTTAGAGAGAGATTGAGAGAGAGAGAGAGAGAGAGAAAATCTTAAGCAGACTCCATGAAGAGCTTGGCCCAGGGCTTGATGCCATGGCCATGGGATAATGATGTGCGCTGAAATCAAAGAGTGGGATGCTCAACCTACTGAGCCACCTAGGTGCCCTTGGATCTGTCTAAAAAAAAAAATCCCTTTAGTGTTCTCTTAATAGGGTTTCAATAGGATGCAAAATAAATAAATGAATTGAACATGTCATTTTTGTCTATAAATTTACTTTATTTGAAATATTATATTCTCTCTAAAACTATATTATTTTGTTTTGTTTTTTTGTACAAAACTAAATGTTGAATTTGGGATTATTTGCCACCAGTGACCATACTTTATATTATAGTATTAACAATTTATCTAACTATGCTTTTTAGTTTGGATTTAGTAAGAAATTTGGGGAGCAAACTGCAACATAGAGGGGGGACACATATCTGGCCCCGGTCCTAACCATATCTTTCTAGACTTCCTTAACCTCCAAATTCTAGGATGCTTCTGAGGAAAAAGTGGTCTGTTCAGGTGTGGCTCTAGCTGTTGCAAATAAGAAGTTAGTTGTCTGGACTTCATTGCTCTAGTTAAAATCTCATGGATCACTGGTTATAGCTGTAGAGTGGGATTAGGGAATGAGAAGATATTTACCTAGCATTTTGCATCCTTATGTGCTTTTGAGGGAAAGTGGGGTTTATGAGTCTATATTGCATTTATAAGAAGAAATTACACTTCTCCAGATCATTTATTCATTTACAAATTTTTTTCAGAGCCATCTACATGCCAGGAACTGGGGAACAAAAGAGATGAAATCTCTATTACTGTATGTTTAATTGTCTGAAGAACCGCCAGACTGTTTTTTCAAAGTGGCTGCACCATTTTACATTCCCAGCAGTATGTAAGGGTTTTAAGTTATCCACATTCTCACCAACATTTATTATTTGTCTTTTTTACTACATCCATGTTAGTGGATGTGAAGTAGTATCTTATTTGATTTGCATTTTACTGATGGCTAATGATGTTGAACATCTTTTCATGTGCTTTATTGGCTATTTGTATATCTTCTTTGGAGAAATTCTTATTCATATCATTTGCTCATTTTTCAGTGGAGTACTTATCTTTTTATTATTGAGTTTTAAGAATTCTTTATATATTCTAGATACAAGTCCCTTATCAGATATATGATTAATACATACTTTCTCCCATTCTGTGAATTGTCTTTTCACTTCCTCAATTTTGTCTTTTGAAGCACGAAAGGTTTTAAATTTGATGAATTCCAATGTATTTATTTTTTCTTTTGTTGCTTGTGCTTTAGTGTAATCCACATCCATTTTAAAGGCAGGAAAACTGAGGTTCAATTTGCCTAATGTCATAAAATGAGTAAGTAGAAGAGCTGGGATTCAAACCCAAAAAGGCTGGTTCCAAAATTCCATGCACCTGACTGCTTCACTATGTTGCCTCCTGGAGATCTGTTTTTTTCTCAATCTGTTTTGTAATTTTAGAGGTAATCATTTTAACTGTAATTCCAAAATTCCATTTGTATCTTGTAGATACCTACTGGATGGAAGGCAACATGGATGAAATAACAAGGCATTCTTGCTTTATGTTTATCTTTTCAAATTGTTTTTACCATAAGAGCAACTTAACTCTCATAGTTTGTGATAAAATAGTAAAATTAAATGCCACCACTGCAAAATATTTCAGCTTGCTATAATTTATAAATTGTTTATCAAATAGATAAACATGATCCAGCTCTACTTATTTGTCCAGCCTTATCTCTCTCTACTCTCTAACCACATTAATTGCCTTCTCTATTCCTAGAATATCCTGTTCCTATCATCTTACTTCTAACTTCTATCTACTTCAATTTTTTTTAATGTTTATTCATTTTTGAGAGAGAGAGAGAGAGAGAGAGAGAGAGAGAGAGAGAGAGAGAGGGACAAAGTGCAGGTGGGGGGGTGGGGTTGGAACAGAGAGGGACACAGAATCCAAAGCAGGGTCCAGTCTCCAAGCTGTCAGCACAGAGCCTGATGCAGGGCTCAAACACACAAACCATGAGATCATGACCTGAGCCAAAGTTGAATGCTTAACCGACTGAGCCACCTAGGTGCCCCTAACTCCTACCTACTTCGGAGCTCAGCCTAAATTATCAATTTCTTAAGAAATTTGCTTCACTGCTTCTCCAATTTGATTAGACTTCCCTGATACATGCTTTCATAGCTCTCTATATTTTTCTTTGATGACACATACTATAATTATAATCAAGTTTTTTTCTTTCTTAATTTTTTAAAATGTTTATTTATTTTTGAGGAAGAAAGAGCATGAGCAGGGGAGGAGCAGAGAGAGAGGGACACACAGAATCCAAAGCAGACTCCAGGTTCTGAGCTGTCAGTACAAAGCTGTATGCGGGGCTCGAACTCACAAACTATGAGGTCATGACCTGAGCCAAAGTCGGACTTTTAACCAACTGAGCCCCCCAGGCACCCTGTAATCATGTCTTTCTTTTCACATCTGTCTCCACCAACACATTTAAACTTGACAGGCACTTTAATGACTTACGCACCATTTTAACCCCAGCACCCAACAAAGGGCCTACCACATAGTGGTCACTTTGTTTTATTTTTTAATAAACTATTTGCATATAAAACTGATAACTTTAGAGCTAATAAGTTAAATTATTAGCCTGACTCTGCCAACTGGGAAATGGAAAATTGAGCAAATTTATTTATAGACCACTAAAATAATAGTATATTATTGAGTTTTAATTTTTTAAAAGGGTAATTTTTAGAAAAGGTAATAGCTCAGTGATTGAAAGTGTGCTTGTTTATATATATTCTGCCTTATGGTAATCAAGAATTGGGACATCTCAAAGAATTAACAAAATGATGTTGCCTAAAACTAGAATGGACAGCCTACCTTCTTTGCCTCCAGTCCTGTCCCTCCTATAGTGTTCACCTCCATCCCATTGTCTTCATGAAGTCTTCTTTTTTGTCTGAAACTCCCAGTAACACTTCCCCTTTCACCGAATTTCTGCTGCAGTTAAAGTCCAAGGCCTCCAGGTCAACACTAGATCATATATATCGCCTTGTATTGTTCACAGTTATTTTCTTTCTTTTTTTTTTTTTGTTCAGTTATTTTCAATGTTAGTCTTATCTCACCTTATTAGGTTATAAATCCCTCAAAGGGAGGAACCATATCTTTATGCTTCTATAACCCCACAGTGCCTACAGCAGTGCTGAGAACATGATACCTATACAATCAACACACATTGATTGGTTTGTGGGCAAAATAATGAGTTAATCTGACAATATTGGTCCATATCAATCAAAGGCATATATATATATATATGTATATGCTATATATATACTTTTGAATATATATACATACATATATATGTGTATGTGTGTGTGTATATATATATATATGTATATATATATATATATATATATATATATATATATAGTAATTCCTAGGAACAATGGAAGATCCCACTTTATGGGTACTGGGTTTGTTTAAACCTTTTCAGTACAGGCCTGTTCTCTAAAGTCAGCCTGGATCATCAATGACAGGGAAGGATAGAAGTTTCCTTTCTTCTTTTCAACATTTCTCAGGTCTTGCCATAAAACAGGCTAAGACATAATTAGAACTATCCACACTCTGGAATCAGCTTTTCTTTTTCTTTTTTTCCTAATGTTTATTTATTTATTTTGAGAGAGAGGGAGAGGGAGAGGGAGACAGAGAATCTCAAGCAGGCTGTGCACTGTCAGCCCTGAGCCCAATGCGGAGCTCAAACTCATGAACACTGAGATCACGACATGAACCAAAAGCAAGAGTCAGATACTTAACCAACTGAGCCACCCAGGCACCCCAGGAGTCAGCTTTTCTTTGAGAAAGATCATTTAACTTGAGTGTTAGAAAGCAGCTGCTTTGTATTTGGGGTCATGTACCTAATTAATCTGAGTCCAAACTAGTAGAATAAAACCAGGCTTCCATTTTATTATTGAGTAAACCAGTCTGATCTCCAAACAGATTCGGAGCATGACAGGTACTTGTTCTGCTGATTTGATGAGCTTCTCACTGATCCACTGGAATGCTGACAGGTTCAAGCAGAGTCCTTTGAGCAAGGGCAGCCTAGCTTACTGTGGACTCCTGGACAAGACTGCCATGTGCTAGCCATGAAAGCTGAGAGAGGGAAAATTCTGCACTGAAGGTAGAAAGAAGATGGAAAGTGGAGCTGCTCCTTTCCTAATCTTTTAGGCTGACCATTTCCCTCTGGTCATTCAACTGGTCACTTGTGAGGCATTCAAAAGTATTTCTTGAGAATCTGTGATGTGTCTAAAGTGACTGGAAAGACAAGTAAGAATTAGTTTTAGCAATCTGGGAGCTTGCAATCTGTTTAGGGAGATAAGATATACACAAGGGACAGGTAAGTAACGATAGAAGACAGAATTTGATTACATATTGATTGGGAAGGGCAAAATCACTGTGAATGGGAGCTGTCAGGGAAGACTTTGTAGGGTAGTGGAGACCCTAAGGAACCTTGAAAGATCTATTTACAGTGATATTTTCATAGCCAGGTGATTAACAGGTAACTTACCCTCCCAAATCATTTAATTTACATCAGATGCCTAGTTACTTGATTTACATAAACCAATTTAAGAGTCAGGGAAGACTGAAGTGTGTAGTATTTTTCACTAAGAATCTAGCTGCAGAAACCAAGGCAAGGCTAGGTTGTTTTGGTCTATGATCACTGATACTTCAAAATAAAGTCTCAATAGGAAGAAATCATTGAAGCTATTTCGAAAATAAAAATACCATGTAGTTTATCTACCTCTCTAAATAAATAAAGGACTATTTCTGTAAGCAAATCACTTTATCTCTGGGCTCTCACTTTCTATAAAAATGAGGACATTAGTCTAGAGCAAGTTTCCCCAAAGAGATTCTGCAAAATGTTAATAAACATTATGCAAACAAACAAACAAACAAGTCTCTCTGATCATGTAAGTTTCAGAAACATTGGGTTAAACAAAGTTATACTGGCTTCTTATAGAATTTCTTGCAGCTTTTAATATGATTATTGAATTATGAGTTTTCAAGATGAGGATAGAGCATAAACCATTTCCCAAACTTATCTGACTATTGAATAACTTTTTCATGAAACATCATGTAAGACTATGTTCTGAAAACTACATTCAGGAAATAAGAATGCTTTTTCTGGATTAAAAATGCTATCATTCCATATTTGTAAATTGTATGTATATTTGTAGATCTATATAAAACCTAATTATTTTGCTAGTGTAATTTCACTTTGAATTGTTAAGAACCATATGATTTTTATGCATTGCAAACTTAAGGAACATGTTCATTTTTTTCCTCAAGTAACCCAAGCTAAAATGCAGTTATGGGTAAATCAATATTACACTAAAACACCAAAATGGTGCCACGTACATGACTGAAGATCAATAACTGTTTTGGGTATTAATTATATAGCCTCTTGATTCTCTAGTGTTCTCTCTAAGGATACTGCCTTAGAGACTAGTTTTTGTGCTTAAATTTTTCCATTAAATGGGCTCTGTTTGATACATGGTGGAAAATTACCTGATTAAAACAATAGTTACGTCTAAGAAAAGTTACCTTTTTATTAAATAAGACCTAGAGCTTTATTTATGATTTTGCCATCTGATAACTGCTGGGAAGTTTTTTTTTTTTAAGAGATTGGGGGGAAAATGTTGCCAAGTTACCCTTGTTTGTTTCAAGAATCTGCAAACACTCACTTTTACATTAGAAAAAACTTACCCTGCAATGAGATGTCATAGGCTCTGAGGTTTTGTAAAACTCCTGCTGATTGACCCTACCCTTGACCTTAGCTCTAAAGCCTAGCTCTCTTCTGACATGCTGGTGTAGAGAATTTATTTATTTTAACAGTAGGGATCCAGAATTCCAGAAATATTCTTACAAAAAGCCCCAAGATGTATTTACCAAATCTTCAGCTCCACAAGACTGAGAGGCCTCCACTAACACAAAGTGATTAATAGTGGATGGTTGCTATCATGGGATCCATGAATATGAGTCAGCTTTAAGAAGTAGGACCTAGAAGGGTGTGAAAGAGCTCCACTAGAAATGGCCTTTTTGATCATTAAGGAAAAATGAAAATAGACATACTTTAATAGCAGAGGCCTTTTGGTAAAAGGAGTCAGTGCTGCAGTTCCATAAGTAATTTAGGTAATAGTTAACAAGGCAGGAGGGGGGTGGGAAGTTGCACGGCCAAGTCTCTATTTGATCTGCCTGCCTCTATCACATTCTCTCCCATAAATCCTGCTAATTTTACTATAGAATCATAAAGTGCAGCTTACTACGCATTTTGACTTTTCAAAAAAAACTTTTTTTTCATTTGATTGGATAACATGCTCATTAAACATTTGTAAGATGTTAAGAAGTACAAAAAGGAAAAGGGGAAAATTACCCAGATGATACTATTCAAACACAGCTGCTATTAATAATTTAGTAAATTTCTCTTAGCTTTTTTTAGGGGGGGGCAGTCTCTTTTTTATGATTTTGTAATGATTTTCATAAATAATTTCCTAAGTTTTAAAATACATTGTTATAAAGATTTTCCCTAGTATTCAATAAATTATCCTCAGATTGTATTATAAAAGTTTTAAAGCATAGGAAGAGTTGAAAACATTTTACTGTGAACACTATATTCTCATAGCTTAGATGCTGTTTATCTCTCTCCATTTATCAGTCCATCTTAGTCTTTATGCATTTCAAAGTAACCTTATAGATATTAATTTCATGGGTAGTCCTTGGAGTGAAATATAATTTAAAAATTATTTTCCTATTATTGACTGATGGCTTACTTTTCATTTTCCACTATTTTACACAAGGCTTCATAAGAAGAATATACTTCTAAGATTTAATAATAGTTTCTGCCATAATGAAGAGGCAATGCCAAAAAAAGTAGATAGAGACCATACTGTCTCTATCTGGCTTTGAATCCTGGGGAAATAATACCAAAATGTAGTGTGAACAGCCACATTCTTAGAATCAGGTAGATCAGATAATTTGCAGGTAATGGACCCCGGGAAAAGTACTGAACTTTTCTGAGGTTCTGTTTCCTCACCTGTCAAGTGAAGAGAGTATTACTATCTTATAGGGTAATTGTGAGGATTAAGTAACATGTATGCAATCTATCTGTATTTTGTAAATAAAAGATTTCCCAAAAGTTTCATGAAAAATTCAGGGTGAGTTCACAGTAGGGGAGAGACATGATCTTCCCTGGACTTTAGGTGGCTTAATCTTGCAGAATTATGTGTGATGGATAATAGTGGGGAGGAAAAGTTATAAAGAGGTAGGTTTAACTCAATTTAACAAACATTTAGTGAGTAGGTATGAAATGCAAAGCTAGATGCTAGATGCTTTGGGAGTTTAGAGCAGAGTGAGATCTTGACAGTTACCACAAAGACTTGTCACTGGTAAAACAATGATGTAAAGTAGTTATGCAACAGAGCAGAATCCATCTGTCCATCATCCACCCAGTGAATATTAACTTTCCTCCTGCCCTATGCCAGTCATGGTTCTAGGTGCTGAAGATAAAGCATGGGGGAAAAAAACAGACAAAAATCCTTACCCTCATGTAGCACCCTTTCTAGGGGATAAGATAGATAATATACAAATAAATGAAAAATAAAATATAGTAATTAAGTACCTTGAAAAAAATGTCAAGGAATAAAGCAGTGTAAAGCAGTAACAAGAATGCTATTTTATATAGCCTTTCAGAGACAGTGTTGTTTAAGCAGAGAAATGAAAAAGATTAAGAGGTGAACAGATTTCAGGGTAGGATTAACTGAACTGGCCAAGACCCTGAGGCAGGAGTGGGCCTAAAGGAACCCTAGGGAGGGTGATGAATGTGCTTGGAGCTGAGGGAGGACATGGAAGGAAATCAGGTTGGAGAGATAGCAGGGCTCTGGTGGGACTATTTAGGCTTTGGTAAGGAGATTGGCTTTAATTCTAAGTAACACAGGGAACCAATTGGGGGTTTTGATAGGTGAGTAATATGATCCATCTCAAATTTTAAGAGGTGATCCCTTTGACTGCTTTTTTGGAGGACTGGCATACCTCATTTTATTGCACTTCACTTTATTGAGATTTGCAGATACTGCATTCTTAACAGATTGAAGGTTTGTGGCAACCTTGCATGGAGTAAGTCTATCAGCACAATTTTTCCAACAGCATTTGCTTACTTTGTGCCTCTGTGTCACATTTTGATAATTCTCATAATATTTCAAACTTTTTCATTATTATATTTGTTATGGTGATCTGTGATCAGTGATCTGTGATGTTACTATGGTAATTGTTTTGCAGTGTCACAAAACACCCATAGAAGACAGGGATCTTAATTGATAAATGTTTGTGCTCTGACTCTTCCACCCACTGGCCATTCCCCCATCTCTCTCCCTCTCCTTGGGCCTCCCTATTCCCTGAGATACAACAATATTGAAAGTAGACCAATTAATAACTATCCTACAATGGCTTCTAAGTGTTCAAGTGAAATGAAAAGCTACACGTCTCTTACCTTAAATCAAGAGCTAGAAATGATTAAGCTTAGTGAGGAAGGCATGTTGGCAAGAGGCTAGGTCTCTTATGCCAAATAGTAAGCCATGTTATGAATGCAAAGAAAGGTTCTTGAAGGACATTAAAAGTGCTAACCCAGTGAATGCATCAATGATAAGAAAGTGAAACAGCGTTATTGCTGATATGGAGAAAGTTTGAGTGGTCTGGATAGAAGACCAAACCAGCCATAACATTCCCTTAAGCCACAGCCCAATCCAGAGCAAGATGGATAACTCTCATCAATTCTGAGAAGGCTGAGAGAGGTGAGGAAGCCCCAGAAGAAAAGTTGGAAGAGAGCAGGGTTGGATATACGGTTTAAGGAAACAAGCCATTTCCATAACATCAAGGTGCAAGGTGAAGCAACAAATTCTGATGTAGAAACCATAGCAAGTTATCTGGAAGATCTAACTAAGATCATTACTGAAGGTGGCTACACTAAACAACAGGTTTTCAGTGCAGATGAAATAGCCTTCTATCAGAAGAAAATGCCATCTTGGCCTTTCACAGTTAGTGAGAAGTCAATGCCTGGCTTCAAAGCTTCAAAGGACAAATTGACTCTCTTGTTAGGGGCTACTGTAGTTGGTGACTTTAAGTTGAAGCCAATGCCCTTCTGAAAGTCCCAAGTCCCTTAAGAATTATGTGAAATCTACTCTTCCCGTGTTCTATAAATGGAACAACAAAGCCTGGATGATAGCATGTCTGTTTATAACATGGTTTACTGGATATCTTAAGCCCACTGATGAGACCTGCTGTTGAGAAGAAAAGATTCCTTTCAAAATATTACTGCTCATTGACAATGTACCTAGTCACCCAAGAGCTCTTATGGAAATGTACAATAAGATGAATGTGGTTTTCATGCCTGCTAACACAGCATCCATTCTGTAGCCTGGGGATCAAGCAGTAATTTTGACTTTCAAGTCTTATTATTTACGAAAATACATTTTGTAAGGCCATAGCTGCCATAGACAGTGATTTCTTTGATGGATCTGGGAAAATTCAATGGAAAACCTTCTGGGAAGGGTTTACTGTTCTAGATGCCATTAAGAACATTCATGATTCATAGGAAGACATCAAAATATCAAAATTACCAGGAGTTTGTAAGAAGTTGATTCCAACCTTCATAGATAACTTTAGGTGTGCAAGACTTCAGTGGAGTAAGACACTGCAGACGTGGTGCAAATAGGAGGAGAATGAGAGTTAGAAGTGGAGCCTGAAGATATGACCAAATTGCTGAATCTTATGATAAAACTTTCACAGATGATGAGTTGCTTCTTTTTTTTAATTTTTATTTATTTTATTGTTATTATTTTTTATTTTAGAGAGAGAAAGTGCAAGTGGGGGAGAGGAGCAGAGAGAGAGAGAGAGAGAATCAGCATGGAGCCTGATGTGGGGCTCGATCCCATGACAGTAGGATCATGATCTGAGTTGAAATCAAGAGTCAGATGCTCAACCAACTGAGCCACCCAGGCACCCCAGGAGTTGCTTCTAATGGATGAGCAAAGAGAGTTGTTTCTTGAGATAGAAACTACTCCTGGTTAAGATGTCATGAAGATTATTGAAATGACAACAAAGGATTTTAAATATTCCAGAGTAAACATTAAAAAAACAAAACAAAAACCCAAAAAAACAAAAAAGGGGCACCTAGATGGCTCAGTCGGTTGAGCATCCGACTTTGGCTCAGGTCATGATCTCGCAGTCCATGAATTTGAGCCCCACATCAGGCTCAGTGCTAACAGCTTGGATCTGGAACCTGCTACAGATTCTGTGTTTCCCTCTCTCTCTCTCTCTCTCTCTGTGTCCCTCCCCCGCTCACACTCTGTCTCCATCTCTCTCCCAAGAATGAATAAACATTAAAAATATTAAAAACTAAATATTCCAAAAACAGTTGTGAAGGCAGTGGCAGGGTTTGCGATGATTGACTCCAATTTTGAAAGACGTTCTACTGTGGGCAGAATGTTATCAAACAGCATGACAGGCTACAGAGAAATTGGTCATGAAAAAAAGAGTCACTCAATCCAGTAAACTTCTCGTCTTATTTTAAGAAATAGCCACAGCCACCTTCACCTTCAACAACCACTGCCCTGATGAGTCAGCAGTCATCAACATGGAGGTGAGAGCTTCAACCAGGAAAAAGATTGACTCACTGAAAGCTCCAATGATGGTTCACATTTTTTAGCAATAAAACATTTTTAAATTAAGGTATGTACATTGTTTTTTTTTTAGACATAATACTGTTGCACACTTAATAGACTATAATATAGTGTAAAGATAACTTTTGTACATACTGGGAAATGAAAAAAATTATTTGACTCACTTTATTGCAGTATTTGCTTTATTGCTGTGGTCTGGAACAAAACCTGCAATATCTCTAAGGTATGCCTGTACAGACTGGGCAGGGGGCTTGGGTAGGGCAAGTGAGTGGAAACTAGGAGGCCATTGCAAATGTCCAGCAGTTTCAACACAAAGTGGTAAAAGTATAGGAAGTGAGAAGTGGTCATATTGGGGATATTATTAAGGCAGAGTCAAAAAGATTTCTTGATGGATTGAATGTGGGTTTGAATGAATGTAAGGATCAGGGACGCCTGGGTGGCTCAGTTGGTTAAGCGTCTGCCTTCAACTGAGGTCATGATCTCTCAGTTCATGAGTTCAAGCCCTGCATTGGGCTCCATGCTGTCAGCTCAGAGCCTGGAGCCTGCTTTGGATTCTGTGTGTGTCTCTCTCTCTCTGTCCATACCAGGCTCTCTCTCTCTCTCTCTCTCTCTGTCCCTCTCTCTCTCTCTGTCTCAGAAATAAACATTAGAAAATATTGAATAAATGCAAGGATCAAGGATGACTCTGGATTTTTACATGGAATGATATGAGTGCTTTAAGTTCATAGAAAAATAAGCAAAGTGTTATGGCAGCACATAGAACAAGCAATTACTTTTGACTGGGATTATCAAGGGAGTGTAGATAAGCATTGAAGGGTAAATATCCTTGGATTCAACAGGCATGTAGGGTGCAAAATTTAGAGAGGCCCTCACTCTCAGGGCAGTGGAGATGCAGGGCTGGCACCTGAGTGAGTGTTTCCTTATCTTTTGCACCCTCAGGGCCTTGTTAGCCTCACCCTAGTCCCAGCTCTGGTACTCAAAGAAGAGGTAAGTGAACATTCAGGCTAGAGAAATGTCAGGAGCAAAGAGAGGAGATAGAAGAAGCCTGCAAAGAGATTGCTGCAATTTTCTGGACGAGAAGTTAAGTGTTGGGATTCCAGAGAAGTTTCTAGGCTCTCTATCCTCTCTCACTCCCTCTCTCTTTTTTTGGCAGGCCCCAAGGGCAGCCTTCTTGTCTTTCCGTTTTTTATGTTGCCATTGCCTCCACATCCTTTTGTAATTTTCTTTCACAAGACTAGCTGTAGAGATAAGTCTGCTTTCCATAAATTCCTTCTTCCTCAGATGTCCAAAGGCAAAAACCTGGTCCTTGTTGTTTTTGGGTTTTTTTTTTTTTTGAGTTTATCATTAATCACTAAAGAATTGAATACACATAGAGATGTTACAAAGTGAAGAAATTCTTAATATCCCAAAATATAAAGTGTTCATTCAACTTAATAGCAAAAACACCCGCAATCTGATTAAAAAATGAGCAGAGAATCTGAATAGACATTTTCCCAAAGAAGACATACAGATGGCCAGTAGGTACATGAAAAAGTGGTCAACATCACTAATCATCAGGGAAATGCAAATCACAACCACAATGAGATACCACCTCACACATGTCAGAATTGCTGTTATCAGAAAAAAGCACTAACAAATGCTGGCATAGATGTAGAGAAAAGGGAGCCCTCACACACTATCAGTGTAAGGGATTGTAAATTGGTGCAGCCACTATGGAGAATAGTATGCAGGTTCCTCAAAAAATTAAAAATAGAACTACCGTATTACCCAGCGATTCCACTTTTGGGTATTTATTTTAAAAAATGAAAACACCAACTCAAAAAGATATATACACCTCCATGTTCTTTGCAGCATTATTTACAATAGCCAAGGTATGGAAATATTTCAAGTGTCCATTGACAGATGAATAAAGAAAATGTGGTATATATAAACCATGGGATATTATTCAGCCATAAAAAGAATGAAATCTTGCCATCTGTGACAACATGAATGGATCTTGAAAGCATCATGCTAAGTGAAGTAAGTCAGACATAGAAAGAGAAATACTATATGTCCTCACTTACATGTGGAATCTAATCCCTCCCCCCCCCCAAAAAAAAAAAAAACAAGCTCAAGATACAGAGAACAAATTGGTGGTTGCCAGAGGTGGGATGGGGGTAAGGGCAAAATAGGTAAAGGGAATCAAAAGATACACATTTCCAGCTATAAAATAAGTCACAAGGATGTAATATACAGCATGACAACTATAGTAAATAATAATGTATTGCATATTTGAAGGTTGCTAAGAGAGTAGATCTTAAAGGTTCTCATCATAAGAAAAAATAATCTGTAATGATATGTGGTGACAGATATGAACTAAATTTATGTGGTGATCATTTTGCAATATATACAAATGATGAATCATTCTGTTGTACATCTGAAACAAATTTAAGGTATATCAATTATGCTTCAATTTAAAAAATTGTATTGGCAAAAAAAGAGAGAGAATATTCTTAAAGTTTTTAACAATTTTAGATATGACTCTGTACCTTAGATGGTCATAGACATGAAGCAGGGAGAAATCCCTGTATTAGCTTGCTCAGGCTGCCACAGATTGGGTAACCACAGATCGGGTAACATAAACAACAGAAATTTATTGTCTCACAGTTCTGCTGGAAATCCAACATCAAAGTGTCAGCAAGTTTGGTTCCTTCTAAAAGTTGTTAGGGAAAACCTGTTCCATGCCTCTCTGCTAGCTTCTGGTGGTTTGCTGGCAATTTTTGATGTTTTTTGATTTGTAGATGTATTACCCAATCATATATCTTCATATGGTGTTCTCCCTGTGTGCATGTCTGTGTCCATATTTTTCTTTTTTATAAGGAATTCAGTCATATTGAATTAGAACTCTACCCTACTCCAGTCTGAACTCATCCTAACTTAACTAATTGCATCTACAACAATCCTATTTCAAAATAAGGTCACATTCTAAGGTATTGGGGGTTAGGACTTCAACATATGAATTTTGGGAGGACATAATTGAACCCATAAGAATCTCCCTCTGCAATTTTTTTATCCCTGAAGGTAGTTCACCAGATGGCCTCTCCTTTAACATATAAGACCTAAGATCCTGTAAGGCTAATTTTGCACTCTTTCTTAAAGACAAAGAGAAGCCCCTGAAATGTTCTTGGAGGCAGAGTAGACTCTGGAGATAGACTGTCCCAGTTCACATATCTCAGCTACACCACATATTAACAGTAGCACCAGGAAAAAAAATCATTTAACTTGTGTCTTAGTTTCCTTTTGTGTAAAATGAGGATAAAAATAGTAGTTACCACACAAGATTATAAGAATGAAATTAGTTAAGGGGCACGAGTGTGGCTCAGTTGGTTAAGTCTCCTACTCTTGATTTCAACTGAGGTCATGATCTCACAGTTTGTGAGTTCAAGCCCTGCCTCAGGCTCTGCGCTGATAGTGTGGAGCCTGCTTGGGATTCTCGCACTCTCCCTCTCTCATAATGAAAAAATAAGTTGATTTGTTAAAAAAAAAAAAGTATGAAATTAGGTAAAACATAAAAAGAGCTTAAAAGAGTGCCTGACATGAGACTATATAAAAATTGCCATACATATATTTTAAACAGGGTAGGAATGTGATCAGATTTTTATTTTTTTATTTAAAAAATGTTTATTTATTTTGAGAGAGAGAAAGAGCACACATGCACACAAATGGGGGATGGGCAGAGAGAGAGAGGGAGAGAGAATGCCACGCAGGCTCTGCACTGTCAGCACAGAGCCTGATGTGGGGCTTGAATTCATGAACCATGAGATCATGACCTGAGCCAAAATCAAGAGTCCGATGCTTAACTGACTGAGCCACTCAGCCACCCCAAATTTATTTTTATTTAGAAAGATTTTTAAATCATCAAGTAGATTCACTTTAGTTATCTTTTTATAATTAATTTATAGTTTTTCTATGTTAGGGTCAAAAACTATGGCTCAGCACTAAGATTTCCATTCTTCAGCATTTGATAAGATTTTCTTTCTGGCTTAGAACATTTTCGTACTGTTAAGTATTTTTGGACTTTATAGAAAAGAATGCATATGCTATGGTTTTAGAGTTCAAAGTTATCTGTATATACCACATATGTGTTTCATTGTGTTATCCAAATCTTTTCCTATTTATTTTTGAGCTATGAGATATGTGAAATTTCTAGAGAAAGGGATTTAAATGTTTAAAATAAATTCTTTTATTCCCATCAGTTTTTTTAAAAAAATATTTTGGTACTATGTATTTGCACTTTGGAATTCGTAGATCAGGGTTTGAGATCCATGACCATCTACACTGTATGATATTGAGGACATCTAATCTCTCTAAAGCCTTGTTCAGCATCTGCAAAGCTTAAGTGTTAATTACAGTCACTCCATAGCTTGTGAGGATTACTTGAGAAAATTCTCAGTTAAGTGGCTGGCACAGAGTGAGTGTTCAATAAATATTCACGGGGCGCCTTGGTGGCTCAGTCAGCTAAGCATCCGACTTTGGCTCAGGTCATGATCTCATGGTTTGTGATTTCAAGCCCCACATTGGACTCTGTGCTGACAGCTCAGAGCCTGGAGCCTGCTTTGGATTCTGTGACTCCCTCTCTCTCTGTCCTTCTCCCATTCATGCCTTATCTCTCTCAAAAATAAATAAACATTTTAAAATGTTTTTAAATAAATAAAATTTCACTATTCTTATTGTACCTTTTATCAGAGTAAATTAGTTTTATTGTCCTACTTGATGCTTACTTTTTAATCATGAATTTTACTTTGGTTTTATTTCATTTTGATTTTATTTTTACTTGATTTTATTTTGCTACTTTATATCGCTTCTTTTTGTCTGCATTTTCTTGTAACTTTATTTGCCACCCATTTATTTCCAATCTTTCTGTGTTGTTTTGTTTCAGGTATTGATCATAAGGAGAATAGAGTTAAATTTTCTTTTTTTTTTCCACTCAGAGATTTTTGTCTTTCTATAGGAAAAATTAGCCTGCTTGATTTATTGTTATTAATGCTGAGAATGTATTCATACATCTTGTTTTCTTTCTATTATGCTTTATTGTTTTTCCTCTTTACCTGACTTGTGATTTTGGTTAAGTTTTCTTTGTATGTTTTTTCCTTCAAATTATTTGAATGTTTTACAACCAATTGTGGTCATTATCATTAAATTAAAAAAAATTGAACCAATATATACTGTATCTATTCCTTATGCCCCAATATTCTCCCCAGACATGTTGAGACTTTTAAGAGTTATAATTCTCCTTCCAGGGACCCATATATCCCATATTTGTTGAAATAAACTGGAATTTTAACATAGGAAACTATGTTATGAACCCTGTGTTAATATGTACATTAGATTTTATGGAAGCATTATCAATAATTATTTATATTTTACTGGTTTTTTATTCTCCAGTGTTTTTTATGTATTCTAATTTCCTTTTTATTGGGTCTTTTATTTAATTACAAGAAACATCAAATGCATCATAAAGAAACTTAATAATAAGTAGAATTTTGGCTCATTTAACAGAGTTCTGAGGCAACTTTAAAACACAGTTTGAGGGGCACCTGGGTGGCTCAGTCGGTTGAGCACCCAACACTTGTTTTCAGCCCAGGTCATGATCCCAGGGTCCTGAGATGGAGCCCTGTGTTGGTTTCTGAGCTGACGGCACAGAGGCTGCTTGGGATTGTCTCTCTCCCTCTCTCTCTCTGTCCCTTCCCTGCTCTTACCCTCTCTTTCAGGATAAATAAATAAATAAAACATTTAAAAAACAACACAGTTTGATGAGGGCTTTAACTATAGTTTTGATTTTCTCAAATCTGTCTTCTTCCTTGTGTTAGCTTCCTTCCTGGCATCAGAATGGTTGCAGCAATTTAGGCTTCACAAAAGCACATCACACAATGAGAAAGGGAGAATTGTTTTCCCCCAATCATTAAATAAAGAGTTGCCCTTCACTTTAATTGGAGTACATCAAAACGAACTTTGTGGCAAGAAAATGCCATGTGTACTCATTGGCTTAGACCTATATTATGGTCCATCCCTAATCCAATTACTAGAGCAAAGGGAAGAAAATTATATTGTTCACCAAACGATTACCGAATGTGTGAAGTGTTGCTTGGGAGGTAACTGTACTATAGCTGTGTTTGGAATTCAAACTGATGTGGTTTTCCTTCATAGTCCTTCCTTCATAGTCCTATAAATATGTATATTTTTTATTTGAAAGAGAGAGAGAGAGAGCAGGGGAGAGGGACAGAGAGAGAGGGAGAGCGAGAATGCCAAGCAGACTCTGCACTGTCAGCTCAGAGCCCAATGCGGGACTCAATCTCACTACCCTGGGATCGTGGCCTGGACTGAAATCAAGAGTTGGACAGTCAACCGACTAAGCCACCCAGGCGCCCCATCTTATAAATATTTTTTCTTGTGTTGTTGCAGATGACATGTCAGATGATGATATAATTATTTTTAATGGGAGATCTGAAATACCAGAGAATTTTATTTTTTAACTCTAACGCAGAAATTTCATAAGGATATGTGTAAGTGTATCAAATAATCTTGCTCTTTCACACTGAATACACAAATTTATATTTATCTCTGGAAAATGTTCTATTATATAGCATATATATAGTATAAATACTGCCTCTCCATTTTAAAATTGAGATATAATTCACATACAATAAAATTCATCTTTTAAAAAAGTACAATCCAGTGGTTTTTAGTATTTCACAGGGTTGTGCAACCCTTACCACAATCAGCTTAAAAACATTTTCATTATCCCAAAAGAGAAACACATACCCATTAGCACTTAATTCTCTATTTCTCCCCAAATCTCCTAGCCTTAGGTAACCACTAATTTACTTCCTATCTCTGTGGATTTTCCTACTCTAGACACTTCATATAAATGGAATCATACAATATGTCTGGCCTTTTTCACTTAGCATAATCTTTTCAAGGTTCATCCATTTTGGAGCAGGTATCAGTACTTCCTTTTTTAAAAAAGAGAAAAAAGATTGAATAAAATTCCATTGTATAGCTATCCCATCTTGTTTGCCCACTTATGGGTTGATGCGCATTTGGGTTGTGTCCACTTTTTAACTGCTATGGATAATGCTGTTATGAACATTTATGTACAAGTTTTTGTGTGAATATATTAAATTCTTTTGTATGTATATCTAGGAGTGGAATTGCTGGGTCCTATTATAACTTTAATTTTTTGAGGAACTGCCGAACCATTTTCCACAGCAGTTATTCCATTTTACATTCCTACCAGCAGTGTATAAGGGTTCCAGTTTCTCCACATCTTTGCTAACATTTGTTATTATATGTTTAAAAACAATTTTAGAGCTTCTTTATTATGGTGAATTATATGTAACATAAAACTTAACCAGTTTTAAGGATATAGTTTTGTATAGTTTTGTGGTATTAAGTACATTCACATTTTTGTGCATCTATCACCATCATCCATCTCCAGGACAATTTTTCATGTCTTACCCTAACCTTAACCCAAATTGTACCCATTACACAATAACTCCCCATCACCTCCCCAACCTTGGCCCCAGGCCAACCACCATTCTACTTTATGTCTCTATGAATTTGGCTACTCTGGGTACCTCATAAAACTCAAATTATATTCTATTTGTCCTTTGTGACTGGTTTATTTAACCTAGCATGATGACTTCAAGGTTCATCCATGCTGTTGTATGTGTCAGAATTTCCTTCCTTTTTAAAGATGGCTCGCATTCCATTGTTTGTATTCTGTTATTTTTGTTTTGTTTTGTTTTTCTAATGGCCTTTTAATGGGTATAAAGTAATGTCTTATTGTGGTTTTGATTTATATTTCCCTAGTGGCTAATTATGTTGAGCACCTTTTTGTGTGCTTATTAGCCATTTGGCAATCTTCTCTGGAGAAATGTCTGTTCAAATCTTTTGTCCATCTTCCCTTTGATTTAGTTTTTTTTTTTTTTATTATTGTTGAGTTGTAAGAGTTCTTTACATATTCTGCAGAGTAGATTTTTTATTTATCAGATCTATGATTTACAAATATTTTTTTCTCACACTCTGAGTTGTCTTTTCACTTTCTTAATACTGGCCTTTGATGCACAAAAGCTTTTAATTTTATGAATAAACTTATTTAGTTTTCCCTTGTTGCTCGTGCTTTTGGTATCTTGTTAGGAAGCCATTTCCTAATCTGGGGGCACCTGGCTGGCTCAGTCAGTAGAGCATGCAACTCTTGATCTCAGGGTTGTGAGTTTGAGCCCCACATTGGCTATAGAGATCACTTAAAAATTAAAAAGAAGAATCCCCCCCCCAAAAGGATTCATTGCCTAATCCAATATCAAAGAACTCTATAAACAGAGTTTTATAGTTTTGGTTTTTATAGCATATCTAAGATCCATTTTAAGGAATTTTTATATCTGTTGGAAGGCAGATTATTTTGACACCCTTGTTGAAAATCAATTAACCATAGATATATGGGTTCATTTCTCGACTCTCAATTTTTTGGGGGGTAGGGAAAGAGAGAGCATATGATCAGGGGAGGGGGCTGAGGGTGAGAGAGAGAATCTCAAGCAGGCTCCATGCCCCAACCCGGGGCTCTATCCCACAACCCTGAGATCACGACCATGGCGAAAATCAAGTCGTATGCTCAACTGACTGAGCCAACCAGGCATACTCCTAGACTCTTAATTCTCTTCCATTGGTTTATATTTCTGTGTTTATGCCAGTTTCACTCTGTCTTCATTACTGTAGCTTTGTAATGAGATTTGAAATTGGGAAGTGCAGTCTTCAGACCTTAATTTAAAAAAAAAAAATTGTTTTGACAATCCGTGTCCCTTGCATTTCAATACAAATTGTAGGGTCAGCCTGTCAATTTCTGTAAAAACAAAACAAGACAAAACAAAACCAGCTGGAATTTTGATAGGGATTGTATTGAATCTGTAGATCAGTTTGGAGTGTATTGCCACCTTAAGAATATTAAGTCTTCAACTCCAACAACACACAATGTGTTTCCATTTATTTAGGTCTTGTTTAGTTTCTTTTAAAGATGTTTTGTAGGGGCGCCTGGGTGGCTCAGTCGGTTAAGTGGCCGACTTCAGCTCAGGTCATGATCTCACGGTCTGTGAGTTCGAGCCCTGCGCTTGGCTCTGTGCTGACAGCTCAGAGCCTGGAGCCTGCTTCAGATTCTGTGTCTCCCTCTCTCTGACCCTCCCCTGTTCATACTCTGTCTCTTGCTGTCTCAAAAATAAATAAAACGTTAAAAAAAAATTTAAAAATAAAGATGTTTTGTAGTATACTACAAAATAGGGATGCCTGGGTGGCTCAATCAGTTAAGCATCTGACATTGTATATTACAATTATATTACTATATATAATAAATAATATAATAAAATATAATTAATAGTATAATATAATAAATATTTTATAATAATATGATGAAATAATACTCCATTTTGCTTCTAAAAATTCCAACATATAAATATTGGATGTCCTGGATATATTGTAAAATATTTTTTATCTTTTCTTCCATAATTTCTACTTACTTACTTTATTTATTTATTTAATTTATTTATTTTTGCTCTGCATTCTGGAAGGGTTCTTTGAGATGGTATTATAGTTCATTAATTAAGCTTTTAGCAGTATCTTTTCTTCTATTAACTGCTTCTATAGTCTTTTCAACTAAAATATCCATGTACTTTTTTTTATTTATCAGGACATTCTGGTTCTCAGATGGCTCTATTTTCATGACAACTTGCCCTTATCACTTTTTAAATTTCACTAAGAACATGAATAAGATTCTTCAAAAAAATGTTTTCTCCTACTTCCTGCATTAACTCCATTTTAGTGAGTGATATCTGGTTTAATTTGGCCCTCTTCTTTCAAGTGGTAAATTTTCTCTTTATGATTAGTGATCTTTTTTATCTGCTCATATTAATATGTGGAGATCTGGATCATTCAGCATTGGTAAGTGGCACCCAATCTGAAATTAGAGAGACCACTGTCCAATACCTCACAATGAGTCTTAACCTCTGCAGATGGTGGTGCTAGGCTGGAAGTTGGTCTCCTGTCAATCAATTGGCCCTGAGTGGGAAAGTAGTGCTTTCCCTTTCCTCCTAGGAGATAATGGTTGATGGTGCACAGGATGCTGAGCCACCAAGCCTCAAACCTTAAGTTGAGAGAAAAAGGTAGAGGGTGAGGACGGAAGAAAACAAAATATTTAAAACTATGCCCAGGAAAGAACTTTGGGTGTGACTATTGGCACGTGGAACTCAATGGAAGCAAATAAATATGAAGTCTACTAAGTGTCTGAGAGAACCATATGATCAGATAAGCTATAAGCCTGGCCTTAAAAACCTTTAATTGTAAAAAAAAAAAAAAAACCTCTCAGGACCCCAAACTTGTACTAGCAGGAAATGGGCTATGAAAGTCATGAAGTCTCCAAGGAGGGCATACTTCCCAGTGCCCACTTAAGATATGACCATGAACGATATTGAACAGGGAAGAGTCTTCCAGAGTGTGGAACAGAGGCTACAGAAATTAAGGCAAAGGGGTGTTCCTCCTTAAGAGCAGAGCCAAGACATAATCATAGCCTCCCATTGCTGAGGCACAGGATCTTCACAATAAGCACTTTGGAAGGATTCTATTATTTATAAGGCCCCTGACTGCTGTGAATCTCATATTTTTCACTGAATTTGAATTCTGATGCAGAATATTTCTGGAGGAGCATTTGGGAATCGTTGTTATGGGGAAAAGTGGAGGGATTCGCAGCAGTTAACATTTTATAGTTTGCCAGGCACTGTGCATTGTCTCAGTCCACTTAGCTACTCTCTGAGGTATGTACTATTGTGATGTTATTTTACAGACGGGGACACTAAGGTGGAGTCAAGAACTTGGTCAATGTTACATAATGGGTAAGTCTTAGAGCCAGGATTCAGAGTTCTTACTCAACCTTATCACATTTTATAATCACAAAAGTCTATTGGGCATGATGAGGAATATATAAACCCAGGAGGGGCTTATATATAAACAAATAAATTCAAGGCAAAGGAATGTATTATCTAATAAAGGAGACATTAAAATGTTTTCAATCTACCAGAGATAGATTAGCATCAGTAACTTTTAACCTTGTTAGGGACTTGTCTGGTTTATTGATGAATCATCAGTTCTACTACACAATCTGGCTCACACTAGGTGCTCAATAAATATTTGTTAAATGAATGAAGAATGAATACCAGAGTCCTATAATATAAATCTAAGGTCCTTGAGCAATTGTCCTTTGCAATTTGTCCTTGAGCAATTGTAAAGGCAAATTTGCTTTTACATCTCCAGAGTCTAGCATGGTTGGCACTAAACAATGGTCCTTGAACTAAATTGAGAGAAAATTGCACTGTGGTTTTACTTTAAGGCTGCTCATTGTTCCCAGTTTCCTTATCTTTAAAGAGGATGGCATCCCCCTCCCAACTCTACAGACCTTGTGAGGGATTGAGTTTTTCAAAAGATTCTCTGTCACCTGCTTTAACCTTTTGTGAGCTTAGTTTGTATTCACAAGGTCAACTTGAAGTCTCAGGTTTCTACTGTCATTTCCACATGTATGTCTAGTTCTCATGGTGAGTTTGGATTCCTTTTCCATATGTTGAGCTATATTGTTAATCACCTGCATCTTTCTAGGTTGTAGTTATTTAAAAGTCATGCTGACTTCATTTACTAAGCCTATATTGTATGTAAGATCCAGAACTGTGGGTATACAGCAGCGATTGAGAAAGCCATGTCTCCTGCCTTCCTGGCACATGAAAGTGTTTCTATGTGATTTTAAAGGGCGGACAATAGGGATTCAATTGTAAAACAAAACAAAAAGCCATTTCTCCTTCTTATCACCACCAGGAATGCAATGATTTTAAAGGAAATGGCAGTTGAGTGTGTCTTTCCAGTGCAGGAGGGAGAGAAGACAAATCAAACCACAAACAAATCGCTTGCTTTTGCTAGTCATAACTGAACTATGTCTTGAGTTATTTTCTGGTAATTCCAGACTTCTAGTCAATTCCCTCTGGATCGACCAAAAGAGAAAGGGGGTAAACTGCACTTGGGTTCTTAAAAAAAAAAAAAAAAAAAAGGAAAAAAAAAAAAAGACAAGCAAACAAAACGTAGACTTAGAGATCTTTTGAGATCTACTTTAATTGAAGCTGTCTTTAAACTATAATTGACAATGGTATAGCAACAATAGACTGATAAACAACCTGCCCCAAGACTAAGCGCTGCTGTAGCTTCCCTATTTCCACCAACATGCTGAGCTACCCAGGGCTATACTTGTCCCCAAGACACTAAAAAGAGATCAACTTTTTTTACCTAGACTTTTCCACCACTTCCAGCATGGAGCTGTTTCTTCCAGAGTGTGGGCAATTCAGTAAAGGCGTTTAGTAGCCTATCTCTGGCAACGACAGTTTTTTAAATGGAGCTACATCTCTAGTAACAGGAACCACCAGCTGTGAAAAGTGGAGCTAAATCTGTCACTATCAGCCGAGCATCTCTTGAGAACGTTTGCTCCTGCAGCACGCTTCATGCTCCAGGACCCATTGGATGTGGCTGCGGGTGGGGCGGACTATCCCTCTTGGTCCCCGAGGAGGCTCAGGACTAGCCCCGGCGAGCAGGCAGCCTCCCCTCTGCGCTCGCAGGGTCCGCGGGCCGGAGGGCGGGCTCATTCGGGAGGTGCAAAAGTCGGCTCTGGCCGGGAGCTCCCGGGTTTGTTTGGTTTTGTCCGCGTCCTGCCCCCCCCCCCCCCGCCCTACCCCCCTTCGTGCAAAAGGCCAAGGGTTTTTGACCCACCATTGCCCAGGCCGAGTTCACACTTAGGGCCCTTTAGCCGCCGTCCTGGGACAGAGAAAGCAATCGCGTAATGAAGCGAGAGCACTCTGTGAATGAACGCGGACTCGGCGAGAAAATAATTTTTCTTCCTGGCTGAGTGCGTCAGCTGCACTTTAGGGGGCGATCCTTTTTCCCAGAAGACCCCCTTACGCCACCACCCTCCACGCCCCACAGTGGCCACATCATTTGTGCCGTGGAGTTTGGAAATGGAGGCGGGAGCACAGAGGACTGAGGAGGGGTGGGGGCGTCCTTGGAGGGGGCGGGGAGGGAAATGTGCTCCGCTACACTCAAGGAGGGCAAGAGAGCCCTAAAGGCCACTCGCGGGCGCGAGGGCTGCAGGAGGCCGAGAGGCGGGGCGGGGGGGGGGGGGTCCCCGCCGCGGAGGTTCTGGGGAAGCGGGAGGGGCAGCACCTGAGGAATCCGCCTCCGGCCTCGGCGGCCGCCGCCTCGCTCCGCCCCGGGGAACTGAGCGCGCGGCGAGCGCGCCTGCCAGAGAGACGCCAGCCACCGGCGGCGCTAGCACCTCGGAGGAGGGCGGCCGGAGCGAGCGCAGCGCAGCGCTGGGACCGGGACTGGGGGTGGGGAGACCAGCCCCGGCCGAGGCGAGGGCCACCCCCTGGTCCTCTGCCCTAGCGCCCCGCCAGGGCCAGGTGAGCGGCTGCGGGGACTCCGGGGCGCGGGGGCGGGGGGGGGGGGGGAGGTGGCGAGAGGTCGCGAGGCGGGCGCCAGCGCACGCCTCTGCCGGGCAGGAGCTGCCCTTTGGCGGGCTGTGGACACCCTGCCTGCGCAGGGAAGCGCTGCCGCTGACTTTTTGTGGAGGACCGGGAAGGCGGAGCGGGGGGTGTGAGCGCCACTGTGTTTGTGTGGCGAGGGCAGGCGCCAGTGGCAGCCCGGGATCCGAACCCCTTCTCCCCGCCGCCTCGCGTCAGCCCGCTGAGGGGACCCAGCCCGTGCGGTCCGCGCTCGGAGGCCAGAGGCCTGTCACCGCGGGCTCTTCTCGCTCCCTTTGTGGCGGGAGCGAGGAAGCCCGAGAGTGGGATGAGAGAGGCTGAGGCGCCGCGGGGAGCGCTGAGGCGGAGGCGGCCGGGGGCGCGCCGCGAACCGGTCTCCCCGCGCCTAAGGGGCGTGTGAGGGGGTCGCCCGGAGGGTGGACTTCGGGCGGGGAGGCGTGGAGGGGACGGGGGGGGGGGGCGGGGGGAGGCGGATGGGGAGAGCTCAGCTTGGGAAAGTTGAGAGCGTCCGGCGGTGGCTGGGCGGTTGCTCCGCGTCCACGGGTTTCTTTTCCTCACATCCAATGTCACTTCGTCACGAGCGCGCGCGCGGCTCCAGCCATCATTTCCATTTTTCTGTGAGTGCTGGAGGGCCACTCTTAACCGGAATGAGACACAAAGGGTTGTGTTGACAGCTGACCCGGACACGAGTAGACAGCGAGGTGAGGTGTGTGCCCTGGCCTGCGAGGGTGGTGATGAGGCGGCTTGTTAAAGTAAATCAACTCCCTTAGTCCGTCTTCCGAGCTCCGTTAAAGTAAATTATCTGTACAGACGTCGTTCGTGGGGCTTCTGAGTTAAATCGAGCCCAAGTAAGGTCCAGAACGCGATTCATCGGTACGGGGACAGCTGCTGCCTCCAGCTGAGGTGACCGGGTCCTGCAGAAACTCATTCCATCCTGCTCCTTTCCTGTCGCAAGGTCCTTATCCACCCTACCCTAATCCTCTGTCTCCTGTCCAAAAGATAGAAACCAAATTTTAATTTCTACCTTTCACACCTTTACAACCGCTCCCCTCCCCGAAATCTCACTTAAATCTCGTTTTAAAACCTAGCCATTTAAATATGGGGAAGAGCTTTTCTGCAAAAAGCTTTAAAATTAAATGTCCCCCCCCCCCTTAAGAAACCTCTCATCCCTCTGTACATTTTCTTATGCTTTGGATCCTGGAATTCCGTTTTGAGTTTTGTGACTGTGCTGGTTCTTTTTCTTTCTGAATATTTCTATGTGATGTTACAAGTTGCAATGCTGAAATGTTATGTAAAAGAGAAAAATAAAATAATTGTTTCGTTGAAAATACTTAGTAATAGAATTACATGGATATAGGCAGGTGTTTAAAGGAAAATTTTAAATTGATATTGAAAAGTAATATGCAGTATGGAAACCAATTTGACAATAAACTTCATATATTGAAAACAAAAAGAAAAGTAATGTGCATAAGGTAAGAATTCCAAACAGTGTAAAGTAAGTCTTCTCTCGCCCACTCCATACTCCCAATGTCCTCCTTCCCAGAGGCAACCACTGTTGTCCAATTTTGTATATTCTTCCGTGAATCTTCTATTACAATGGAATTACATTATGGAAATAAAGGCTGAAAAGACATGGAGTACAAGAGACCAACCTCCGTATCAATGATGATGACTATGTGATTATCCACTCATGATGACTTTAGAACCGTTTATTTGGGCTAAGGCACTTGTAGTCGAAGGTCAGTTAGAGTGCTAAAAATCTTAAAACATGTACACTGTGGAAAGCAGGACTATTAAACCATTATCCCTGCCCCTACCCCCCACCCTCACTAATTTCTCTACACTGGTTTTTTATAACCTTTTTTGAATTTTTCCCTCCATTTTGGAACTCCTTATGAAGTAAAGGATGAGCACTGTAGCTAACTCTGTCCAGTGCAGTGTATTATTAGACATTGAAAAGACATAATTATACACTC
Organism: Panthera tigris; assembly: GCF_018350195.1. NCBI lineage: Eukaryota > Metazoa > Chordata > Mammalia > Carnivora > Felidae > Panthera > Panthera tigris. The sequence goes on from NC_056671.1 coordinate 43,950,615, forward strand.
CCATTGGCATAATATGAAAACTTAATGGTAAGGGAGAAATACGGAGGCCAAGTTTAAGACATTTGGTCACATCTAGTTCCAGGCTTGCATTTACCATAAACTAGCTAAATGAAATAACTTTCTTGGAAATGCTTTTTTTTCCCCCCTCCTCAGTTAAATAAATGAAGTGAACTACTTGGTTTCTAAGAGTCCTTCTAATCCAAAATTTTGTGATGAAAATAATAGTTCTGCAGGTGTTCTAAGACTAGCTAAGGATAACCCAGTTGGACCTGTGTGTATTAGACAATAGAGTGACACACACACACACAAAATCCTGATTTGTAGATTCATAAAAAGGAAGTTAGAGGCGTTTAAACTACATTCCTGTTCTTATGAGATTGATATCATTGAGGAACAGCTACTTCACTTTCCCACAAAATGTCTGTTTATGTTACTGATAGAGGCCGAACTCTGCGCTGAATGGGCCTCTGTGTATCACCTTGTATGGCTAAGGAGACTGAAATTTTTCCCTAAAAATGGTGCCATTTTAAGGGAAATTACTCTTACTAAACTCTTAACTTTTCTTTTTGGTAAGTGGAAATGAAGTTCTTTTACCTACTTCAAAGAAAGCTGACATAATTTAATTAGTAATTCTCAAAAGCATTTAGAATGTGAATATTCTTATAACTCTTTTAGTTGTAAGTATTCACTTAGAGGTCATGTTCTTAACAGGAAAGTTTTCTAATCTCTAAAATACCTGCAAACTCTGGGCAAATAATCCCTGATGGGTGCAGGGAGCTGAAGAGGGATTGCAAGGTTATGAGAGTAAAAAAACTTAGTTGATTTTAGTCGCTATATATGATCTCAACTAAGGGGTTTCAAAAGTACACTGTAAATGGTGATTGCAAAAATCATAGATGTTAAGAAGGAGGTTTCATACTTTAAAGCTTCAGAGTCACCAATAAGGAGTATTATGTAATTATTTTGAATAAGTCTGTAATATGAATACATTATTAGTGAAGTTTTAGGAATGTTTGGGATGGTAAGAATATAAGTTAGAAGAATGAGTTTGTAAGGGTGCTTAGAGTAATCTTGATTGACAAGACTGACAAAAACAAAAGAAAATTAAGTACTAGCAGTGAAGTTCTTCCAAAATGGTAATAGTTTTTGTTTCTTCCAGCTCCCTTCTCAGTCTTGCCGTATGAAATATATATTTTTACAGATGTCGTATCATACTATAGTTACATTTCTACTCTGATTTTTTCCATAAACATTTTTTTACAATTTACTCCCTATTATTTATAGTAATTTCATAATAGTTTATCTAGTTAAGGTACCAAAATTTACTTAGCCCTTCCTCTATTAGGGAATTTTCCAGTCATTAAAAAAATATGATGACCGTCCTTGTGAAGGTAACTTTCTTTTTCTTCCCCTTCCCCTCCTTCTTCTCCTTCTTCTTCTTATTTTAACTTCTTTAGGATTATTTTTTTAGAGAGGTAGTAATGGTATTGTAAATAAGTGGGCTCTAAAATTAAAGGTTCAGGATTCAAAAAATAGCCCCATCACTTATTGGCAAAATTGGGCAAGTAGCTTATTTTATTGAAACTTTAGCTTCCTAAGTTATGTAGCATTCTACAGAGTTAAGATAAAAAGCAATAGCATGATGAAAACACAAGTAAATGTTAGCACTTATTTTTAACAGGACATTTCCAGATTCCTGGTAATTTCCAAATTACTTTCCCAAAGGATTTTATAAATTTATACTGTCATTAACAATCTATGTGTGCGCTTATGTTGTAGTAAAACATATATGTTATTGCAACTAATTTGATCAATGTAAAATTGTATCCCTTTGTTTTGATTTGTATTTCTTTGGTCTTGTGCAAAGTTAGAGGTGGTTTTTTTTTTTCAGCAGTATTGCTACAGTTTTCTAAATGGAGTGGTAGACATTTTATGGCCTCAGTCATTTTGAACTAGACTATAAGACAGGCATATAGGACGGGTCAATTACAACGCTAATCAAATGTCCCAGTAGGTTCTTTCAAATTAATAGTAGTGTTTTTTGTTTTTTGTTTTTTTGTATTTGCCGTCTATGTATCAGTCTAACTAATTGTTATTAGTTATTATTATTTTAAATCTTAGAAAAGTACCTGTTAAGGTTAGTAATATATCAATTCTACTTAAGTGAAAATGCAGTCCTTTTTTTCCCCATTGAAGGGCTGATTTATAATTAGTATTGTGATCACAATTTGGTGGATTTTTATTAGGAATGCTTCTCAAAACTTGGGGAAAAAATCAGAGAGAAAGTTTCACGAGCTCTAATCATGGTATCTTTTAGCTACAAATGGATAATGAAGTTATTCCCTCTGACTTGAGTTCTTATATAGTCAAGGTAATTTAGACCACACAAAAGCATGCCCTTGTAAATTCTGGAGTTCCAGCAGCCCTGATATTTCTGGCAAACACACACCCAATGTGGATAACAGCAGCTCTTTGTGCTGCTGAGCCCCAGGAGGGCTCCCTATTGTGTACTCTTCCTTCCCTCCCATTCTTGACTGACTGGTGATAGCAACTCCTCCAAGTCCAGATGTGAAGCTCCCACAGCAACTCCTCTCTTTTACCCAACTCTGTATTTACTCTTACTACCTACTCCTTCAGCATATTTGATTTTGTCCTATGATATAGAGAATTCAGTATCTTTTCAAGGTTGTGGTTTCAGATTTTATTTTTCAAATTTTCTGTGCTTTATGAATGTCTTCAACAGTCTTTTGAGTAGAGGCTATAGGCATGATTAACATAGATTAACACATAATCAACACTTGATAAATATTTGTTGTTGTGAACCATCCTTGTATGGTCTTTTCCCTTCCTGGACATGGTTCTATTTTTATGGTACCAATCTGGAGAAGCAAGTTCCAGTTGTGTCCTGGGTTGCTGTGTTTGCCTGTATTACCCAGGTTAGGAGGTGGGAAACATGTTTGTTCTAGCTCTTTTAATTTCTTATGTGTTTGGGTAAATTCTTAACCCTGTGCCTTACTTTTCTTATGTAAAATGGAACTAACAATGACTGCTCTAATTGTCAACTTTCTGCATAGGATTATTGTGAAGATAAAATGAAATAAGTGTGGACATGTTTTGGGAAAAAAGGATGTACAAATTCATTTTAAAAAGGTTGTTAAAATTACACGTAATCACTACACTTCTAGGAGTGTCCACAATTTTGAGAAAACCTCACCTCAATGTAGAGCTGCACTCACAGGTTGGAGTTAGATGAAAATTCTTGGCGCCCAACCCAACCTATTCAATCAGACACTCTGGGGGCAGGACCCACCAATCTGCACTTTAAGAACCTTTCTGGTGCTGAACCACTGCTCTAGGGAGTAAGAAATGTCAACAACCACTAGAAAAGTATTCTTCTGCTAATTAAATATTAGCTATAAAATGACCCAGAAATATCATAACATTGCTTTCTATGAAATAAACGTATGAAATGAAATTTAATTATTATGAGTTGCTGTTGCCTTTTAATCTCTCAAAACTTAACTCAGGGGAATTGTAAACTCAGGTGCCTGTAGGGGTCACGTAGGTAATCTGAGTGAGTGAAGCAGAACACCTGTAAAATAATATGGGCTGATTGGTTCTGGTGGACAAAGTAGTCTGAAGGTGGCAGAATTTCTAAGGCTTCACTGATTTTGGTCTGTGGGAGGATGTGTCACTGTTGCCAGATCATTTCATTTTTCAAGTGGAGCTGAGAATTCATATTTTGTTATGCATTTAAATGTGGGAAGAAATTTGTAAGAAAGCATATGGATCCAACAAAACAAATTTGGAAGCCAGATAATTTCCAACCTCTGAGTTAATTAACATGGGTGAAAATAATTTGCATTTGAATGAGTATGATGACAGAAGAAACAGCGCTGTTCAACATTATTAATAAAGAAATGCATATGAAATGCATATGAAACCACACATTTTTAAACTTTCAGATTATAAAGATTCAATAGATCATTAACATCTAGTGTTGGCAATGGGGTAAAGAAATGGTTATTATTATATACTAAGAGTGAAGCCAAATACTTACAACTTTTCTGAAAAGCAATTTGGCATCATGGATCAAGACTTTAAATGTCTATCCCTGTCCTGTCCAATATGGTACTTCCTTGTCACATGTGGCTATTTAAGTTTAAATTAATTAACATCATATAAAACTAAAGCTTTGGTTTCTCAGTTGTGCTAGTCATATTTCAAGTGCTTAATACCAGCATGTAGTTAGTGGCTACCATATTGGACTGTGAAGATAGAAGATTTCCATCATTGGTGAAAATTCTGGTGGACAGCTTTGGTTCAACTCTTTGACCCAGAAATTTCCCTTCTAGGAATTTGTTAGAAAGAAATAATTAGACACATGCACAAAGGAATATAACAAAAGCATCATTATTTATAAGAGTAAAAACTTAGAAACAAATGAAACATCATGTTTTTATTAAAAATTAGGTTGTAGGGGTTCCTGGGTGGCTCAATTCAGTGTCTGACTCTTGATTTTTGCTTGGGTTGTGATCCCAGGGTTGTGAGATTCAAGCCCTACATGGGGCTCTATGCTGGGCATGGAGCCTGCTTGAGATTGTCTCTTTCCCTCTGCTTCTCTCCCCCACTCATGCTTTCTCTCTCTCTAAAATTAAAAAAAAAAAAAAAAAATATATATATATATATGTCATAGTATATATTCATGATATGTTGTAAAGCAAAAAATATCCTTGTAGAATCATTTTATTTATTAGATACAGATATCTTGGATACATAGAGAGTAGGAGAACAATTTTTCCCTACTGACTGGCATATGTGTAGAATGAAGCTTTCTGTCTTTCAGCCTGCAGCTCTTCTCATACAGTAGAATGGGTTGCCTTTCACTAAAAAATGGGCACAGGCATTATCAGTATCACACAGGTTCCTGTTAGAAATTCAGAATCTCAGGCCCTACTCCAAGCCTACTGTATCATCAGAATCTCTGGTAGGGCCCAGGAATCTGTATTAACAAGCTGTCCACCTTCTGGTTATATTTGCCTCCTACTGCTGAAGGTCTCAAGCTTTATTTGTTTTATCTTAGCCAAGTGAAATCTCCTTGAACTCTAAGTACTATTCTAGGTGCTGTGGAAACCACAGAGAAGAAAACTAACGAATATTCCTGCTCTTTTGGCGATCAAACAATAAACAAGAGAATATGAGTAAACTCTGTTGTAGTTTAGATTGCAAGAAGTGCTAGAGAGGGAGATGAAGCAGCAAAGGGGAAGTAGAAAGTGAGATAGGCATTGTGATTCTCTACAAGGTGTCACTGAGAAGTGACACCTGAGTGAAGACCTGAAGTCTGTGTGAATCATTGGAAAGTTGAGAGGAAGAGTGTTCTCACCTATTGTGGGAGGGCTAGCTAGGAGGCCAATGCCACTGAAGGGGAGAGGCAAGTGAGGGAGTGAGTAGGGGATTAGGTTAGAGAGGTAATCTAGATTTTTTGACTTCAAAATTCTTTGTTCTCTCTAGTGTACCACACTTCTCAAATTCTTTGGTTAATCAGTTTGTAAAGAGATCAGGCGTCCCTAAATTCACTGTTTTTCAGGGCGATCTGTCAACACCTGCCTTATTCGCCTGGGGTGCTTGTTAAATGCGGATTATTGGTCTCTTGACCTAGTGAATAAGAGTTTCTCGGGTGGGACCCTGGAATGTGCATTTTAACAGTCTTCTCAGGTGGTTTTATGGACATAAAAATCTTAAAACCACTCCTCACATTTGTCATCCTGGACATTTAGTTTCTGTAGAACAAGTATGCCTAAAATTGTCACTACTGTGACCTCTACTCTCTGTGGAGGTCACTATGTGAAAGAAGATGTAATTGGTATAATGTCTCATTTATTTCCTGCATTTTAAAACCAATTAAACCAACAGTACTTATACTTATATCTACAGACATAGAGATTTATGTCTATATCTATATTGGAATATTCAAGGAGACTGTTACCATCATTCTTATCCATCACAGAGGGTGGGTGAACCTTTCTACTTGAAAGTCTGTCTCCCCCTCATCCAGTCTGTTCTGTTTTTTCGAAAGGGCAAATTTAAATTTATTTGATTTTTTTTTTTTTTTACCATGTCTTCATTTCTCTCTGCTTCTCTTTTAACCTCATTTCTTCTTCCCTTCTTGAAATCTAACCTTCCTAAGTTAAATACCATTAACATTTTGGTGGCAATTCTTTTATGCATCCCAAAGCATATTTATATATATTCACCAACACGAATAATTTTACATCATGGGATAATATTCTGTTTTGCAAAAAACTGTGGTCATATCTTTAAAAAAATTTTTTTTAACATTTATTTATTTTTGAGAGATAGTGAGAGACAGAGCATAAGCTGGGGAGGGGCAGAGAGAGAGAGAAGGAGACACAGAATCTGAAGCAGGCTGCAGGCTCCGAGCAAGCTGTCAACACAGAGCCTGATGCAGGGCTTGAACCCACAAACTGTAAGATCATGACCTGAGCTCAAGTCGGATGCTCAACCGACTGAGCCACCCAGGCACCACTGTAGTCTCACACAGTTTTGACTATAGAGTCAGAAAAGCATTCATTTACTTCAGGTTCAACTGAAGAGGGTAGCTCCCTTTAGAGGAGGTACTGTGGCATTATATAGTCTGTGTTTTCCAAAATGTTTAATACAGTGTTGGATGCATGGTGAATACAAAGTATTCACTGATTAATTACACTCTACAGAACTGACAGTCTACATTTTATATTTAATTGGCAATTCTTTGAAAAATCATAACACTGTCTGAAATATTGGAGATGGAAGATATATGATGATAAGAATATTTCCACAATATTCTTCCTCAATTTCACTTGCTGAGAATACACCTGAAAACTCTACATAGATTTCTGACACATATTATGTGAAGATATTCCCTATAAGGTTTAGATTTGCAGCATTTTTTTTTTAATGGCTGTTTTAAAAAGTGCTCTGATCCCTTGATTATCCAGTGGAACATAAGCTAATCAAACCTCTGGAGCCAAAGCTGATAGAGAAACTTGCTGTTGCAACTGAACTAAAGGTTTATCTCCTACTCAACTAGAGAATCCCAGGTAGTTGTTCACTCTGATGATTTAGTAATCACTTGAGAATTTTTGGAGCAGAGGTTAACATCTTGGCATATTAGAGAATGGCTAGACCTGTATCTTCACAAGTTGGGGCACCGTGAAAGATCAAAGTAGACTAGTAATATTACTACTAGTAATAGTAATAGAACAGCAGCATTTCACTTAGGACTAATATAGAAATGTTTTACATTCTCTCGTGCATAATTTCACAGGTTGTATTATTCCATGGGTGGATGTGAAAACAAACAACTGCACTTTCTGATAGGCTCATCATGTTATAATACAAAGTCAATCTAATTTCTTATTTAAGAAATAAAATCTCTATTGACCAAATAACTATTTTCCTCTGAAACTCTTGATATAGTTTTGACTCTGAGACAGATGATTCATAATTTGATTCCAAAACAGTCACATTTCCAAGATAATGGATCAACACACTAAGCACAATGCCTGGTACAAAATAGACCCTCAGGAAATGTTAGGTTTTTTTTTTGTTGTTGTTGTTGTTTTGTTTTTCTCATCAGACTTGCTGAATTGCAGGCCCCTGACTTCATCAGAGAGTAGCAATTTATATTAACTGGTTTGCCTCTCCACTAATATTACCAAGTTCTTTATTTTCTAGAAAAGTTAGACCATGTAAAAACCAACTTTTCTCCTCCATGTTCATATAAATGGAATGATCTAATAACAGGTATGGTATTTTCGTAGTGTTTTGGTCAAAGGATGTATAGAAGTTGTTTGATATTGCTATGTATTAAATGGACCATTTGCACAATCTACTGAAGCTATGTTGGAGTCTGGAAGTTAGAGTGTCTGGGTTATGGTATTTCAGATATTTTAAATGTTTGAGGTTTTTTGTCATCATAAAAACTCATGAGTCCGTGGTATGCCTTATCTCAACCTCTCCCTCCAGAGCAGGAACTGTGACTGAACAGTGTAATACACGGAGTGGTGGCATATCTGGAATTTCAGAGAGTGTATGTACATATCAGAGAATGTGTGTATGCATAAAACATAGCCTTTAATAAAAAAACAACCATAAAAGTCTTTAAGACTCATATATGCTTCTCTGCTTAGTCCTTTCCTATTATTTAATCATTTAATTTATAGCAGGAATGAAGAATTTGATCCAGTAACTTAATTAATAAAAATTAACGTGCCCTACTTCAGGTATTGTGCACATATAATTTCTAATCCTCACAACAGCCTTGTAAAGTAGACATTGTGATTCTTATTTTTACAGCTAAGAAAACTAAGGCTCAGAAAAGTTTAAGTAAATTTCACAAGAGTCCATAGGTAGTAAGTAGAAAAATCAGAACTCAAACCTAGGGCTGGCTGATTCCATAGCCTTTGTTCTTTCCTCTAAGTCATACTCTTGGGTAAATGTCTTATTACTCAACTAGATTGTAAGATGTGGATGTCAGGAGTTGTACCTTATGTTTTATATTATCCAGAAAGATAACTTTTGGCAAATGTTGCTGCTCCTGCTGAAGGTGGTGTAGAAGGTGCTAATGGGCATATTAACTCTTTCAGAGCACCAGGGCACCAGTTAGCACATTATTTTGGAGAAACAGACTGTACCAGGGCTATAGCTTGGTTGGTAAGGAATGTAGTGGGGGGTCAAATCTTGGATGTACTCACAAAATGTGAATGAACACTCCACGAGTGCAAGTAGTTTGTCTCTTTTGCCCACTATTCTGTCTCCACACCTAAAACAAGCACAAAATTGTTCCTTAATGAATATTTGGTAATGAATGAATGAGTCAGTGAATGACTTCTGTAGGGACATGTTCCCTTTTTTCCATGGCTGTGGAATCCATCCTTAACTTGAGCCAAACTTCTTTCATACTTAAGCCACTGACTCCAAGGGAGCTGGGAGAAGGGAGGGTAGACAGAATAACATAAGCTTATCACCTCTATTGGAAATAATGAAATGAAGCCCAGGCCCTGTGGAAACTAGGTCAGTAGCATTATCTTTTGCATAAAGGATGCTAACAAGAAAAAAATAAATCCAGAACAATTCTGTGGCAAAGATGTATGGAGATGAATTTAATTTTCTCTTCTTTTTGAGTTTTACAAAATGATGTCTTTGTAATCCTTCATACATGATCAGTTTATCACTAAATTTACTTATTTACAAGTTACCTACATATTTTAGGTAATATGGGCTTTAAATTTGCCAAGAAGTGGCCTAGTTAATAAAAAATAATTGAAAGCCATTTATTTTCAGGATAATAATACAGAATGGAATAGAGTCATGGTTTTAAAAGTCTGGAAAAAATGTTTTGAAAAATGTGATAAATCTCTTGTACTGTATAGATGTTACAATTAATTTTGCTCATTAGATTTCAAATTGATAAGACTTCTAAAATCAAGTAGCATGGGTTTACTTTAGGTACTGTTACAAGGGAGATTACCAGACATCTGTATGGTGTTTACCCTTGGGAAACTAAAGTTCATGAATTGCAAACAGGCACCATAATTCTATCTTAGAGTAAAGTTTGTGTTTAACCTGTACTGATTTTTTTTTAAGGCTTTGAAGTAGTAATTGGCAATAGCAATTATAATATCAAACTTCCTCTCAGTTCATTTGGATAAAAAGTAATTACTGCATCAAATACATTTGTCATTTCCTTAAAAACAATTTTTCTCTTCATAGTTTTCCTACTAAGCAAAATGTTTATATTCAGAATTCTCCATTGGGCAGGAAATTAACAATGAAAGTCAACTTAATAAGTCTTTATCAAGTACCTATAATTAGAATTGTGATATTAGAGAAAGAGAAAGGAAAATAAAGAACTATCTCTGACCTTAGGGTAGCCAACAATCTAGTTAAAACATAATTATGTGGCTTGTGGTTTTGTAGATTCAGATCTAATTTTGTTTAACCGTGTTCCTGAAACCATTACTAATGTAGTAGATTTATATAACATGATATGTAAGTGTGCCATTTGTTCTGTTACCAAATACAAAAATTATGAAAGAATTCAATTGCACTGATATCTAACAGAGATTTAGTATCCATTAATTTTTTAAATTAGAAGACATTTTTAACTTTGTTCATAAAGGATTGAATATAAAATTTGAAAGAGTGCTGGCGATGTTAAGGAAATCATCGTGTGAGTCTTAAGTTTGTTAGTGACACTTCATGGACATTAAGGTATCTATAAATAAAACCAAAACTGTGATATATATTTTGTGTGTGTATGAATTTGGTCACTACTCAGCTCATATCTTTTTTTCTTTAGTCTTATAGAGCAGAAACTAATTTTAGTAAGTGAGCTCATTTTGGGGTGTTCTTTATATGGTAAATTTAAGGTATAAGAAATTATCATTTAGAGAGAAAATGAGAAAAATCTTATTTTGACCTTCAGTCTATGTTTAAAGCACATTTACAGTTATATGATATTACTTACTAAATTGATATATTACTATTTTATTAATGCATATAGACTATATTGAGAAATAAACATTTAAAGATCAAAAAGCATTCCCTTATAAATACAAGTCACTCTTTAGAAATTTGGATTCTCATCAATTTTCATCAATGAAAGGTATGCACATTCTAACTTGGCTCTTGATATATGTGTCTCATTATTATATACAGTAATAAAAAATAAGAGTAATCAGCACTATATTTACCATACTTTTGACTTGAATGGAATTGAATTTTATACCTGAGTTGTGGATGCCAGAGAAAGGAAGATGTGTATTAAGGAAAGAAAAAAAAATAAAGACTTAAAGGATTACTAGAGCTCCATGCTATCTACAGTAGTTTAGCTTTAAACTCTGTTATTCTTTTGTATTAGGGCTTATTAAAGAACAAGATCATAATTTACTGTGCTAAATTTTAACTCATTACATTTATCTAGTCACTTATTGTTGTTGATACAGTGTTTGTTTTTATCTTATCTAAAACCTGGTTTTCCAGAAACTTATGTGCATGAGAACTCTGTTCTGTGTTGACTTTTTTTAGTAGTTCTATTTTGATCTCTTTAGATCTGTTCCCTTAACTCTTATATTAAGTTAAAGTATTAGCATATAAATCCTATTACAATGATGTGTAAATAAAACAGACTAAAAATAGTTGTGTAGTCACAATTTTCTCTCTCCTAAGAATTAGAGATTTAAATCTCTGAAAACACTAATGTGTGTGGGATGGTTATGATAGTCCAGCTGCCTTTGTGTGTGTTTCATTTAAATGCAAATTTATCTTAGAGACTCTAAAGATGAGCTCAGAAAGTAGAAAATTTTAATTTGAATAGTCATTTTCTTCTTTTTTTCACAAATACTGAAATAAATCCTTATTTTATACTAAAGGAGAAAGCTTGTTAAGCAGCCAAAACTCAACTACCTTACTTTAAAGGTTCTTAATGGATTATTAATTTTTTCACATTAGCAATTTTGCCAAGATTATGTAATTATATTAAAAGAAAATTAATTTAGATGCTGTAAAAGCACAATATAACAACAGTTCAACAATTTCCAGTATGATGCTGAGTTTTATTTTGTAGTCAAGGAAAACAATAGTGTTTTAAAAAGAAATCAGGTTTTTGAAATACATTTTAAATCATTAAATCTGAGATGTTGAAAAAAAAAACTGAAGCATACTGACATGTATCACACATGCACATATCTGCACACTATGTTTATATTTAGATTATATTTTTAACCACTGCTTAAAACTTAGTCTGATACCATAATTATAAATCAATTTTCAGGAACAATTTCTGAGGGCAAGTTTTTGAAAAAGTTTCCACTTTTCACTATTCCCTTAAGACAGAAGGTCAAGATTCAAAGCTCTAATTTGGCTTAATTTTATACTGTCTTGTTGGTGTTGTGTAAGCTAGAATGCTCCCCTAAGGGGGGTTACCTTGTATTGACTTTAGCAGCTTTTTCTACTTTCCCGCAATAAAACAGACCATTTCTGTGAGATGCTGTTGATTACATATTTTGAAGTCATTTTTGTCTTTAGCCATTGCATTACCAGCCTGTGATTATCTTGTGTAAAAAAACAAAACAAAACAAAACAAAAAACAGACAAAAAAACTCTTTGATCTACCCTAACTAAACTTTCTATATGTAAATTTTGGAAAAGTAGCTTCATAGCATGCCCATAAAATAATGTACTCCTGCACTGGTATTTTCAAAGTAATTATAAAAAGGATTATACAATTTACTAAAGGAATCACTCTTTGTTGGTTGATAAAATTTACTTAGGTCACATAAATGTAAATATTTCCAAGCAACTGCTATAGAGTCAGGGTTCTCTTCAAAGAAAAGACCTTTGTTTATAACCCAAATATCTTTCTTTTAGACAGTTAGGAAAAGTAAAGGAGTATTTTCTAAATATTTTTATTGAGAGATCTTGAATTTTTATTTATGCCATTCTTTAATATCTATGTTTCCATAGAGTGCTTGCAGATTTTAAGACATAGTTCTGTACTTTTAGCTTTAATTAATAGTTGCTGTTGAGAATTCAACTCTGAGTTTTATAGCAAGGGTGTGAAATGTATATTTATAGCAGTATCGTAATTTATAGATTCTGCGATATCAGGTCAGACACATGGGTTTATAATCAAAATCAGTAATTATTTTGTTGGTAGTTTGTCATTGGTAAAAAGCATGTCTGCGTTATAAACCACAAAGCTCTTTTTCAAGGTTGTCAGTGGTGGATCTGTAGAAAATTCGTGTAATAAGTTTTCTCTAGGTTCATTTCATTTGATCTCATGGTTTGAGAAAAAAACAGTAGATGAGAACAAATTAGTGTAAATATTTTTAATCATTCCACTTGGTAAAACTCCATGCCATGACTAATAAACAAATGTTGGGTTTCAGAGGTATTTTCCTTTCAGTAACTGCTGTGTAGCAATTTCCTCATTTAACTTTTTGTAAGGACATTCTATTTTAGTAAATTAGATGGTGTTGAGGTGGGAGGTGGTATAGGTAATTGCAAAAGGTTCATACCTTACATGTAGGGTTATTACCTGGTAACTGAAAATGATGTCTGAATCTATTTTTGTAGTGCCAGGGAGGGTGGGGGATGGGGAGAATGAAACTTGAATCAGTGACCATCTGGCCCAGATTTGGCTGATTTCCTGTGCACTGCCCTTTGTTTCAGCCAGACAATGGATTGTTCCTTTTACAGATAAGAACTCTGTTGATGACTTTGTGCTGAATCAGCAGGTTTGGTTTGGGATTTCAAGTATAGACTCATATTGAGGGGTTTTCTATTGTTCTGACATCACTGTTCTTGTCTTCAGGTATTATAAACATGTACTTAAGGTTGTTTTCTATAGTTTAATAGAGGGGTGGGATTGCAGACAAGTGAAATAAAATAATTGGGAAAGTAGCTTTCTGATTTGATACTGCCTTTCTCAAACATTGAAATTTTCCTTGTCCGTGGTTTCCAAAATTAATATCTCCCTGATTGTGATTTTTGATAAATCTTTATATAGCCTCTTCTCTATGTCTGAACTTGAATTTTCCACTTGAATCTTTGATGATTTAAATTTAATGTTGTCCTAAATCTGGGTTAGGCTTTTATGGTGTGGTTATGCAAACGGTAAGTTTTCTATGGCATCTGTTGTCATATATCTGCAAATTACATCTTAGGGTGTTAAAGCTATTTTCCTTACTTTAAACTCTACATAATCATCAGAGACTGTTAAAAAAAAAAAAAAAAAAAAAAAAAAAAGGTTATTGACTAGAAGCAGGGACCTTTGTTGCCCAGCATTCTAAGTAAGCCAACTGCAGTTTCTGTAGGTTATCTCAGAAGCAATAGAGATCAGAGTGTGGTTAAGTGTGTCACTTTTCCAGAAGACAAGAGGACGTTTCAGTGCTACTGTCTTGTTGTGTGGCCAAGAAGTATAAAAATAGTAGTTTTTACTTCTGAAATTTTAGAAGGATTATTGGCAGAGTTTAAGTCAATTTTTAGTTTAACTCATCTCTTTACAGCCGAATTGCCAGCTAGCACTCTAATATAGAATTTTCTTCAGACAACTTTTTCTGAAACTACTTATAACTTTGAAATTAAGCATCTGATCAAAATGGACAGCTTTGAGATCTAATCTGTAATTCTTTTGTGTAGATTAAGGAATGTTCTTTAGGTAAAATCAAGGGAACTGATTGTAAGAAAAAAGCTTCTTAATAGTTCCACAAGGATCTAATTATGTAGCAGATGGGAGCACACAGCACAGTGCACTGTCATTTGATGTAAGTAATTTTAGATCCACATGCAGGAAAGGTGAATAACAACAAATGGCACAAAATGTTAGTTTGCATTCATATGGAGCACTGTCTATTCATATACATTGCTTTCCTTCTCTTTTAGATCTTTCTAATCGACTGTTTGCTCTATTTGAAACTAGTAGAACCTCAGAATTGCTTGCTTGACTTAAATGCATGAGTGGCTTGGAATATGAGGATATTATGGATTTTAATTGGAATAGCATGTTCAGATTTAGAGAATTAGTTAAATCTAGAATAGGCAGAGTTAAAAAGTGACAATGACAATCACACCAAGACAAATTCTACTTTATTTTCCCTCTTGCTTTAATCAGACTAGTTCAGGGAACTAGTTCGAGGTAGAGGATAAGGTCTTATCCTTCTCCCCCTCCCCCCTCCAGGTCACCCTTTACCCCCCAACCTCTGACTCTCCTTCAAATCTCACCGAGGAATTATAGTCTCTACAGAGGCTTGGTTGCAGATGCCTGGAAAGTTTACACTGCAGAGAGTTGTTTTGTTTGGCATAGCTAATCAGGAGCCAGGCTGGAATTGCTCATAGCTGTCATTCAGGTTTTGTTTCAAAGTCCAAGGACCTGCTGGGAAAAACAAAAAGCTAATGAAAGCTGACTGTATTTAGGTCTCAAATCTGTGGAATCTGAAATGATGTCCTGACAGTGTATTCTTATTCTTCCACATTCTTGCCGTTACTAAGGTAACAGATTTTTAGAGGCTTTCCATCTTCATTGTCAAGTATTTGCTACACTTATTGTTGTTTTTCAGATTAGAGCAATTCAGATTATCCCCTTTTGAGATGAAGGAAAAGAGAAAATAATGGAAATAAAATGTCTGAATCAATTACCCTGAATGCTAGTAAGATCTGTTTTGTTTTGTTTTGTTTTTTTTGACACCTTAAAAATTTTAGATTCATAGCACATATTAAAATTTAGGACAAGATCTCAATTTCCCCAAGTTTGTAATGGCTGCATGTGTGAAAATCACATTCCTATAATATGAAATAGTAAATATTCACGTAATCACCAATGAATACATTTTATGGGAAAGAGATACTGGAACACTCTATCTTTAAGATCTTCCCTCTTGAATAACAAACCATATTATATGAAACACTGATGTGCTTCAGTTCTTGTCTGTAAATAGGAAAATTAAGTAACATGAAAAGATGGACTTTGGTGAACACATTTAACGAAAAAATGGCCTTTTCATATTTGTTTTCACAGGATGTTTTGCCTTGGTGGGTTAGCACTCATATATATGAAAATGCTGTTGTTTTTACAGTCAGGAGACCATTTGGGGCATGTATCACCTATGGTTTGATAAGTGACAAGTAAAAGATAATTTTTTAGAGAGAAGGTGTTCTTTGGGTTGACTTTAGATTTGAGAATCCTCAGGGATCCTCCTCAATAGTACTATATAACCTTTATGAATCTTCTTGTTGAGATGTTGACTCATTGAAAGATGACACACTTCTTTTCAGACTTAATCATACATCTTCACCAAGTACTTTCTCTCCTGTGGCAATAACTACAATATTGAGACGATCTAATTTTAGTGCTGCCCAGATCATGTTCCTCGTTTGGTATCAACACAACAGAAGCCTAAATTCATGGAGATAAGATCTGGCTTAATTTTCTTCTGAGAAATATAAGAGAGTGGGCAGCTGGCCGAGTGGAAAACAACCAGTTAAGAGTCTGGAGGAGAAGTATTCAGAGTGTGTCAGGAAGACTCTCATTTTAATTTTTTGTATCTTTGTTCATGCTGGCTTCCCAGGTTGGAATTTTATCTTCTTTCTACCTAAAATCTACATTTCTCAAGGTCCAGCTCAGGTCCTTCTTCATTCACTAAGCCCTCTTTAACTTCCATTGCTGCCCCAAGAGCAAGAGAGACAGTATTCTTAGCTGGTCACAGTATCTAAAAAATTATGGTTTCTCCATTTTCAGAGGAAGAGTGACCAGGATGGGAGATATTTGGAAGAAAATTACATACAGGGAATAGACAGTTTGAAAGGGGCAAGTTTAATCCCAGAAGATTTAGAGAGAGACAAGATAGCTGTTTTCAAGGGCTGATATGTGCAGCTGGAATCAGATTTTCTCTGATTACCTTAAAAGCAGTGGTTTTCAAATTTCATTCTGCAGAGCTGTAGGCATTCTTGATGTGCCTTGGGCTGGAGGAGGGTAGAGCAGGGAGCACTAGGCGACATACTGAGGACCCCTTGCAGCTCCCTAACAGAAGAGTTCTACTTTTAACTGCTTTATATATTGGGCTTGTGCTTGATATTTCTTTTAAAGACATATCACACTGCTTTAAGGTTTTGAAATCATTGCTGTATAGAATAATAAATAAGGCAGAGTTTGCATTTAATGTAGTATAAAATGTTTTAGCTATAAGAGACTTCAAAAAATTAAATGGAGTATTACGTGAAATGTGAGCTCCACATTAATCAGAAGCTTAATGACCCCTGACAAGGATTTTGGAAAATTTTTGCCTATGAGGAGAGGTTGGGTTGGGTCCTCTCTTCCTTAGGTTTCCTTCAGTTCTATGATTGTGTAATTGCTTTCTTCTTTTATTGTCAATATCAGATGATTTGATACTTAGCTGTTCTCAATTGGGTTTTTGGGTAAACTCTACCTGCCCATTAAATCATAGGTCTCCAGAGTAGGAAAAATGTCTTAACTGCTTTTGGATTCTTCAGATCCCAGCATAGATGTAGGGGCTCAGTAAATACCTGTAGATACAAGAAATAACTGCAAGAAGCACATGCTTGATTGCCTTATGACCTCTTCCAATCATAAAGTGTGATAAGGGAAGGTATTTGCAGGGATTTTTTTTTTTCCACTATTGCTTTCTGCCCTCCAGGAATAGTAGAAATGACAAAGGAGATTTAAGATAAGCTTTTGGTGTTTTTTTGTTTTTTGGATTTTTTTTTTTTTTTTTTTTTTTTTTTTTTTGGACCAGAAGGCCAGAATACTACTGTGTCTGAAAAAGTGAACATGACCTCTCCCTTCTCCTCCCCCAAACCCCCTGAGGTCTAACAGGTGAAACCTAGAATGTGGAAATCGTAACTCTCCAAATTGAGAAACTGAGACACAATAGAAGGGCATAGTGAAATTTCCAGGTATCCCAAGTGCAGATAGGGAAATGTGTTATAAAAGGATTACATCATTAGCCTGGACTTCAGGGATTTTTTGCTTTATGATTCATTTGATTTTGGTGTTTTGAGACCTGGAATTAAAGGGTATGAATTTAAAAAAAAGGGGGTATGAATTATAGGAAAAATTTCCAGATGCAAAATTGAAATCCAGCAATTGTGATAGAATTGATAGGGGCAGACAGGTGCTTGATGAGCACAGTGTAATCTGAAACAGCCCTTTCATGCTTAGGAGACCTTTTCTATTTCTTCTCTTTGTAGTGGGTGGAAAAGCGGAGTGTTTCTCTAAGTTCCTGGCGCACTGCCTTGTGCCTAGTGGACACTTAAGAAGTGCTTATTTAATTGAGCTGAATTTTATTAATGGGACTTTCAGAGCCAATTACCTGTTTCAGTGCACACCATTGTTGGTGATGGTATTCATCATTGCTTGAAGTCTCCACCATACTTCTCCAAACTCAGGACCTGAGTTTAGGGACAAGTTTCATGATGTTAATATCTGACGGTTCAAATGGGGTGGCATCTGAAAGCAAATGGGCTTGTGAAAGGTCTCTGCCCAAGTTGTTCATTGTTGATAAATGACAAGGGGAATGCCTGGAGCTAGTAATGATTCCAGCATTAAGGAAGTCTTGCTATACCCTCAGGGAGCGGGATGCTTTCATTGGGTGAGTAGTTGGAAATCTCAAATATGTGTGCTATACTATCTGAGTACCTATTGGGGTGAAGATGTCTTAAACAGAAAGCTAGATGGGTAAGGGCTTTCAAAAACAGTCTAATATCCATGCCTGTGTTACTGATGGAGAAGGAATTGGGTGTCCAGAGGTACTTAAAAGCCAGGATTAGAATATAGGTTATTTGATTCCTGAGATAGATACTTATCCATAATTATGAGAGTGTATCTTTATCCATTGTATACATTTTCCATAATATTTAAGCATGGCCTGTCTTCTCAAGGCTGTTTTGAAATTTGGGGATTGTACAGAATTCTGCAACTGTTAATATATCCTTAAAGCTGCTAAACATGTCTTAGAGCTTTAGGCAATAAGAGGGCACTGCACGTATTAAGAATGTCACAAAGCTGCTCACATAATATATAGGATAACATGTCTTAGGCAACAAGTATCTTACGCTACTTTGGATGAAAATAGAATAGACGACCTATGGAAACAATGTGAGGCAATTAAGATAACTGATTTGGAAATTGTGTATGTAAAAAATATTGTTTAAGCATATTAAAGCATATATCAGCCAACTTTTAACTCATTTAAGAGAATATGTTATTTTTAAGGGCTTTAATAGACCTTAGTTGAATGTGCCTATTTACAAGATTCTTAGCAACAGTTCATTAAAATGTCAGTTAATCTGCATAATTGAGTAATGTTGAACAGCTCCAGAAGCCATAAATAGGATCAAGATAAAAGTTTTACACAGGAAGATTTAAGTATATAACAAGAAAGAACTTAAAACATATTTCACTTATTTATCATTAAATATACTAAAGAGTCTAATAGTGAAAATTAAGTCTTTTTCCATCTGTATCTTCCAGCCACCCAAATTCCCTGTCCAGAAATAACCCCAGTTTCTTATGTATCCTTCCTGAGATATTCTGGGCAAGTACATGCATACGTAACAGAACATAGTGTTTGATACTTTGCATTTTTACTCACTTAGCTGTACTTTGGAGATTAATGGAAACCTTTCTATTAACTAGTGCTCTTCAGCACTGGAACTCATGATTTAGCTGAGGAGTATCACTCGAGTGTTCAATAAAGGCTGGAGGATCAGCTCTGAGGAATGTCAAAGGGATGCCCATCCTGGGTGGGAGTTGGCAATACATGATCTCAAGGGCTCCCCCTCTCAGATTCTGTAATATATTTTAGTGTCTACTGGGGACAAAAGGGAAATATAAGGAACTTACATTTTAGCTGGGAAGATAAGATATATGCTTACATACGAACCATCAATGTAAATGTGAAAAATTCCATGAGACAAAATTAATCTTATCACAAAGCTACAAACAGTTATTGAATAAACCCAGATGACAAGAGTACTATGAGTTAAGCAAAGGGTGGAGAAGTCTAAGAACATTGTACTTAGGAGGTATGACTGTACCTAAGCCCTGAAATTCGAACTTAGATTGCTAAGGAAGAGAGATAAAGAGTGCAGTTTGGCATTGAGGAACACTGGAAATGAATGCAGGGACAATGGGTAGAACAGTACAGAAGTGGAGGAAATAAGTCAATAGGGAGTAAAGCTGTTAGTTGAGGCCATGTTATGGAGTAGGTGAATTTTAGGCTCTGAAGTGCAGCCTACATTGAGTAACAAGAGCCCACTGAAAGTTTCTGAACAGGAATGTGATAGTATTGTATTTTAGAAAGGTGAATCTGAACTATTGTCTAAATGTGGGCTTAGGAAAAAAGGAACTAAATATTAGTGTTGACAATAAAAGAGAAAGAGATGCAAAATAAATAAATAAAATGAAAGAGCTATGATTGCTGGTGGAATTTTGGAGTCAAGGGAACAGAGTGGAAGATTGATGACTCCATATTTTCAAGCCCAACTACCAGGGAGAAAAATGGTGCCATTGACAGAAACAGGGAAGACAGCAATTCATGTTTTTGGGGAGACAGGTGATGAATTTTACTTTAGGTTAAGGTGACATGATGGGAGAGATTCAGATTAAAGTGTGTATTTGGAAGAATGGAACTAAATAAAACTCTTGAAAGAAATTAGAACTGTGTGTGGCAATGTCCCCAACTCTGTACCATTAGGCCCACACTGTTCCCTCTAAGTGTACCACCTTCCAACACAAGAAGGTGAGCTATTTTCCTTCAGCTGAACTTGCATCAGCCTCCATTTTAGGAGGAAATTGTTTGCTAGTAGCAATGTAACTTCCTAATAGGCAAGTGTAAAAATAAGTGTACTTTTATCACTTTCCTCAGACATTACATTCATCTCTATAGGATGTACACAGTGACTGTCCATCCTTATTAAATCCTATTTCAGCTTGTTTAATTCTGAAAAAGCAATCTAGGATGGTGTTCTGGTAAGTTACCCTTCAAGATAGCATTATTGTCTCCATTGTTATTAATAAAATGCATTAGTTATATTTAAGGAATTTGAAATTTAGTGAACTAGTTTGTATCCTATTATACATGCCTTAGTTTTAACAGTATCCACACTGAAATGTAATTATTTGAAACCTCTGTAACAATCCAAGGGTGGAAGTATATGATACGTTAGGGTGAGAGATAAATTTTATTTGCTTTGAGGAACTGGGATGTATCTTCTTCTGTGCTGCTAAGAGAATGTTGTGATAAAAGACCATTATGTTTCCCTTTTTATTTAGCCTGGTTCCCTAGGTGCTACAGTTGATGCTGAACTGTGTTTAATGGTTAGTATATTTGATTCCTTCTCTCTCCTGCACCTGAACTTTCTTTTGCTATTCTATTACATAGTATCTCTTCTTGGAGCCAGTGCATATCCCGTTGGGGAAGAGAGAAGGTACAAATAAATTCAATTTATTATAAACATTAAACTATTCCCAGAGAGTTAAGACCATGCCCCTCAGCACAATGAGATGGTTCCAAGGTCATAGTAGGTACTTGAAATGCATTTTTGAATGAATGAAGCTCAATAAGGGTTCAAAAATGTCAGACAGACTATTTGAGAGGGAAAACTAGAGATGCTATCTTGAAAGAAGAGGTATTTGTAGAAAGAGGAGGTATTCATTTCTAGACCGAGAAATGAATAGAGTTTTGGTGAGCAGAGATGGGCTGGTGAGTTTGTAGGGAAGGGAATTGCATGAGTAGAGATGTGGAAGCAGAAAAACATGGCCCATGTCCTTGTAATGGTGAATAATCCATTTTGGAGAGGCACAGGGAAGATGAATGGAGTATTGAGAGGGAGCCTGGCCTACTACAGCTCCTGGAATGGCCACCTTGGCCATTACTAGCTCTCATGTCTTTATCATCTTGTCTGAAGGGAGCTTCCAGAGTCCATAAGCCCAAGAGTTCCCAGGGTAGGAAAGGGCACACAGACCATCGTGTCCTCTAGTGTCCCCTCACATCCTGCCTTTGACTCTTAGTCATTGACTGTAATCCTTTACTTAACACAACTTAACTGTGATGTTATTTTAACCCTGCTTAAAACCCAAGCAGTCCAAAGGCTGTTGTGCATCTTAATTATTCTTTAGTTTACTTACCAGGAGACCCTGCACATAAAGCACATTACACCATAGGAAGAAGATACCCTCTCACAGACAATATATTATTTCATTACTTGAAGCAGTATGGCTGAAATTTAGAGGTAATAACAACAAAAGTATATATTTATTTAAAATTTTTAAATTTAATTTATTTTTTTAATTTACATCAAGGTAGCATATAGTGCAACAGTGATTTCAGGAATAGATTCCTTAATGCCCCTTACCCATTTAGCCCATCCCCCTCTCACAGTCCCTCCAGTAACCCCTGTTTTTTCTCCATATTTAAGAGTCTCTTATGTTTTGTCCCCCTCCCTGTTTTTATATTATTTTTGTTTCCCTTCCCTTATGTTCATCTGTTTTGTCTCTTAAAGTCCTCATATGAGTGAAGTCATATGATATTTGTCTTTCTCTCACTATTTTTGCTTAGCATAATACCCTCCAGTTCCATCCATGTAGTAGCAAATGGCAAGATTTCATTCTTTTTGATTGCCGAGTAATACTCCATTGTATGTATGTATACTACATCTTTTTTATCCATTCATCTGTTGATGGACATTTGGGCTCTTTCCATACTTTGGCTATTGTTGATAGCACTGCTATAAACATTAGGGTGCACATGCTCCTTCGAAACAGTACACCTGTATCCATTGGATAAATACTAGTAGTGCAATTGCTGGGTCCTAAGGGTAGTTCTATTTTTAATTCTTTGAGGAACCTCCATACTGTTTTCCAGAGCGACCGCACCAGTCTGCATTCCCACAAGCAGTGCAAAAGAGAGCCTCTTTCTCCACATCCTCGCCAATATCTGTTGTTGCCTGAGTTGTTAATGTTAGCCATTCTGACAGGTGTGAGGTGGTATCTCATTGTGGTTTTGACTTGTATTTCCCTGATGATGAGTGAGGTTGAGCATTTTTTCATGTGTCAGTTGGCCATGTGGATATCTTCTTTGGGGAAGTGTCTATTCATGTCCTTTGTCCATTTCTTCACTGGATTGTTTTTTGGGTGTTGAGTTTGATAAGTTCTTTATAGATTTTGGATCCTAACTCTCTATCTGATATGTCATTTGTAAATATCTTCTCCCATTCCGTCAGTTGCCTTTTAGTTTTGCTGATTGTTTCCTTCGCTGTGCAGAAGCTTTTTATTTTGATGAGGTCCCAATAGTTCATTTCTGCTTTTGTTTCCCTTGTGTCTGGAGATGTGTTGAGTAAGAAGTTGCTGCGGCCAAGATCAAAGAGGTTTTTGCCTGCTTTCTCCTCTATGATTTTGATGACTTCCTGTCTTACACTTAGGTCCTTCATCCATTTTGAGTTTATTTTTGTGTATGGTGTAAGAAAGTGGTCCAGGTTCATTTTTTTGCATGTCGCTGTCCAGTTTTCCCAGCACCATTTGCTGAAGAGACTGTCATTATTCCATTGGATATTCTTTCCTGCTTTGTCAAAGATTAGTTGGCCAAACGTTTGTCAGTCCATTTCTGTGTTCTCTATTCTGTTCCATTGATATGAGTGTCTGTTTTTGTGCCAGTACTACTGTCTTGATGATTACGGCTTTGTAATACAGCTTGAAGTCCATAAAGTGTATATTTATTAAGGATTATGTGCCAAATACTTTACTAAGTACTTATACTGATTGTGTAATTTAGTTCTCATTGCCATCCTTAGCATATGCTATTATTATTCTAACTTAATAATGAAAAAAAAAATGGACAGAAGTTTAGTATCATTTAAGTTCACACTGTAGATGCCAGAGCTGGGATCTGAATCTGGGAAGTCTGACCCCAAAGCCTAAGCTCTCAGTCAATATATTGTACTGATTTAAAGAAGCACATTAAGAAAGTATGAGAAAAAAGAAAAAAGAAAAAAAAGAAGGTATGAGAGATAAACATGTTTTTCTGTGTTCAATAGATAATGACAAAAAATTAAGAGTTAGTTTTAGTAGGCCTTTATATTTAAACTTTCATGAACTGAGTATCCATGGACCCATTGAGGCCTTTGTCATTTCAATATTTAAATTAAAATTATCTTTGAATGCCTTTAGATAGGGCATGTACTGTTCTTTTCATGTATATTCTATATCAGCCCACAAATTTATGGCATTGGCGAATTTGTTACATTAGTTCAGAATGCAGCCCCAGTTTGAGTCAAAGAAGAGGAAGAAGGGATGATGCCAGCCATGCAGGTCCCCTGTTATTAGGAAAGGAAAACCTTTCTAGAAATCCTTGCAGGACACTCCCTGTAGGTCTCCTGAGCTTGAACTGGGCTGCTTGGCCATCCTTCACTGCAGAGAAGGCTAGAAAGGTAAGGAATAGGGTTTTCATGGTGCGCTTAGATCAGATCAGTCAAACTCCTTTACCTGGAGCTGTATGCACTGGTACCCCAAACAAAATTTGGGTCCTATCAGTAAGGAAGAAGGGGGTGTGAGTATTTGAAAAGGGACTAAGGGTATTTGTCATCCTCAAGTTCTTAAAAATTCTGACTGACTATAGGGGCGCCTGGGTGGCTTAGTTGGCTAAGTGTCCAACTCTTGATTTTGGGTCAGGTCATGATCACACAGTTCATGAGATTGAGCCCTGTGTTGGGCCTGTGCTGACAGCGTGGAGACTGCTTGGGATTCTTCTCTCCCATTCTCTCTCTCTGCCCTTCTCCTGTTCACACGCTCACTCTCTCAAGATAAATAAACATTAAAAATAAATAAATAAAATTCTGGTTGACTACATACTACCCTCAGCCTACCTTACCCTCACAGTAGAATGATTCATTAGGATAAGCTAACCTGTTGAACAAAATCTTCCAAAAATCAGTGGCTTAATTAGTTACTTGTTTGCACTGCAGTCCAACATGGTGAAGTGCTTCTTCTTGCAGTTGCTCAGGGATCTAGGCTCCATTCATCTTCTGTTGGCATCTTCAAATTCCAGCCTCCAGGATCCCTCTAGAAGGATGAGAGTTTAGGGAAGGCACACAACACTTAACTGTCTTGGCCATCATGTCAGACACATTCCATTGTGAGAACTAGGACATGCTGTTTGGCCGTGTCTCCAGGGAGAGGAAGTGGGTTTGGTGAGCATGTTGTCAGCCTCTGCCACACTACGGTTGAGTGAAATTTAGTTGTCTTGAAACGGTTGACAAATGGATAAAGAGATTCTTTATAAATGTGAAAAGTGAGTTTCACAAGAAGTTATAAATAAATGAGACTTATTATCTTTTGTTATTTCTTAAAGATATTTCACCTAATATTCCTCTTTATAGACAGTTTACCATGTTTACTTTATAGACAGCGTACTATGGATAATAAAGTCTCACACCCATCATTTCCAAAAAAGCCTTCCCTGACCTCTTCAGATGACAAGGAGCCTCTGTCTTTACTTCTGTGTGCTGCTCCTTGGCTGCAATAATTGGTTGGCATGTATCTCACTTGGCTATAAGCTTTCAGAGGGCATAGACCATGTACAATTTATCTTTCAGTCACCAGGACTTAATGCCTACAGGATAATCAACAAACTTGTGATTGAATGATTGATTAAATGGATAAATGCATGAAGGTGTATCAATAATAGTAAAACTTCAGACTAAAAGGATAAAAAACTGGTTTTGAATTCATAAAAATTTAGAATTTTCATAAAAATATGTTAAAATTTTTTAATGTTTATTTTTGAGAGAGAGAGATATGAGTGAGCGGGGGAGGGGCAGAGAGTGAGGGAGACAGAGAATCTGAAGCAGACTCCAGGCTCCGAGCTGTCCGCACAGAGCCCAACATGGGGCTCAAACTCAGGGACTGTGAGATTATGACCTGAGCCGAAGTCAGACGCTTAACTGATTGAGCCACTCAGGTACTCTTAAGTATATGTTTTTATCTGCAGCATAAATGATTATTTGACTAGCTGCTCACAAATAAGTAACATATATAGTCATAGTATCTAGTTATATATAAATGATTATGAGGCAAAAACCTTAAAATTTTTTCAAATATAACTGTATATTAACTAACTGGAATTAAAATTAAAACTTAAAAATTTGTTTCATAAATAGATTAAGCATATAGTTCAATCCGAGTGACCCTAAATTTCACATATGTGGAGAATAGGTTAGTGAGATTTTTATTTCACTTGTAGTATTTGTATACTTATTAATTTTTTATTCATTAACCAATATTGAGTTCCTACTCAAAAAGAAGGTACAAATACACACACTAGTCTATAATTATATAACTGTATGATTAAAATTTTTTTTTAACGTTTATTTATTTTTGAGACAGAGAGAAACAGAGCATGAACGGGGGAGGGTCAGAGAGAGAGAGAGACACAGAATCTGAAACAGGCTCCAGGCTCTGAGCTGTCAGCACAGAGCCCGATGCGGGGCTTGAACTCACGGACTGCAAGATCATGACCTGAGCCCAAGTTGGACGCTTAACCAACTGAGCCACCCAGGCACCCCTATAACTGTATGACTTAATAACCAGGATGGGGGCTAGAAAGTCAAAGAGTATCCAGAGTGCATAATTTATGCTGGAGATGTAAGGAAGTTTTTGAGGAGTTACTGTCTGTGTTGAGATGAAAAGGAAGAGTGAGACAAAGGTAGAGAAGAGTTGGGGGAAGAGAACTTCACAGTGTGTGAAGGCACTGAGAGAGAGTACTTGACCTGTGGGAGGAGTTGAGAAGGAAGGCCAGGGCCATCTTGTGGAAGGGACTGGGGAGAGGCACAGAGGTAGGCAAGGGCCAGGCTTCTGGATCTCAAGGCCCTGTTAAGACTTTGGAAAGAAAGAGAATGTACTGTTTGAGATGGCAGCATGTAATAAATGTTTCAGCTGAGAAACATTTTGGAACAAAATACATAAATACCAAATATATAAATACAATTTTTATTTTTAAATTAAAAAAAAAAAAACCAACAAGGGAACCTAAGTGGCTCAGTTCGTTAAGTGTTCAACTTTTGGTTTTGATTCTGGTCATGATCTGAGCCGGGTTTGTAAGATGGAGCCTCACATGTGGCTCTGCACTGACAGTGTGGAGCCTGATTGGGATTCTTTCTCTCCTCTCTCTGACCCTCCCCCATTCCTCCTCACTCTCTCTCTCTCAAAATACATAAACATCAAAAAAATGATAAAAATAAAGCCTATTAAAAAATACCACTCTTGGAACAATAATGAAAAAAAATTAAAACTGTTGGTTATGCCTCATGAAGGAAGGATGAAAACCAACATTGACAGAAAGGTGGTAGGAGATGGATTTTCAATAAGTGGGGGGCGGGGGGGGTGGAGTTCTAGCTCCATCTCACTTTTTATTTTTTTTTTTATTTATTTTTTTTTTTTAATTTTTTTTTTTCAACGTTTTTTTTTTTTTATTTTTGGGACAGAGAGAGACAGAGCATGAACGGGGGAGGGGCAGAGAGAGAGGGAGACACAGAATCGGAAACAGGCTCCAGGCTCCGAGCCATCAGCCCAGAGCCTGACGCGGGGCTCGAACTCACGGACCGCGAGATCGTGACCTGGCTGAAGTCGGACGCTTAACCGACTGCGCCACCCAGGCGCCCCTCCATCTCACTTTTTAAATCAGAGTAATTTCCAGATGACTTAAAGATATTAAGCTAATAATAGCTAACATTTGTTTAGCTTGTGTTATATGTCCAACCCTGATTTAAGCACTTTTTATTATGTTGTACACATTTTGCTCATTCCATCCTTACAGCAGCCCTATAAATTAGGAGCTATTTTCCCCCCAATTTTAAGGCAATAGACACTTAGAGAGATAATGAGTAGTGCTATAGGCACTATAAACCTTGGCATTTTAGCTCCAGTGTCTGTGTTCTTATCACACACACATTCTCTCAAAAAGTTCTAGGAAAAAACAAAGGTAAATATTTGATATTAATCAAATATTTAGAAGTTCATTCTAAACATGATTATAAAGCCAAAAGCAAGGAAAAAATTGATAGGTTTGACTACCCGAATATATTTATTTAGTTTTGTTTTTAATGTTTATTTATTTTTGGGAGAAAGAGACAGAGTGTGAGCAGAAGAGGGGCAGAGAGAGAGGGAGACACAGAATTGGAACCAGGCTCCAGGCTCTGAGCTGTCAGCACAGAGCCCGATGTGGGGCTCAAACTTAGGAACCAGCAGATCATGACCTGAGCCGAAGTCGGACACTTAACTGATTGAGCCACCCAGGCGCTCCTGAATATATTTATTTAAACTTTTACATTTCCCCCAAGTTTCCAAAACAAAAAATATAAATAAGAAGAAAAAATACTGGCAGTGTATATTATAGACTGTTAATAGTCTTCGTATATAAAGCATTCTTATGATCAATAAAAAAGAACAAATTCCCCAAAAGAAAATGGTCTAGAGGTCAACAAGACTGGTCCTGGACTAAAGCCCACCAGCTTTTTGGAAAATAAAGTTTTATTGGAGTACGGCCATGCTCATTTGTTTAATGCTCGTTTGTTTACATATTGTCTGTGGCCGCTTTTGAGCTACAATCCAGAATTGAATAATTGTGACATCAAAACCTGCAGTGTTTGCTATCTGGTCCTTTACAGAAAAAGTTCTCTGACTTTTGATGTAGAGGAACATCCACTTTCAGTGGTCTTGAAAGATAATATAGAATCTCTTCTCCTTGGAAGGTTTGGAATGTCCTGATTGGAGGTCAAAAAATGGAGTAGTTGGTCTTTTGAGGTCTCTCCCTTAACTCCATTCTGTTTCATTTTGAACTCATCTTGGGTTGAATTATTACACATGAGTTCCTGTAGGCATCTGTTTTTTGTTTTTTGTTTTTTGTTTTTTTTCTTATGTACCTATTCCCTTTGGGTCAGTGTTCCTATCTTTCTCTTCTTTCTCTACGGTACCACCTCTTTCATGGTAAACAAACCCTAGAGTCTTCAGTGTTTTCAAGACACATTCTCTGGCTTTCATCAATACTTGACTCTCCAACCATCCACTTTTCTCATCCCTGTTGTTGACTTTTGCTGGAGAAATTCAGACAACTAGGGCAATTGATAACAGTACATTTATGGTCTCTCATCTCTATGAGGAACTGTGTCCTCGTGAGGACATGATCCTACATGGACAAAATCCTACATGATCCTAAATCAGCTCCTCCCCAATTATATCTAACAGCTGGCCTGCCTAAACTTTCTTCTCTTACTTCAGCACCCCTGTTGCCTTTCTAGCTCTCTGAAAACAAACTTGCCTTCTACTTAACAGAAGAAAAGGAGGCCTTCCTGCAGTAAATACTGGGTCCCAACCTCTTCTGATTCCTCAGAGTGAGGAAGGCATCTGTGATACTGCTTTATCTTCAACATTTTGCCTCTAAACTGTTTTTCTTTCTTATAGCTTATAAATTAATTTCTATTCTTTCCACAAAAATGAAAGAAGAAAAGGAAGGAGGCAGGAAGAGAAAAATAAGAGATGAAAAGGAGTAAAGAAGGAAAGAAAGGGAGAGAAAGAAAGAAAGAAAAAGACAAATGAGATAAAGACAAAGAGAGGAGATGGAAGGAAGGAGGAAAAAAGGAAAGAAAAGGAAGAAAGAAAGCTCTTTGGTATATTTTTAGGCCTTATACTCCTCACCAGCTGTCCCTGAACATCTCTCTTTCCCTTCGCAGCCCAGTTTTTTGAACACATTCTTGCCTTGTCACTCTTTCCTCACAGTGTCATATGATTGAGTCTCCTGTGAGGCTTGTGAAGGTGCCCTGGCCAAGTTGCTACACTCAGTGTTTTCTTTCCATTCCTATCCTGTTGCACTTATTTGAACTTACGATACAGTTGACTGTTATAATTCATTCTTAAAACCTGCTTTACTTTCTTTGTTGATTTTACCTTCTGGTTTTTCTCTTTCTTTTTCCTCAAGTGCTTTGCATGCTGCCAGTCATTTTCCCACCTCCTCAATAGAAGACTATCCTCAGTCTTCCATTACATATTCTTCCTAGGCAGTCTCATTATCTGTATGCTAATGGCTCACAAATATCTATCCCTAGCCTAGCTCTATTTGCAGACTTCTCCATCAAGTGCCTACTAGGGTTTCCACCTATCTAAATGTTCTAATGTCATCTCAAACTAGAACGTAGCAATATTCAGCTCCCCATAACCCCCTGCCATGTCATGCCATACTGTACCCTGTCATACTACCTGAACCACTGTACCATAATACACTGTGACTTCCCTGTCTGCCCAATTTAATTTGGAGCTTCTTAAGAGCAGGGACCACATGTTTCATCTCTGTATCTTCAGTGTTCAGTACACTGAGTTTGTTGAGTAAGTGTATGAAAGAATGGAAGTAATAAAGATAAGTGAAAACAAGAAAGGATGAAACTTATTTTGGATTCAGGTGTCCCTAGCAGAAATAATAAATAGTCCATCAGTAGATTATCTTCTGAAATGAACTGAGTCTAAGAAATTGGCTGGATGGTGAAGTACCAAAAAACATTCTCCTTACTCTAGAGCCTGTTGACAAAGCACAACAAAAATTCATGAGTCCTGTTGAAACTGACAAAGTAGCTGTGACAGATGACTTTTTATTCAGTATTTAAACCATTTAAGCTTGTAGATTGTAGGATACTAAGACTACAAGAGCATTTTCCTCAAAATATGAAGTTTAGTATAAACATCAGAAATTTTACATTTAGCACAGAGCACAGTTTCATCTAGTACCTGAATTCTTGGTACTTGGCGGCATTGAGAACACGTAGTACAAAACGTTCCAGGTGTAAAATGTTCTGGTATCAAGTGTTCTTAAAGTGTTTAAGTCAGAATACTAATACTCAAGCAATTCACAACACCAGCTACAAAAATATGCAAGAGAGAAAACACCTGTCACACTGTATTATAAAGTAGAGAAATTATGGTCTTCAAAGTACAGATTTGAATTAATAAAGTGGCAATCAGATGTCATAAGGAAAAGGTAATGTATACCACACTCAGACCAGAAACTGATCAATTATATAGTTTAGTTTTTTTTAATGTTTATTTATTTTTGAGAGAGACAGAGTGTGAGTAGAGGAGGGGCAGAGAGAGAGGGAGACACAGAATCTGAAGCAGGATCCAGGCTCTGAGTTGTCAGCACAGAGCCTGATGAGGGGCTTGAACCCATGAACTGTGAGATCATGACCTGAGCCGAAGTCGGATGCTTAACCGACTGAGCCACCCAGGTGCCCCTCAATTATATAGTTTAAAATTCAGATTATCTTAATGCCAATAACAATGTTTTATTTTTTTAAAAGTCAAGTCAAGACTTTTGGAAATTTAAAATTAATGAACATTAAAATAGCCTAACAGTCACTTCCTATACAACTGAACACATATCCTATAAAGTAATCTTATCTACAACTAACTCCATGTTTTTCTAGATTTTTCTGACAAATATTTTATTGTAAAAATCATTCAAGGTTTACATCTTCCGTTGGGTAAAAAAGTATCATTAAGATATTACCAAATCCAATATTTAATTAAAATAATACTAACAACACAGTTTGCCTCATCACTTCAAACCCTTTCCTTATTTAAATACAATATAACATTTTGGAAAATTTGGGAAGTATAGAAAAAGGGAATCTATAATCCTACTGACTTCACACTGCAGAAATGTTTTTTCATAATTGTAATTATTATGTAATTTTGTATTCTGCATTTATCCATCCTTCTTCCTTCCCTCCTTCCTTCCTTCCTTCTTCCCTCCCTCCCACCCTCCCTTTATGTAATCTCTGTACCCAACCTGGGGCTCAAACTCACAACCCTGAGATCAAGAGTCATATGCTCCTCTGACTGAGCCATCCAGGCACCCCTGTGTTCTGCTTTTAAAATTAGTATGTTGGGGTGCCTGGGTGGTTCAGTAGGTTAACTGTCCGATTCTTGGTTTTCTCTTAGGTCATAGTCTTGTGGTTCATGAGTTTGAGCCCTGCATCGGACCCCACAATGGCAGTGTAGGACCTGCTTGGGATTCTCTGTCTCCCTCCCTCTCTCTCTCTCTCTCTCTCTCTCTCTCTCTCTCTGCCCCTCCCCCTGCTTACTCTCTATCTCTCTCTGTCAAAATAAAAGAATAAACATTTTAAAAAATGAAATTAGAGGTGCCTGGGTGGCTCAGTTGGTTAAGCGTGTGACTTTGGCTCAGGTCATGATCTTGTGGTTAGTGGGTTCGAGCCTTGCATTGGGCTCTGTGCTGACAGCTCAGAGCCTGGAGCCTGCTTCAGATTCTGTGTCTCCCTCTCTCTCTGTACCTCCCCTGCTCCTGCTCTCTCTCTCTCTCTCAAAAAAGAAAAAAAAAAGAAGTAAATAAAATTAGTGTTTCTCTCATGAATGTATTTCTGTGGTGCTACTAAATAATTATGATTATAATTGTTTAAAGCAGACTGATGCCACCTAATGCTATACTATAATTTACTTAACCATTTACCCAATGGATAATTTAGATGAGATGCAATGTTTTACTTGGTGCTTACAGACCCTCCCCACCATACTTTGTACTTTTTTCTTATGGTAGATTTCTAAAAGTAAAATTGCTCAGTCGAAAGTTACTTTTAAAGACATAGTAGCATAATGATCTCCCAAAGGAGATCTTTGAATTTATAGTTCCCCCTGTAATGTAAGAATACCAACTTCATTGCTAATTTAGCAGTATTTTAAAAGAGTACTTTATTGGCTATTTTGTTTTACACAACAGACTATTTTTTTAGAGCAGCTTTAGGTTTACAGAAAATGGAGCAGAAAGTACAGAGGGTTCAAAGATATCACTCTGTACCCTTCCCTGTAGTTTCCCCTATTATTAACATCTTGCATTAGTGGAGTACATTTGTTACAATTGATGAATAAATATTGATACCTTATCATTCACTGAAGTTCATAGTTTACAGTATGATTCATGGTGTCTTACAGTTCTGTGGATCCCCCCCGCCAAGTTCCAAAAAGGCCTTATTACATACAGAGGGGAGGGGTTCGATCCTTCTTGGCTGCTGCTTTCCTCATTGCTGCCAGGACATTGCTCAGCTCCTCTCTCTTCCTCTTGGCATGGACGTGTGTCCCCATCCTTTCCTTGATGAACTTGAGAATGTGCTTGTCCTTAGAGACCTTGAGCAGCTCCATGGTTCGCTGCTCGCTCATATGGGGCAAAGCTGCACACCTCTTGGATCATGTCCCGCATGAACTTGGTGTGCATGGTGAGGCGCCCCGGGCAGTGTTTGGGCCTCGGCTTGCTCGTGTTCTTAGTCACCTTGTGGCCCTTGTTGAGGCCCACGGCCATAGGGCAACAAGGGTAGGGCAGAGCCCTGACTGCTCGTCCTCAATGGCTCCCCACAGCAGAACGCAGAGTTCTATGCATTTTAACCAATGTTTAATGTCATGTATCTACCATTACCATATTATACAAAATAGTCTGCCTGCCCTAAAAATCTCCTATGCTCCACTTATTCATCCTTCCATCCCACAGCCACTGGAAACCACTGATCTTTTTACTGTCTGTATAATTTTGCCTTTTCCCGAATGTTATATAGTTGGAATCATATGTTAGGAAGTCTTTTCAAACTGGCTTCTTTCATTTAGCAATATGCAGTTATGTTTCCTCCATGTATTGATAGCTTTTTCTTTTTATCATTGAATAAATATTCCATTGTATGGATGTAGCACAGCTTATCCATTCAACTTTTGAAGAACATCTTCGTTGCTTCTAGTTTTGGCAATTATGAATAAAGCTGCTATAAACATTTGTGTGCAGGTTTTTTGTGTGGATATAAATTTTGAACTAATTTGAGTAAAGTATGTTTTTATAGCCACTTGTTATTGTTTTATGCATGTATTCTATCTCTGAATATATTTATGAAATGAATGTTTAAACACACTTTTTTCTCCCTTCAGAGTCTCTATTTCTCCAAGTTGCTTGTTGTTTGTCTATTTTGATCACTATAGTCTGTGTTTGAGATGTTCTGCGGTTGTTTGGTGATTCTGGCTGCCTGTTCTTATTTAAGAGCAGTGCCCCATAAAGATGATAAGAAGCTGTGATCCCATGGTGAGACTTGCTACCTATGGGCCATTTCACTAAGAAAAGCTCACTGTGAAATATTGCATCTTGGACTGGTTAGATTCCCCAGAGTGCAATCTTCTGACTTCCTCCCTTGATGGTATAGGACTGGTTACCATCTTTCTAGAAACTGAGTTGGAGAAGAGGTTTGGAAGTAGGTGGACTCTGCTTTCAGCTAACAAAATGTTCACCTAATTTCCCTGTTTGTAGAATGGTACCCCCACTTTGAATTGTGCATGTCTAGTTTTCTGAAGAATCAGGGAGATATAGTTGCCTCCTTGGACTTGGGGAAAGGATCTAAGGATTTATCTGATTCTTAAAAGAGAATTCCAGTTAATCCTCCAGTTTCTACTGTCACCTTTATCCTCATACCTGAAACCTAATATGGCAGTGCCTTTGGGGGAGATATGTGGTTTGCCATGTAAACTGGTTGTTTCTAAGCTTGACTTGGGATTCAACTTTCTCAATGCTGTGAGGTCATCTGCTTATCCATCTGCTTTCCAGTTTGAAAATTTTGTTGGTGATCCCTTGCTTCTGTTCTTCTTTGTCCTTACAAATTCATGCCTTTAAAAAATCCTGTGCAATACTTTTAGTTAGGTTTTGGTAGGAAGTGAAAGTAAATGCTTTTGCACAATCTGCCATAGTTCTGTGAAATTCTCATATATCCTTTTAAAACAGAAATCAGGGGTGCCTGGGTGGCTCAGTCGGTTAAGCCTCTGACTTCAGCTCAGGTCATGATCTCATATTTGTTTGAGCCCTGCATCAGGTTCTGTGCTGACAGCTCAGAGTCTGGATCCTGCTTCGAATTCTGTGTCTCCC
Source organism: Panthera tigris (assembly GCF_018350195.1). NCBI lineage: Eukaryota > Metazoa > Chordata > Mammalia > Carnivora > Felidae > Panthera > Panthera tigris. The sequence continues at coordinate 43,985,135 of NC_056671.1, forward strand.
TCTCTCTGCCCCTCCCCTGCTTGTTTTCTCTCTCTCTCTCTCTCAAAAATAAATAAAAATATTAAAAAAAAAAAAACAACCAGAAATCAAAACCCAAACCCTTCTCTATAGTCAATAGATGTTAATTGGTTAAAATTTTCAGAAAAAATATTTAAAAAATTTTTAGTTAATATTATCTATAAATGGACCACCATATAAAATTTTGGTACTTGTCCATTATGACTTTTCTGTGTGAATACATAAACATTTGATTTATTTTTATTATTTTTTCACTTGTATAAAAAAATACAATTGTGTCTACAGAGATAGCAGTTCAGTGGGGAAGGGAGAAAGAATGTGAGTAGGAATTGACTGCAAACAGACATAAGGGAACTTTGGAGGGTAATGGAGATGTCCTAAACCTACCTGGATTGTGGTGATGGTTGCTTAACTCTACAAATTTACTAAGAACTATTGATGGGTATATTTTATGGCATATAAATTATAGCAATAGATTTGTTTTAAAAATTCCACACTAACCAGCAAAAACCAAAAATATGATTTACTCAGACCATATCATACATCTTTGTTCACTTAAAAATTTATCATGGACGCCTTTCATGTCAACAAACTTATACCTATAAAACAAAATTGTAATTGTATAATTAACAAAATGTGTTTCTCCCAGATCTTTTCCCTTCACCTTGCAAATATCATAGAAGATCCCATTTTCATAGTACATTTTTTGTTTGCCTTTTTACATTCTTATTCATATATTTATATATTGATGCATAGTTGTCATTATTACATAGTTTAGCACTGTGGTTATAAAACACTATTCTAGCCATTTCCCCATATGTTACATAATTATTGTTGATAGTTACATAATCCTTCATAGGGTACATATGTCATGCACTAATTACCATATCCCTGTTTTGGGGGTCTTGAGCTATTTCAGGATTTCTGTTGTTAAAAATAATGATATAATAATAATAACTTTATGCATATAGCTTTTCCTTTCCTTTTTCCTTTTTTTAATTCTTTACTTAGGATAAAGTCCTAGAAAGCCTCTACTGCTTTTGAACTAAAATAAACACAAATAACTTCAGAATTTTTTAAAAAATTGGCTTTTATATAATTCCTTTTAGATGTGTTTTGGAAGATTCCTTATATGGAGAACCTATCATTTGTTACTATTACCTTTTAAGTTCTATATTATGGCCTCTGATATTTTGCTGAACATACTTTTTTTTAAGGTTTTATTTATTTTTAAGACAGAGAGAGATAGAGAGACACAGAGTGTGAGTTGGGGGGTTGGGGAGTGGCAGAGAGGGAGGGAGACACAGAATCCAAAGCAGGCTCCAGGCTCTGAGCTGTCAGCACAGAGCCCAACGCGGGGCTAGAACCCACAGACTAAACCGTGAGATCATGACCTGAGTTGAAGTCAGAGTCTTAACCGACTGAGCAACCCAGGTGCCCTGAACATACTTAAAAAAAAAAAAAAATCAGATATACTTATTTCAAGTGAAGACAGGCAGGAATTCTGTGAAGAAACCCAATACTGTTGTCTCTTGTGGAAAGGTAGCAGCAACCTCATAGTGTTTTCATCCTATTTAAACTTTACAAATGGAGGATTTTATAATACAAACTACAGAATCTAACTTTAGGTTGGGTGGCCTCAGATTTCTTAAAGCCTATTCGCCTTAAATAATTGTCTGTATTGGGATGTCTCATTACTGATTTGCAGCTGTGCTTTTCTGGATACATGCTGAGAAGCCTTCTTTTAACTCAAAATGTTAGTTAAAAATTTTTAAGTTAGCATTAATGGCTTACCACATGACCAAGTAGGAAAGTGACTAGACATTCTAGGGAAGTCTCCAGGAGTTCTTAGAATCCAGGAAACACACCTTACACATACTCAGGTCACTGGGGACAGGCAGTCTACGGATTTTGTTCTTCTGAAATGATCAGCCACAACAGACTAAATTAACTGGCTTTAAGATACTGTGCTCAATGGATGAGTTAGATGTAGAATTTCAGGAAGCCCAAGGTCAAGTTAGTTCCTAAGGAACAATGCATGCTTTTTATAACCTTCCCTACATTTCCCTCTGTGCTATAACCAGGTCATGACAACTGGGACCTTGTCACCAACACTTTCAAAGATAATTTTAAAAGACTATTCAAACATTAAAGCTAGCCCCCTCCTTGGCACATACTCCCCCTTCTCTCCTCTCTTTAGTCCCTGGGTGGCCAGGAAAACCCAACATCAAGGGCAAGGGGCATTCCATTTCCTACCCCTTTGTGTGTGTGGTACCTATCAGGCCCTTACCCTCTCATCCCCATTTTACCCCCAAATTGATTCAAGGACCAGGTTTTTTTTTTTAAACAGCTTTATTGAGACTTAATTCACATGCCATAAAATCCACTCATTCAAAATGCTTTTGAGTATTTCCACAGAGTTGTGTATAACTATCACTTACCACAATCAATTTTAGAACACTTTCATCACCTGAAAAAATAAACCCATACTCATTATCAGTTAGCTGCATTCCACCCCCCAAATCTCCTAGCCCGTAGGTAATCACTAATCTATATTCTATTACTATAGATTTGCCTAATCTAGACATTTCAGATAAATGGAATCATATAATATGTGACCTCTTGTGACTGTCTTCTTTCACTGAACAGTGTTTTCAAGGTTCATCCACATTGTGGCATGCATTGATACTTCATTTTTTTTTATTGCCAAATGCTATTATTTTGTATGGTTATACCACATTTTCTTTATCCATTCATCAGTTGATGGGAATTTTGGGTTGTTTCTTCTTTTTAGCTATTATAAATAATGTTTAACGCTGCTACATACAAAATTTTATACAAAATTATACAAAATTTTGTTTGATGTATGTTTTCATTTTTGGGGGGTGTATACCTAGGACTGGATTTTCTAGGTCATATGGTAACTCTATGTTTAACATTTTAAGGAATTGTCAAACTATTTTCCAAAGTAGCTGTATCATTTTATGTTTCCACCAACAATCTATGAGGGTTGCGATTTTCTAACTTTTGTTATTGTCTCTCTTTTTAATTTTAGCTATACAAATGGATATGAGGTATCTCATTGTGGCTTTGATTTACATTACCCTAATGGCTAATGATGTTGAGCATCTTGTATGTCTTTTTTGGAAAAATATCTGTTCAAATCTTTGATTGGGTTGTCTTTTTAATGTTGAATTGTGAGAATTCTTTATATATGCTGAATACAAGGCCTTCATCATGTACATGATTTACAAATGTTTTCTCCCATTATGTGAGCTGTCTTTTCATTCCCTTGATGGTATCTTTTGAAGCGTAAAGGCTTTTAATTTTTATGATTTCAAGTTTATCTGCTCATTATTTTGTTTTTTGTGCTTTTGGTTTCATGACTAAGAAAGCATTGCCTAGTCGAGGTTCACAGAGATTTACACCTATGTTTTCTTCTAAGAGTTTTGTAGTTTCAGCTTTTACATTTAGGTATATGATCCATTTTGAGTTAATTTTTATGTATAGAACAGTGTAGGGGTCCAACTTCATTCTTTGTATGTGGACATGTAGTTGTTTGGGCACCATTTGTTGTAATTCCTTCTCAATTATCTAGATATCATCAAATATCAACTGACCATTGGATGGATGCCTGGGTGGCTCAGTTGGTTAAGCATCTGACTTTGGGACTTCAGCTGAGATAATGATCTCACAGTTTATGGGTTTGAGCCCCACGTCTGGCTCTGTGCTGACAGTTCAAAGCCTGGTGCCTGTGTCATATTCTGTGTCTCCCTCTCTCTTGGCTCCTCCTCTGCTTGCACTCTGTCTCTCTCTCTCTCTCTCTCTCTCTCAAGAATAAATAAACATTAAAAAAAATCAATTGACCATAAAGATAATGTTTTTATTTAAAAAATTTTTTAATGTTTTTATTTATTTTTGAGAGAGAGAGAGAAAGAGAGACAGAGACAGAGACAGAGAGAGACAGAGAGACAGAGTGTGAGCAGGGGAGGGGCAGAGAGAGAGGGAGACCCAGGACCTGAAGTAGGCTCCAGGCTCTGAGCTGTCAACACAGAGCCCGACACGGGGCTCGAACTCACAGACTGTGAGACTATGACCTGAGCTGAAGTCAGATGCTTAACTGACCTAGCCACCAGGCGCCCCAAGATAATGTTTTTTTCTGAACCCTCAATTGTATTCCATTGATCTATATGTCTACTTTTATACCAGTAGCACACAGTCATGATTACTGTAGCTTTGGAGTAAGCTTTGAAACTAGAAGTGCAAGTCCTCCAGTTTTGTTCTTTTCGAAGATTGTTTTGGCTATTTTTTGGTCCTTTGAATGTCTATATTAATTTTAGGATCTGTATGTTACTTTCTGCTAAAAAACCAACTGGGGTTTTGATAGGGACTGCATTGGATTTGGGGATCTCAAGGCCTATTTTGCGTGATTGCTTTGAGCATCCAAATGGTACCTCCTGACTGTACCTTCCTTGTTCTTCTCCCACAAAACAGAGTAATTATTGCTCTTAGTCCTGAGAGAAAAGGAAGAATCTGTTCATAAATATTCATAATTAAGTGTGTTTTTTTCTGCCTTCATTTATTCTGATGTGAGATGAGGTCAGTAAGTGTACTTATGTCATAAGGATGTTGTGAACATTAAATAGGAAAATCCATCTGAAGCACCTAGCAAGCACTCAATAAGTGTTACCCACAATAATAACAATTATACTCCTAGGCATCTTTGGATCGAGATTGATTCTTGACATCCTTCATGCATTGACCCCGTCTCCCACTATTCTCTCAGGTATGATCTGAACTTCAGAAAAATCCACATCTGTCTGATTCTCAAAAGCCAGTGTGCTTCCAATTATATTAACAGGTGTTTGATAGATTAAAACAGAAAATAAGAGGCTGGGGCACCTGGGTGGCTCAGTTGGTTGAGCATCTGACTCTTGATTTTGGCTCAGGTCATGATCTCAGTTCGTGAGATTGAGCCCCACATCAGGCTCTGCACTGAGCATGGAGCCTGCTTAAGATTCTCTCTCTTTGTCTGTCTGTCTGTCTGTCTGTCTCTCTCTCTGTCCCTTTCTCTCTATATCAAATTTTAAAAAAAGAAAAAGATAAGAGGAATTTTGCAATATGTAGGAAAAAGGAAAATTTCTATTAAGAAAACTTTAATGGAAAAAGTATAATTTCTAGGCTCCAAGTAAAGAAATAGCTGACAGATTTTTTTTTTAATTTAGTAGATATTCATTCTTAGTAGACCAGGATGCTCATGACTTAAAACCAGTTGGGAGCTGACAGATACAGGGGAACCTGGGAGGTCTGCTGAGGTGAAGCATCAGGTAGAAGAAATTATGTCTGTTAGTTAATTTTGTTGTAACCTGAATGTCCACATGTTCTCTAGCTTGGAGGGACAGTTCCCACCCTTTAATACCCAGGTAAGTCTGTGGTGCAGTCTGGACACCTCCACAAGAATATGATAATCCTAGGTGATACTGACATATTCTCTTCTGTGTTGTCATTTCTCACTCTGGAATATAGATCTGGGCTTCTCTACCTCTGATCAACCTGAAGAAGATGATGTTAATATTTTATAACTAAATGACCTTGCTAATATTATAAAATGTAAACTGGAATTTTCTTTTAGTGGACTATCCTTTTCCCGGCATTGGAAACTGATTTCTTACAATCATTTTTTGAGTTAACAATCACAAAATACAATATAATCCAGTGGTGAGTGAATGGATTTCCTTAGCAGTTTACAACTTTTATGAATCATGTAATAGTTTTTAGCACTAATGTTAAAGACTTTGAGAAGGATATTCATAGGCAATAAACTAATGAGTTGTGTTTGTGTGTGTAACTAAATTCATGCTCATTTTTTCATTCTCTTCTTAATCCTACTACTTATTGTCTTATCATCCTCTTAAGCTTCTCTCAATGCACTCTATTCCATAAAACCTATCCAGATCCTCCCAGCTAGATATGGGATTGTGTTCTTTGAACTTCTGTATAAACAGATGTTTATAAATCTCTCACAGTACCTACTAGATGTCACTTTGTGTAATAGTTATTTGTGTACTTACATTATTCCCCTGCTAGGTTGTATGCTCCTAGAGTCCAGGCTTAAGTGTGTGTTATTAATCTTGCTATAACTTAACCTCCTAATGTAATTCGTTGAATACAGTGAGTGTTTAAATATGTTTGTTAAATTACATTTCTGGGTTAAGATGGGAGGAACTTGGCTAGCTACTTAACAGGCAGCCATTTTTTATACTTGACTGGGGTAGCTCATCAAGAATCTTGAACAGAAGCTTACTGTACCTGAGCACCTGACCTGGACACTGGCTCTGTACCTGGGTGCTGGGGTTTATAATTCATGTAAAACACACAGGTAACATTCCTTTACAGATAAAGAGATAAAGTTGATGAATCTGCGCTACTAATAAAAGAACAAATGACCTAGAACTTCTCAAAATGTCCTCAGGGTTCATGCAGTAGGAGCACTTATTTAAGTATTTTTCTTTTGATACTTTAGCACACTTGCCTGAAGTTAATTTCTAGCTACAGCATCTCATTAGAAGAGTGACTGAAAACTTAGGGAATGTTTGAAAGGGGCCGTAAATGGACTAACGTTATACTAAATTCCATGCCATAGTAAAGTGGTCATTTAGCAAAATCCAAGCGGGCGAAATTACAACGAGCACATGTATGTAAATAGATCACTATATTTGTCCTGAGATAGAGTAGGTTCTATATGGCTGAGTGTAGCCTTCAGTGTTCAGATTAGCTGGAATTCACCACATTGAGTAGGAGACTAGCTGTGACCTAGTTGCCTAGGAAGATAGCATTTAATAGAGCAGTGCTTCTTAAACTGTCTGTGGTGAAGCACTAGTTTATTTTCTTTGCGATTTAGGTAATTAATAATTTTGTAAAATACAATAATCATAAAAACTAAAAAATGAAATTTAAAAAGACATGCAAAGCACAACCCCCAATTTTTAAATATTATATTCAACAGACATAAAATTATTCTGTCAAATTGCTGTTCTGTACTTACCTGATCAGGGAACACCTCCAGTCCATGGATCACACTTTGAGTAACACTGGTTTAGAGGATGGACTGTCCTGATATGCCCACATAAGGGTTTAGATTGCCTGTCCATTAACACAATTCGGAGGTCTGTTTGATCCAAATGACTGCTCAGCAGGGTGGGGCGGCGGTGCTTAGATGGATCAGTCAGTGGATCATGCAACTCTTCATCTCAGGGTTGTGAGTTCAAGCCCTATGTTGGGTGTAGAGATTACTTAAAAATAAAATCTAAACGTACATACATACAGGGGCTCCTGGGTGGCTCAGTTAGTTAAGCATCCGACTTTGGCTCAGATCATCATCTCATGGTTCATGAGTTCGAGCCCCACTTTGGATCCTCTGTCCCCTCCTCTCTCTGTTCTTCTCTCTCTCTCTCTCATCCTCTCTCTTCTCCCCCCCTCAAAAAAATGAATAAACGTTTAATATATATATATATATATATATATATATATATATATATATATATATATATATATAAACAAAATTAAAAAAATACATATATACATACATAAAAAATGAATGTTCAGGGATAATAGGAAAAAATGCTATGTCTTGAGGTGACACCAGGTCAAAAATTGAGCTTTTCCCTCATTCTGTAGGGTGAAAAGACTTGAAGCAGAAAGGAGAGGGTGTAATATAATTGAAATGGTATAGTTAATGATTTTTGGTTTAAGATAGTTGGTAGGGGTAAGATGAAACAGTAAGACTTCCAAAAAAATAAGTCCTAAGAGTTCAGGCAAAAGTGAACAGTAAATCCCTGGTCAGATCTGAGGCTGTGGAAGTAAAAATGGAGCAGTAGCACAAGTATTTGCTGAGTCTCTTTTATGTCCTAAATATTGTACACACTAAACACTTTACATATATATTCTAGCTCATTTAATCTTGACAACAATCCTTTGTGGTAGTACTATTAACCTCATTTTTCAGATGAGGAAACGGGCTCCAAGAAGTTGAATGACTTGTCCCAGGATTTTCAGATGGTTGTGATGTGTAACCCAGAGCCTAGATTTGTTAGGTTCTTAAATAATTGTCTAAATACAGTGCTTTTGCAAATCTTGCTTAACATTTTGGGCTGTTGAGTTGAGAGTTATCACTGTCCTTTGATACCAAATAGCCTGTTAACCACTGTTATCAGCCTTTCAACTGCTTTGCCTGAACTTTTTTGGAGATTCGGCCTTAATTCTGATCAACCTGGTTGCTCCATCATTGGAGCAACATAACCCTGTGAAGTGGATTAAACTTAGGGTGGATGCTAACACTGGGGCAGAGCTGCTCAATTCTAATTTTTAGGTGGTATTTTATAAATCTGACTCTAATCATGTGGTTTTCTACTGTCTTCATTGCACATGGTAAAGTATTTCATGTAGGCTGCTTTAAGTCCTGGTGGTGCCATGGTTTTTAAAATAAGCTGACCCTTTGGGCACCTGGCTGGCTTAGTCAGTGGAGTGTGAGATTCTTAATCTTGGGGTTGTAAATTTGAGTCCCCCATTGGGTGTAGAGATTACTTAAACATAAAAAAATTAAATTAAATAAACCGACCCTCTAAAAGATTAATTTTATGAAACTATTCAGTGTGAGTTTTCTGTTTAATAAATAGAATAGTAATTATGTACTATTTTTTTCCCACACCAGATTGTAGAGTAAGAACTTGCACACATTGTTCTAAAGAACTGCATACTCCATGCACTATTGGCACTCTATAAATGTTAAATAGTAACTCCTTGGAGAAGAGGGGAAGTCTTTCATTAAAACAGAATACAATGTTTTGGGTGCTTGGGTGGCTCAGTCAGTTAAATGTCTGACTCTTAATTTCAGCTCAGGTCATGATCTCGCAGTTCATCAGTTCGAGCCCTGCATTTGGCTCTGCACTAACAGTGCAGAGCCTGTTTGGTATTCTCTCACTCCCTCTCTCTCTGCCTCTCCTCCATGCTCTCTCTCTCAAACTAAATAAATAAACTTAAAAAAATAAAATACAATATTCATTGCCAGTTGAAAAACACGTTCCTAATAAATGAGCCAAATATTTGCAATTGTCTGTTATCCTACATTCATATCCTACATACATATCCTATGTTCTTTGTTGAAATTACCTTTCCTACATGTTACTAAAAATGAATTTTGATTTAAAATGTAGGCCCAGTATTTTTTGTTCTCTGTAACAGCCAAGTACCTTTTGAGTCATTCTTATCTTTTTTTTTTAAGTTTATTTATTTATTTTGAGAGAGAGAGAGAGAGAGAGAGTGAGAGTGTGTGTGTGTGTGTGTGTGTGTGTGTGTGCGCGCGCGCGTGCAAGTGGGATGGGGCAGAGAGAGAGAGGGAGAGAGAATCCCAAGCAGGTTTCATACTACCAGTGCAGAGCCCGAATCGGGGCTCAAACTCACGAACCATGAGATCATGACCTGAGCTGAAGACAGGCGCTTAACCGACTGGGCCACCCATTCTTACCTTTAACAAGAGAAATCCTACCCTTGAATATATTTCTACGCCAAGCATGAGATTTAAAAGTTACTGTCTTTTGGGGCACCTGGGTGGCTCAGTTGGTTAAGCATCTGGCTTCGGCCCATGTCATGATCTCACACTTTGTGGGTTCGAGCCCTGCATCAGGCTCATTGCTGACAGCTCAGAGCCTGGAGCCTGGAGCCAGGAGCCTGCTTCGGATTCTGTGTCTCCTTCTCTCTCTGCCCCTACTCTGCTCATGCTTTTTCTTCTCAAAAATAAACATTAAAAAAAAAGTTACTGTGGTTTTTTTGGGTACATTGTTAGTCTAGTGAAATGGAAGAAGAGTCTGTAATAGGCTTTGACAGTTAAAATTACTTTAACTTATTCAAAGCCAGTTTAATATTGTTCCTTTTTTTTTTTTCCATAGACATTTTGGGTCATGTTAGTTGAAAACAGCCCAAAAGAATCCCCTCCCCCGCCACAGGTGAGCAAGACTATCCAGAAAAGAAAGAGCTATGCTATGGTTTTTCTGTCATTTGGGAAAATGGATGTGTGTCTGTCTGTGGAAGGAAGTTCTTTTTTTTTTTTTTTTTAACGTTTATTTATTTTTGAGACAGAGACAGACAGAGCATGAACGGGGGAGGGTCAGGGAGAGGGAGACACAGAATCTGAAACAGGCTCCAGGTTCTGAGCTGTCAGCACAGAGCCCAACGCAGGGCTCGAACTCATGGACCACAAGATCATGGCCTGAGCCGAAGTCGGCCACTTAACCGACTGAGCCACCCAGGCACCCCTGTGGGGGGAAGTTCTATAGGTCCCTCATTTCTCCAGTAAACATGTTTGTGCTGCTGCAGGGCTGTGGCCAGATTGCTGCTTTTAGACCGAGTACACTCCTCTGAGCTAACTAGTCAGCACTGCATATTAATGAGTGGTGGTAAGCTCAGTTTTGAAAAATGCCAATGGGATTATTTTTTCCTTTGCAACAACAAATAAATATGAAAAGGCTATATTTCATATTAATTGGAATGATTATTGTTTTCATGGTTTGTCTCTGAGCATATATTAGAATTTTGAAAGCTGAGCTAAAAATGCCCTTTTAGCTATAGTATAGGTTCAATTTTTAGATGAATTGTGAGGATATGTGGGAAGTTATATTTAAGAAAAGCAGCTTTACTGTACTTCCCTGGTCTGCTCTGGGTGACTTTTAACCTATCTTGACTTTAGCAGAGTGAATTAAATTATAAAATAGAACTTTAGGTAGTGGTTAAGAGCCAACTTTTTGGCCAGTAAATATTATAGCACTTATGTAAATGGACAATAATAAGCCCCATGCAGTTTTTTTTTAAGCAGTTAAAAATAATGGAGGGATGCAGAAATGTTCTGTTTAACTTTGTAGTACGTACTCTGGGAGATTGATAAAGTATAATGCTAATAAGGTGACAACGAAATGTCTGTTCCAAGGCATCGTTACACTCATAAATAACACTTGAGGCAGTGTTTTATAAAAAGTGATTTATGCTAAGTTATTCCTCACAGCAACCTATGTGAGGTAGATATTACTATCCCACTTTCAAATGAGGACATTGAGAGTAAAACTCAGCTTATCTGTAATGGAGCAGTGGTCATCGTGGCAACCTGGCCTTTGATGAAAACACATATACCCATACACCGTGTGTCCCAAGACTGGTGTAATGAGGATGATGGGGGCCATGTGGTAGCATGGGGACTGCAAGTCTGAAATACAACAGGAAAGAGTCCTGCTTCCCAAGTAGAAAGACTCATCCCCACCTTGTCATTTTTCCTTCTTCAGGGGGCAATGGACATGGGTCCCTTTCTTCTCTGACTTCCCATTTCCAAGTCCATTCCTGGTGGGAAGTTTGGGGACAGCTCCCTATTAAAGAGGCTTGCTGTGACTTCAGAAATTAGTCATGTTATCAGTTAGAGAGGGAGTCACTATAATTGATATGTGTAGACTTAGTTCATGGTGACTTCTTGACTGAGGAATTGAAACAAGTGGTGTGGAATTTTGTAAGGCTGTCATGCTTTCTTTCCCTTTCTTGTTCACTGTCTCAGGGCTGAGGAGAAGACAATGAAAATTGTGCATCACACCCTTGGGTCAGAGATTGAGCTACCCAACTATACATTGAGGGGACACTGATTAACTGAAAGGAAACTGCCATTTCTTTTTCCTTCAGTTACCCTGAACTATAATGATAAAGATTCACCAGAGGGAGCTTCAGCAAAATATGCTTTTTAGTCTTGACCTTAATACACATACCTATTCAAAAAAATACATGTACCTCTTTGAATACAATGTAAATTACCACTTTGCTGATACTGGCTTACATAATTATTTTGTGCAGGTTGATTCCAGTTTACTTCGCATTTAGTCTTGTCCTTGATTTAGGATAGGAAGGGGAACAATCCATGTTTATCTGGATAATAAAAGTACAGTCACTATGATAATATGGTTTGTTTTCTGCTTTACCTTGGTGATTAAGTCCAAGTTGTATATATTTGGTGATAGTTTGTGGTGGTATGCCATTACCATAGCAATGGGCTATATTCTTGGTTGCCACTAATTGCCTCTAGAATTATGTGGATATGAAGGTTTTCTTGTTGAGAATGCATAGTATTTATAGAAAACACAAAAGGGGCTGTATCAGAGCTACTTTATACAGAACCAACAGTTCCCTGGCTACAGTGACTGAAACAGATGGGTTGGAAGAGTTTACTAGTGACTTATTGCCCTGTCTGGGATTGCTGACAAATGCATATGCCGCTACCTGGCTTCCGGGAAATGCAAAAGGTAAAATGGGCTTTGGCTTTGGAGTATTTCCGTGGAAAATATAGTAGCATGAATGCCTGGTTTCCTGTCCTACTTCTTCATTCAACTACCAAATGGATCGTTTTAATTACCTTCCAGATGTAGCCAAAAAAGAAGTGAGGCAAGCTTCCATGAATGCTAATGGTAGTCCCACACTCCTTTCAAGGATAAAGTAAGTTGTTTTAGCCTTTATTTGTCAGATCAGTTGCTTATATTTTGTATGAAATGTATACATTGTCTTTTCATATTTGAGCCAGTTTGTTTTACCTTGATATCACATTCATCTAATGTAAATGTTGTTCCTTTAAAAAATTGTAGCTTATGTAAGTGCTTATCTGATCCTTAACTACTGGGCAGATGGCTCTATTTCTCTTGCTAAATTGTGATTTGGATTATTTATTTATTTATTTATTTGCCAAAAAAAAAAAAATCCAGTTAAAATAGAACATCTCAAGTTTATGGTGAAGCTTTACTAGGCTCAGGGCATGCAATGCTTAGCAACCCTATATAAGTCAACATTTATAGCTGCCATTCATATAAAGAGACTTTCCCTTTTGAAAGTGCTTTATAATGAGCGACATTTGTCTTGTTGTAGGATTTTTTTCCAGCCAAACAATGTATTCTCTCAATGAGTTCTATCACTCCATTGTCATTAAAAATGAATTTTAGCCTAATATTCTATCCTGTTCTTCAGCCAGGTGATCATACATCATAATCTGGCCCTGTTTCATCTTTTCTCCCACCCCCAGGCTATGTCCTAGCTACGCTGAGGACTTGCCCCCCTTGTTCTTGAAACCCAAGAATTCTCATGTCTCAGTGACTTTGCACACACTCTCCCCTCTGCTGGCCTGGAAAGAGCTCTCTGCCCCTACTCTCACAGGTCTGTTTGCCTGAGGAAAGCCTGACTTAGTACAGCTCCAGCGTTGCTCTGTGGTGAAGCCTTCTCTGACACAGTTTACCCCCATTGTAGGGACATCTGAGGTATTTCCCTGGTGGGCACATGTCTGTTTCACCATTACAGAGCAGGTTCTTTTTCTCTTTTGTGTTCCCAACACCTGGTGCAATACCAGGTACTCAGTGTATATTTAGGCTGAGAGCCCATAACATTTTTAGACTTTTTTTTAGACTTTTTTTTTAGACCATAACATTTTTAGACTTTATATTGCTAAAGAAGGAAAGAAGGGTGGAACCCATGTTACTCGAAGATGCTGTGAATGATGGCTTTGTATTAAACAACATACTGAAATCATGAATCAATGAACCTGAGACAAAACTGTGAAGCAGGTGAAGAAGCTGGTTCCCTTGGCTTCCCTTGTAAAACTGAATTTATGCATCTCACTGGGGACTAAAACCTTAAAGAAAGAGTGGGGCGCCTGGGTGGCTCAGTCAGTTGAGTGTCCGACTTCGACTCAGGTCACGATCTCGCAGTCTGTGAGTTCGAGCCCCGCGTCAGGCTCTGGGCTGATGGCTTGGAGCCTGGAGCCTGCTTCCGATTCTGTGTCTCCCTCTCTCTCTGACCCTCCCCCATTCATGCTCTGTCTCTCTCTGTCTCAAAAATAAATAAACATTAAAAAAATTTTTTTTAAAGAAAGAATAAATTAAGTATAGACTACTTTTGGGGGTGAGGTATGGAATTTCTGGGGGCCCTGAAACAACCGCACCCCATGTATGCAGATATTTCTATGTAATGACACCAAAAGTCTGAAAGATTTGTTGAGAATAACAGAACCCATACTGTGAAGTGAGAATCACTGGTCTACGTGGTTTACTCTAAATGTTTCTATAATATGAACTATAGAGTACCCAGGATAGATTTTGATGTTATTTTCGGTTTCTCTTCTCTGAAGCTGGTGATAGCCCTGAGTAGCCAGAGAACATTCTGTCATGATCTGGGTTGAACCGTCTTTGTGTTCCACACCACTGACTCTCAAGCCTTCTGTGTGGGGTTATCTGCTGCTGGAGAGTCTTAATTACAAATCATAGAAAAGTAAAAAAGTCTTTGTTTTTTACTGATTTCCTTGCTTACAGCAGTCTCAAAAACCATTTCTTTACACTATATTTCTCTAGAAAGCTGTCATTTCCATAAAAATGCTTTGCCCAGTGCTGGTTGTCCACATTATCAGTTAATGGTGCCATTCTATGCCTTTCTCTTTTCAGTGGTGTCATGGTTAGATCCTTTTTTTTTTTTTTTTTCTGTGAGATGAACGTGCTTTGTGCACTGTGGCAATAAGAGGGGTGTTTTAAGCCCTTTTTGAGAGAAGTGCCATTTTCTATGTCCAATTCCAGTTGAAAGTGGATCCCCCCCCCCCCATTGCATAAAATCATATTATGTCCTGCTTGGCACCATTAGCTCTGCTCCAATACCAGTAGCTTCTGAGCATCCCTGTTTGAATTTTCTATGCCCAATACCATCTTGAGATATGTGTTTTTTGGTATGGTGGAGACAAGTGGAACAGAGAAGCTACATTTGTACATTGGTTTTAACTATGGAGCAACATTTGAAGAGTTATATTATCTGCTGAGCAGATTTTTTTTAAGTTTTTAATTTTAATTCTATAGTCAACATACAGTGTTATATTAGTTTCAGGTGTACAAATAGTGATTCAACAATTCTATACATTACTCAGTGCTCACTATGATTAGTGTACTCTTTAATCCCTGTCACCTATTTCACCCATCTCCCCTGCCCCCACTTCCCCTCTGGTAACTATCAGTTTGTTCTCTATAGTTAAGAGTCTGTTTCTTGGTTTATCTCTCTCTTTTCCTGAAAAAATTTTTTTTAATGTTTTATTTATTTTTGAGACATAGAGAGACAGAGCATGAGTGGGGGAGGGGCAGAGAGAGAGGGAGACACAGAGTCCAAAGCAGGCTCTCGGCTCTGAGCTGTCAGCACAGAGCCTGATGCGGGCTTCGAACCCACGAACCATTAGATCATGACCTGAGCCAAAGTTGGATGCTTAACTGACTAAGCCATTCAGGTGCCCCTCTCTTTTTCTCTCTTTTTTTTCCCCTTTGCTCATTTGTTTTGTTTCTTAAATTTCACATATGAATAAAATCATATGGTATTTGTCTTTCTCTGACTGACTTATTTCACTTTGCATTGTACCCTCTAGCTCCACACATGTCATTGCAAAAAGGATTTCATTCTTTTTATGACTGAATAATATTTCATTATATATATCACTCTTTATCCATTCATCTATCAATGGACAAGGGCTGCTTCCATAATTTGGCTATTGTAAATAATGCTGCTATAAACACAGGGGTGCATGTATCCCTTTGAATTAGTGTTTTGTATTTTTTTGGTAAATACCTAATAGTGCAATTACTGGATTGAAGGGTAGTTCTATTTTTAACCCTTCGGGGAACCACCATACTGTTTTCCACAGTGGCTGCACCAGTTTGTATTTTTACCAACAGTGCACAAGCGTTCCTTTTTCTCCACATCCTTGACAACACTTGTTATTTCTCATGTTTTTGATATTAGCCATTGTGACAGGTGTGAGGTGATATCTCATTGTAGTTTTGATACGCATTTCTGCTAGGGAAGTTTTATGGCAAAAATTTTAAAGGCACAATGGAAACAACAGAATGAGAAGAAAACAAACTCTAGGTGTGATATGAATAGAGACAAAGTAGAATGATTTACTTGGGAAATCTTGTTAGATGCCACTAGGGTCAATAAGTAACTCTCTCCAGGGGTGCCTGGATGGCTCAGTCAGTTGAGTGACCAACTTCAGCTCAGGTTATGATCTCCCAGTCCATGGGTTTGAGCACCACGTCGGGCTCTGTGCCGACAGCTCAGAGCCTGGAGCCTGCCAGATTCTGTGTCTCCCTCTCTCTCTGCTCCTCCCCACCTCACACACTGTCTCTCCCTCTCAAAAATAAACAAAAACATTAAAAATAAATTTTAAAAAAGTAACTCTCTCCAAATAAGTTTAATGAACTTCCTTTAAGAGGCTTTCCCTTGGTGGCTCTGAAACTTGTACAGAAAACTGTACTCCCAGTCAAAGGAAATAACTTTAGTTCTTTTTTAAATTGAGATATAATTTACGTGCCATAAAATTAATCTTTTCAGTGGCCTTTCATATATTCATGAAGTTGTACAACCATTACCACAGTGTAATTCCAGAACATTTTCACCACCCCACAAGGAAACCCCATTTCCATCAACAGTCACTCTCCATTCCTGCCTCCTACCAGCCTCTCATATCTTCTATCTTTATGGATTTGCCTATTTTGGACACTTTATATAAATGGATTTATATGGTCTGTAACCTTTTGTATCTGGCTTCTTTCACTGAGTATAATGTTTTCAAAGTTCATCCATTTGGAGCATATATCAATATTTCATTCCTTTTTATGGCTGAATTGAAAAACATGGTTTTTTTAAATAAAAATCAAAGCCAAATACATTCTGTAACTTTCTGCTATGGAAAATTTTATGGAGTGAAATGAATGTTGTTACAGGATAGGACCTAAAGCTTGGTCATAGGGAAAGACTGTGCGAATGCTACTGTAATCATAGATTTAGTAACTTGATGCAGCAAGGGAGAGATCGCAGCAGCAGGACTATGGGCATCCTGGAAGACAAAAATCTTTTTATAGGGTTTAGACTTGTGCTGAGTGATTCTAGAAGGGACTGGGGAAGAGGCGACCAACACTGGATTGAGTGGCATCATGACACAGGGGCAGTTTAGTAATTGGGTATCTCAGCAATCTTTGCTTAGGGTGGGGGAAGAATAAAGAGGGGCCAGGGAAGTCATTGAGAAGAAAACAGGATCCATAGTAGGAGTGGTTTTGCAGCTCTGGTTTGGCCTTAGGAGAAATATTGTTTTTTGTTGGCCGTGCCTCTGGCCTTGACTGAGTCTACCAGAAATACTGCAGCACAGATTTTCATGCTCTCACGTTAGGGGGATATGCTCTGGTTCTGAGATTATAGAAAAGATAGACTTGGCATGACCAGGCAAGTAAGATGCAACCAAACGACCAAATAGGACTGACCATTTAACCATTGTCATGACATTCCTTAGATTAAAATCTCTTTAAAGATATTCTGGCAGAATAATTAGGAATTATTGGAGGGTAGGGAGTAGGACTTCTCAACCAATTTGCTTGTATGATTAAGCACCTTTTATTCACTGCCTGCCTTGTGATGACCTTCATGCTAGGCATTTTGTATGTATTTTCTCTTGTAGGGTTAAACAATAGTGAATAGTTCATCTTTCTCATTCAGCCAAAAGAGTATGTATAAACATGACTGAATTAGTCTATATTGTCATTCATTTGTAAACACTTTAGTGAGTGCTAGGCTCTAGGAATGAATAAGACATGGTCCCTGCCCAAGAGATTGAACAGTGCTATTCAATAGAACATTCTGTGATAATGACAATATTTTGTGTAGTCCAATACAAGAGTAGCCACATGTGCATCTCAAACACTTGAAATGTGGCTCATGAGACTGAGGAACTAAATTTTGATTTTTATTTATTTTTGATTAAACATTAATAGTGGCATATGAGGCTAATGGCTATCACATTAGCACTGCTCTAGAAATTCACAAATGAGAGAAAGAAACACAAGTGCTCACAATTCATGGTGTGATGTGGCTCCAACACAGGTTCTAGAAGCTCAATAAAGTGTTCTAGAAGCTCAAAAGACAGCCTCTGGTGGTAGAGACACCAGAGAAAACACCCAGGGAAGGGGAGGGAGCATGAAAAATGAGACTTAAAAACAAAATAAAAATAATAGTAATAACAATAATTATTATTTTGTCAGAGGATGAGGAGAAGTTGAGTGGGTTCATTCTAGGCAAAAGGCATAGTCTGCAAAAACATTGAGGCATTAAAAAATGTGTATACAAGTTCAAGAAAAGGTGTGTGGCTTGGTAGGGTCTAACTGTAGGTTACTGTAATGTTACCACAATATGACATAGCCCCTATGGCAAAGGTGTAATTGAACAGATTAAAAACGAATTTAACATTTTTGGCATTTATTTTGTTGTATACATTGTTAGAGAAGCTACCACATTTATCATTTAAAATAGATACATAAATTGCCATTATGATCCTCATTTCACAGAAAACTGAGCCCTACAAAGGTAAAGGAATTTGCCTGAGGACACAGAGTGAATGGAAAGAGCTAGGATTTGAATCAGGCTTATTTGATTTCAGAGATCAATCCTCTCCATCAATGACTCTACATTTCACAATTTAAATTTTTCTTAGTTTGAAATTGTGATGCATTTCCTTGGGTATGCCTTCCTTGATTCATTCAGACCACACTATAAGTCTTCTACAAATTTTTTCTTTAATATTCTGATTTCATATTTAACATTTTTTCTGGCTAAGAGACTGATGTTATAACATATCTATTTTGTTTGTATATCTAAGCATTTCACAAGCTTGGGTTTTGGAAATAGCTGTCTTGACAATTTCCCTTCTTTTTCGGTATATTTATGGCACTAGGAGCCTTTTATATCGTAAAATGGGGTGGTTAGGGAATTAGTTAAATTGGAGGACCCAGTCCATTCATGCCCAAATTTGAATGAGCTCCTCTGACCATCATGCCCAGAGAATTCTTCCTTCCGTGGGGAAGGTTGGAAATGGCTTGTTATTCGAGCCTCTCCACATCTTACCCTAAAGGTCATGACCCTGGGCTCTGACTTCTTTCTTCCTTTTTGCCCTTTCCTCAAAGTGAATCTTAGTGACTCGGTAGAGGCTTTGCTTTTCTTAACCAAGAGGAGCTAGATCTCTGCACCTGTTTGGCAGGCATGGTCATGTCCTGAAAATACCCCTTCCTGGTTGAGGAAGTACTTGTGATCTGCAAGGACGTTTTTGTTTTGTTTTGTTTTGTTTTGTTTTGTTTTGTTTTGTTTTGTTTCCTTTTAGACTCGAAAGAACTCACTTACTTGCTGAATTTCCCTAAAAGTCCATCTCAACGTCATAGCAAGGTGTAGCTAACATTTATACTTGCCAGGCCTGGAGAATAAGAAGTGTAATAAATAGCATCTGCTTCAAGGGGCACACCCTCCACTGCTAACACAAGACCGAGACTAAGGAATAGAACAGGCAGTACTAGAGGATCTGAGAGGATATAGCCAATATCCAGGGGTGGAGACAGCTTCACAGGGGAAGAGGGACTGGCGTCAGGTCTTACAAGAAGGGCAGAACTTACCTGAGCAGAGAAGGGGTGGTCTGTATGTGGAATACTGCCTGGGCAAAGGTAGGGAGTAGAGGGAATCATGGAAGAATGGTTTGGCTGAAACAGAAAATACAACCCTGGTGGCAGATTAAGATCACATGGAGAAGGGGCTCCTGGCTGGCTCAGTTGGAAGAGTATGTGACCTTTGATCTCAGGGTTGTGAGTTCGAGACCCACATTGGCTGTGGAGATTACTAAAGAAATTAAGTAAACTTGAAAAGAAATTGCAAGGAAAACTTTAAAAACTCCCCTAAAGATTCTGATTGAGCTGAGAGGTAGCCTAGGCATCCAGATTTTTTTAAAGTTTTACAGGTGATTTTAATGTACAGCTGCCGTGGAAGACCATTGCAACAATCTCTTTACTCTGAGTGTGCTCATCAAACCAGCATACCCTGCCCCACCTGGAGGCTAGTTAGAAATGCTGAATGAATCTCAGGGAATTGGAATTTACATTTTTACAGGAGCCCTGGTGGCCCTATGCACAGTAAAGTTTGACAAATACTGCTGTAGAGAAAATGTGAGAAATACGGTTGAAGGTGGCAGATTACCTAACCAGATTTTCCCAGCCCCTGTGCTGGGCTAGGAATGAATTATAGGTGGGTAGTGATGTTGCTTTCCCCTCAAGCCATTAGGGAAGCTTATACTTCTTGTTGGCAAGAAGTCTCCTCTGGTTATCTGTAATGTGTTTCACAAATACTCTTGAATTTTCTCTGGGCGCCTTGAGGGAAAAAAGGCAGGGAATCACCAGCTAGTGCTGGACTGTACTCTGTCAGTAGTGGGAGATCCCCTGAAGATTTTTTATCAAAGGATGTTTTGTGTACCTCCTTTTGTTCTAGGAAGATTTTCCTGAGAGAGACCTATAGAATGGACTGGGAAGGGGTGCTCTAGGGTGAGAGGACAGAGGACAATTGCAACAATTCACATGCAAGGTGACAGTGGACAAGAGTAAAGAGTGTGGTTATGTTTAGGAATTTGAATAACACTTTAAAACCCATCCCCAAATCTTCAGAGCTTGGAAAGAACTACAAAGATTCTTTTGTACCGTTTTGGAGACACCTTGTAACTTTTTGTTTTGTTTCCATTTTTTCTTGTGGGGCGTTCTCCCAAAGCTTGAGGAAAGTTTCTGATGATTAAAATCTACTTGGCATAAATAAGGTCATAAACATTCAGCCCTCACTCTGCAGGATCCCCTAGTTCTTGGTGGGTGGGATCATCTGACTTGAGGGTTATTAGTGATTTCAAAGGAGAAAGGAAAACAATGATGGTCATCATTTGGTGAATAGGCAGCCAGGGAGAATTTCAGGAAATGGAGAGGTTAAAAGTCCAAGTATGAAAGACTTGCTGTATTGGGGGACTCAGAGCCATACATTTGATTTGGGACAATACTTATGGGGGAACCTGGATATTCTAGGAATAATTTTGTGAAAAAAATGTTTAAATTATTGGTGCAATAAATAGCTTATTCTTCAAGGCCAAGCTTAAGTTGTTCCCTTCCATGAATTCCTCCTTGTAACGCCAGTTTATGGCTTGTTGTCTCTCTCTCTCTCTCATTTTCTAAAATTCTCTCTAATGAGTCAACAAGTGTATTTTTTAGTCCTGATACTTGAAAAGTACTGTAGTGTGTACTTCTTTTCTAGCAACTCACTTAGGGTTGATTTTATTTTTCTCATTTATGAATGTATATTTATGAATGTATCCTGTCCCTCTAAACAAAATATAAGCTCCTTGAGGACATGGACCATGTCTAATTCTACTTTGTTTTTTCTGGGAATTTGTGACTTTATGAAACATCTGTTTTCATGGGTGCTCGTAATTGAATATGAACAATTAAAAATAATTTGCCATATACTTCTTTGTTTTCCAAATTTGTTGATGTTTCTTCAGAAAAAAAAAAAAAAGGCTAAAGAGTCTTCCAAAATATGTAAACATGCAGTGTGCATTTTAAACTATATTCTATAGTTTAAAATTAAGCTAAAATAGTACTATTAGATAAATGTTGGAATCTTTCTGTATTTTTAGTGATTCATTTCAAAAGAGGAGGTTTTAAAAAATTATAGAAGTATAGTATCCTAGTATATATCCCTGGTTTTGTAATCTTTTTATATGGTGCCTATTTTTCCTTAGTTGCTTTTCTCATCTTGCCATTTGGGTTTCCTTTTTCTTTTTTCTCTCTGTTTGAAAGTGATACCATTTGTTGTAGGTTCCTGGCCATGTTTATAGTCAAGAGTGTCAGTAGTCATGTGAGTACTGGATATGACCCACTAACATAGTTAAGCAGAGTGTATTTTATGGAAAGTCTATTGAATGGAAGTGCTTTAACGATTTTGTTTAGCTTCAAATCGTGACCTGCCTTTTTCATGCCTTTTCTTGGAATTTTCTTGCCCAAATTCAAAAGCCATATTTATATTTTGAAACTTGGAATGCCGAAAAATTGTGTCACCTGAATTTTGGGGGGAGAGGGAAATTATTTTAATTCTAGTCAATCATGATACTTGACATTATGGGAAAAGAAGTGTGCATTACATATAGAAAACCAGCTAGAGCTTGACCAAAAAGAGTGAAACTGCTATACCAAGATACCAAGATGAAATTAAAAAAAAAAAAAAAAAAAATCCCAAGATGGGGAAAACCTTTTTAAAGAATTCCTTAATGAATCAATCAGTAGTTTATATCCTTGAAGAATTTTTTATGGTATAATAATGAACATTTATAACAGAACAAAAATAACCCATTTCCTAACATTAGCCTCTCTGCCTACGGAGGTCATAAAAGTTGTTAATGCAGATGAGGCTGCCTTCTGTTGTGGGATGCTAATAGGAAATGGATCATTGCAGTTTATGGGGCACTTAGCCATTTTGGTTCATGATAAATGACTGACTTCAAGTGACATTCCTTCACTGGTTTCTCACTATTCATCACCTGAAAGAATGGAACCCAAACATGAAGTTGATTTTGAAGTTGTCAAGAGTTTCACTGTGGTATAAAATCTACCATAAGCCAATGTTTTAATTGATTTAGGAAGAAATAGTATGAATGAAGATGCTTATAAATACTTTATACTCCTATTTTCTTTCGTTCAAAAGCCAGTTTTGTAACTCTGTTTTATCCTGCTCTAGCTTCTGTTACCTTGTCCTCTTCCCTTCCCCCTCTCCAAACATTCTCTGGTTTTGAAAACTCCCTAGATTTTATCTTCGCAGATGCTTTGATGTAATTACATTGTTTTGTTCTATAAAATCAGTCCAAAATAAGCAGAAAGAATGGAACATATTTCCAACTGATATGTTCACCTACATGCCAGACATTATACAAAACTGGTGTGGAAAACTTCTTTTGTGTGCTATTTTCACTGTGTTCTTGCTGTTATCTATTTTTTCCTCTTTCTCCTCTTTTTTCTTGAAATATTACCCCTCACCCCAACACACAACATCCATGAGTAGGGAGGAAGAAGGCTACCTATTTGAATAAGGTCATGTTACCACATTATCCTACAATTAGGCTCTTGCTCTTAGAAAATTATTCTCTAGCTTATTTTCAGGGAGGCCCTGCTGGCACTGTAAGGGTTACCCAAGACCTAGTCAGGTCTAATGTATGCTTAAAGGATGCCTGAGTTTTTCCTGTATTGTCTTTATGTTTGGAATGGAGAGCCTGCGTTTAACTCAGTATGCATGATGCTGTCCATTTGCTGGCATTTGGAGAGTGATATCTGGCAGAATGCTGTTTGGAAAAGAAAATGTAAATGTGCTTACAGATTGCCTAAGAATCATTTAGTGTAATTGAGATAAATTTGCCATTTATTTTATTGGTTCTTAAAGGAATTTTGACCTCCCTTATCTGTGTGCATTGTTGGAGTGTTGGTGACTACAGGTTATTTAGTTTGCTTTGTAGAACTTAACAGGAGGAAGCACATCCTTGGTGGCTTTACTTGAGGTGCTGGTATCCTGGAAGGGAAGCCTGCAAAACTAACCTCCAAGAGGCTGTCTTTTGACACAGACATTTTAGTTCATAGGAGATTCCCCTGAGAGCCCAACCACCTCTTTTAGCAAATGTTATCTGAGTATGCATTGTTCACAAAGAACTTTAGGCTAATATATTGAAAGTATTGGAGTTGTCTGAACTCTTTCATGTTCTAGAATCCCAGGCACTGGTGACATTTTAGGAGAGAGCCTAGAAGTGGTAGAACTGAAATATTAATTAGGTCTCCTGTGGTCACTTTTTTCTACTGAAAGCCTAGGAATGGTTCATGGGACATAGTTTGATTACCTGGTTTTAGTTAAATCCTATCAGTCTTTTATGGCTGGCTGTGATACCTGATTAGAAAAAACAACACATCTTGTTTTCACATTTGTTGAATGAGCAGTCACTAGTTTAGAATACTTATTTAGCTTGGCTCACACCAATTACCAAATCTTTAAAATGGCCAGTTCTAATATGCTCACTAATCTATTAAAATTGTTGAAACATATCCACAATTTAATTTTTGGTCTGCTTTTGCATGGTGTGGCCACTGGTGGCACAGAGGCTGGGGCTGGGAGGAAGTTGCTAAAGGGAGGAGACAGAAGGAGAGATAAGAGAAAGAAGCTGCAAGAAGATAGGCTAAGATGCCCTGGTAGACTAGAAACTTCTGGCAGCATTAACCACTTCTTAACTCTGGCATATTAAAGTGAGCATTGATGGCCTTTACTTTCTTCCTTTTTCTTCTTCTTCTTTTAACCTTCTCTCCTCCATATGTGGGTATAAGTCTGTTGAAACTAAGGAAAAACAGACTAAGGTCTAAGATGAACAATTATTTCTGGGAAAGGAGGGGAGTAGATCAGAAGAAACACACCTCACCACCCAAAGAAAGTCTTTGGAATGAATTGTAGTGTTAGGCTTTTTCAAAGAGATGGGAGTTTTGTATTCACAGGATTTTAATGATCACTTTTCATCTGTTGGCCAAGCCTTTTTGAATGCAGTGTGTTCTTGAAGTCTAGGCCATCACCTGGATACCTTGAAGGTAAAACTTGCAGGTATTGTCATGTATTAGACTCATACAGAAACCACCAAATTATCTCTCAGAATTAAACTAAAAATAGAAAAAAAGGTTTCCGATGGAAATTACTGTTCTGTGGGAGTTTTTAAATTCTGAAATTTATTGAAAATAAAAGGACTAAACTATTAAACTATTTTAATAACTAAACTATTTTTCAGAGGCTTTCTAATTGGTTTTGAAATTCTCACTAAAAATAGGTTAGCTGTTAATGATTTTCTCTCTTCACTTACTGATTTGAAGGTGTGATGTTAGTTTTACCCTGTAGGCTGTGACTTTGCTTCTTTGCACTTCAAAAAGATCTGAGGTCACTGATTATGACTTTGCCACTTCCTGCCCTATTGTCCTTACAAACGGGTTTTGTGAATTTAGACCTTACTGTAAAGAAACCAGCCCAAGGAAAAATTCTTGATATTTGCATGTCTATTATATTCAGCATTTTTGGTTTTTATTTGAATCTGTTTGATTGTACAATTTATAAGAAATACTACTGAGACTTCAGAGTTCCTCTTAAGAGAGCTGAAATGCCTTTCGCTTCTTTCTTTTCATAGTGGATCAGTGAATTATGGAGTAAGAGCCAATCAACCAGGAGACTGTGGAGAAATGACCAGTTAGAAGATGTTTACATTTCTATGAAATTCTGTTGACCTATAACTCCCCCGCCAAAGGGGTAGGGGGAGCATTATTAACACCTTTGAGTCAGTTGCTCCTCATAGAATTTGGTCTTCTTTTGATGTAGCAGGACTGATAGACCTTTCCTGCATGCCACTTCATAGATATCATCTGTGAGCCACTATTGTGTTCAGGCTTGAGCTAGCAAACTAGTGCATCTGGTTCTGACTCAGTCAAGTATTTCAAATCTTCATTAGCTAAGCCTGGATTACTGTTTTCCTCACTGTGGTAGTTCTCTGCAACAAATAATTATCAGGCATATAGTTTTGGTGGAGGAATACTTGAGCTAAGTTGGTAGGAGCATCAAGCAAACAAATCAAAGGTGATATTTTGGTTTTTGGTTTTATGATGACTACTTCACATCATCTTGTCTTTTTTTTTTTTTCCAGCACTTCAGTAAGTGAGGCACAATAGCCTATAAATTTGAACACACAATCCCCACTTCTCCAGTGTATGCTTCTTTTTTGTTTTTTAAAGTTTATTCATTTTGAGAGAGAGACAGAGACAGAAAGAGAGAGAGCATGAGAGGGGGAAGGGCAGAGAGAGAGAGAGAGAGAGAGAGCGCGAGCGAGCAGGGGAAGGGCAGAAAGAGAGGCAGAGACAGAATTCCAAGCAGGCTCTGCACTGTCAGCAGAACCAGACATGGGGCTCGAATTCATGAACTGTGAGATCATGACCTGAGCTGAAACCAAAACCTGGACACTTAACTGACTAAGCCACCCAGGTGCCCTTGCCTGTATGTTTCCAATAACATTTTTCATTTAGGATTAAAAAAAAAAAAAGTATCGGGGCTCCTGAGTGGTTGGGCATCTGACTTTGGCTCAGGACATGATCTCACTGTTTGGGATTTCAAGCCCCACATGGGGCTTGCTGCTGTCAACGCAGAGCCAGCTTTGGATTCTCTGTCCCCCTCTTGCCTCTCCCTGGCTCATGCTCCCTCTCCCTCAAAAATAAGTAAACATTTATAAAAATAATAAAAATGAAAAAAAAAATTAAAAAGTATGTCTGACCTTTCCCCAGAATTCCAGAAAAATAGATAACAACTGTCTACTTTATATTTCCATTTGAATATCTAAATAGGTATCTCAAATATTATATATACAAAATGCAACTCTTGATTTTTTTTTAACATAACCACCCCACCAACTTTATACCTCCTTTCTCCCATTTTTACCCCTTCAGTTTATAAAAATGACTAGTTGCTCAAGTCAAAAACCTAGGAGTTATTTTTTAATTTTTTTTCTTTCTTAGAACATACCCCCTCTTTCAATCTGCTGGCAGGAATATCTCTAGAATAGGTCCCCAGTCTGTACTCATCTTCCCACATAATATTTTCCGCATCATGGTTGCAGCTACCATCTTCTCTTACTTGAGTGATCTGCAATGGCCTTCTCCCTCCTACAATCTCTTCTCTATTCAGAGTCAGAGTGATTCTTTTAAGGCAGAGATCAGATCCTCCCTGTCTCAAAAGCCTACAGCAGCTTCCCATCACTCTGAAAAAAAAATCCAAATTCCTTGCCTTTGCAAGGCCCAGCATGGTCTGGTTTCTGGCTACCTCTGCTGTCTTATCTCCTATCACTTTCCTCTTACATACTGACCTTCTTACTATTCCTCAGGCATCCCCAGCCTATTCCCACCTCAGGGCTTTTACCTTAGCTCTTCTCTGTCCTGGAATGCTCTTTCCCCAGGTCTTCACATGACTGACTCCTTCCTACTATTCAAGCTTTACCTAAAATGTCAACTCCTCAGAGAGGCCTTCTTGAACATCTCATCTAAATTATGTACCTCTCTCCCCTGTTACTCTTCATCCCACTACCTATTTTATTTTATTCCCAGCAAAAATTATTATCTGAAGTTCTTATTTATTTACCTATTTATTGTAGTTCACCCTCTCCCTTAGAATGTAAGCTCCACAAGGGCAAGGAACCCCTTATCTGTCTTGTTTGTTGATGTATCCTCAGTATGTGTAACATTGTCTGATATGTGCAGTATGTGCTCAATAAATATTTATTATTGTGGGGTACCTGGGTGTCTCAGTGGGTTAAGCATCTGACTCTTGATTTCCTCTTGGGTCATGACCACATGGTTCCTGAGTTTGGCCTGCATTGGACTCTCTGCTGACAGTGTGGAGCCTGCTTGGGATTCTTTCTCCCTCTTTTCCCCCTTCCCCGGCTTGTGTGTGCTCTCTCTCTCTCTCTCAAAATAAATAAATAAAATTAAAAAAAAAAAAAAAGGAGTTAATTTAAAAAATATTTAATGGTTGAATTAGTGAATAAGAATATTTAGGCCCATGAAGAATATAAGCTACTAAATCATTATTATATTTTAGTGAGAATGTTTGTGTCATATTTTCATGGTAATTAAGTGGCCCAAAGGCAAGGGAATGGCTTTCTCTTCCAATTATTCTAGTAATCTGGAACAAGGCAGAAGAGATTGGCAATCACAGTCAGTTGGCTTTCCTTCTTGCAGTATCTGTTCATATAAACTGGACATCATTTATCAGCTGTGCATATCTTTTGTTTGTAACTTGGTGTGAGTGTTGTATGCCTGAACAACAGTACAAAGCGTACTCCTTGTAGATAAGAGTCTGAAATTGTGGTAAGTACTCATTATGATGAGAACAGCTTGCACTGAACAAGCAATAGCCATGCATATGTCTCTCTCAAGAAAGAAAACATCAAATTCTAGATTGAGTCTGGTAAACAGCAATAAATTTAATTGTACATGTTCTGAATATTTAGTTATTTTCCAGGAATTGATAAATATATAGATAACAAATACATATTTATTTTGTGAATGTAAATCTCTGCAAATCAAGTATAATTAATTGGATGTATGTCTATAATTAAGACAGAGAGGAAAAAACAGAGATATTTTTCTTTGCTTTGCTGTATTTTGATAATAAATGTCAGTAGGCCACAGGCCATATAGACTCATCAAAATTAAAATATGGTAAAGATGAGCTTTTCTCACTGACTTTCTTTATAAATTTCCTAGTCTTCAAATGTCTATTCTGCATGGTAGTAATTTTTCCTTTAGGAATTTTGGATTCCCTCCCTCCATTCCACTGGCAAAACCCCAAATACTGACTTCTGCTGTGTTCTCTAATAAGAGATGCTTTAGTTATATGCAACAGTACAATAATCCTTTGATCAATTCCCCTGGTGGGAAGAACCACCATTTTCGTCTTTTCCCGGGAGTCTAAAGTTGTGGCTGAACTTCAGGTCTGGCAGAATTCAGGTGTAATATCTCTGTAATTTGAGCTTAACTTTCCTTTTAATTGGGATTTGATTTTGACCCAGATGAAATCTTATTTTTAAATTAGTGCAGTAATCCTAACATTCAGATTTTAACCATCAATAAAGAATGAATTTAAAAGTGATTCTTTCTCATGAGATCATGGATAAATTGATCATGAATTGGCATCTTAAAGATTTCCAAACACTACCAGTGCAGGGATAGCAATCACCTATTGCCCCTTCTGATCTCCTTTCCACCCTTCTCTACCCTCCCTCTTTCTACCCAGGAGGCTGCCTGTGAGGGCTACACAGGGGCTCCTGTGCCCTCTGACTTCCGCCAATGGCAGAGTCCCAGCAGGAGATTCAAGGGAGGGAGGAGAATGAGGTCAGGCTAATTATTCTCCTGGTTCCCTCCTTGTGGGGTTGCCTTGGGCTGCCTGTGCCCCTCGACCTAAGGTCATGGTTCTTCACTATATGACTTTTCTCCTTTTGGGTTCCTGTAATCAATCCTTCCTCTCTTTTCCCTTAGGAGTGGTAACAGTTCTGCTGCTACCAACCCCAAATTACAGCTGTATCCCTTGTAGTTCCCCTACATGGATCCATAGCTTTGCAAATTGTCCTTTTAAATAAGTCTCTGGAAATTATCCTTATTTGAATGTGCCATTGGTTTCCTGTTGGGACCCTGTCTGATGCAAATGCTATCATTTCTTAGATTTTGGATACTAGTAACTATTTTTGACCAATTACATACTATACAGAGATCACCTAAGTAGTCAGTGGAGCAGACACAAAATAAAAGGAAAGGTCTGCCTTCTGGGGGATCTATCATGTGAGATAGACAAGCTTCTCCTTTACCTTATTCAGTATTCAATCAACATTTATTGAATAGCTGCTGTAAACCAGACATGGTATATGAATCTGAGGCAAATATAGAGGTGAACACTGTTTGATCTTTGTTACTATGTATCTCTATTTTAACTGTGTATTTACTATTAAATACTTGAGAGCTTTCTCAAGTATTTCTTAAATACTTAAGAAAGTAGAAAATCACCAGCCTGTCTGGTTGTGCCTGATGCTCGGTCCTGACCTGTTCTGTTCTTACTTCCCAACTCTTTAGTTCTGTACAGTGACCTCTGTGATTTTCAAGCATGACTATTTCCTGAGCCCATAACAGGACCTCTTTTGTGCCTTCATCTCTCTGAATGGAATCTTGTAGAGTGTCAAGGAAACCCTTCTGGAAAGAGACAGAAGATTTCAGTAGAGTATAAGTCTTTTCTTTATGTTAGCATTGGGTACAACATATTTGGTTGGGAGCACTTCGGAAGAAGGGGTGTATGATTAAATAGATTTGGGCAATTGTCTTTAAAAAATTTCTTCACTGTAGAAGACTGGTGACTTTTGGGACATTTTGGGAAAACTTGCTTTGTGTAATTGAGTTGTTTCCACTAGAACCTCAGGTTGTAGTAATTTTTCCCTGCATGCCTAACAACCCAGAATCGCTGTAAGGGTCAGAAGACACAGAATTAGGCAGGTCAAGAAGGATGTGGCACTCCTATCCTGTGCTGGGGGAGGAATGTATGTGAGTGACCCTGTGTAGTTAGTAAGACCTTGTGGTCATCTTTAACATCATCATGTGATGATGTTCTGGCAGTCCTGTACCTTGTGTTCCTAACAGGAGACATCAGCAATTTACATGATAGCCACTGTTCTTCTGGATATTTCTGGGGATGGGATGGGGGCTTTGTACCCTATGATGACCTAGTTTGAGTAAATTCCAAGTGCCATATGGGCACCAGAAGGAAACTCACTGCACCTTCCTGAAGGACTAGGACTTGTTTTGTTTTTAAGATTTTATTTGTAAGTACTCTCTATACCTAACATGGGGCTCAAACTCACAATCCCAAGACCAAGAGTTGCATGCTCCTCTGACTAGTGATGAAAAAGTTGTGATAGGCTGTGCAAGGGTTTTGTGGAAACCTTTTACTCTCTAGTCTCCTTTTGTTACTCTACCTCCTGTTCCAAGTGTTTCTCAACTCTTTTTTTTTTCTTGACTTATCTTGCTCTTTCTTTGTGGGTGAACAAAACATGATCGGTAGTTGTATGGTTTCATCTAAACCAGAGTCTGGGAACATCTGGAGACATTTTTGGTTGTCACAAAGGGGAGAGTGCTACTGGCATCAGTGCATAGAGGCCAGGGACGCTGCTAAACAGCCTACAATGCACAGAAAAGCCCCCCCCACCCCCCACCCCATGAAGACTCCTCTGGCCCCAAACATTAATAGTTCCAAGGTTGAGAAATGCTAATCTAGACTCTAATCTGTTCAATAGAACTTTCTATGATGATGGAAATGCTCTATACAGTACTCATTACTTTTTGTGGCTATTGAACATTTGATTTGTGGCTTATAAAACTGAGGAACTAAATTTTTAATTTAATTTTATTTTAGTGACACAATACCTAGAGGTTACAATAGACAGTGCAAATCTAGACCAGGGGTTTCCTGTCTGAATATGTTGGCTTACAAATGATGAGCAGAAGATGGTGGTACCTGAAAGCAGGAGGGTCAATAAGGGAATTTAGGGGAAGCTGCAAGGGGAGTGTCTTCCAAGAAGCCCTGATTCTGAAGGTAGTTTTGGTCTCCGGTGGACAAGACGGAAGGTGTAGAGGGGCCCTGTCATCAGGAAATTTATCTGAGGCAGAGCCCAGAAAGTCATGTAGTGCCTTGTGTTTGAAAGATTAAGCCCATATTTATTTCAGAATGGACAGAGAGTTGGATAAATTGTCTAGAAGGAAGAAGAAACTTAAGTTAGTGCATAAAAAATATATATATAGAGAGAAGAGAAGATAGTGGCCAAAGTAATGAGGAAAGAGGATAAAGAGATGTGAAAGGAGAAAAGATAACCCATGTTGGGAGTGGAGCTAGAAGAAAAATGTGGACCAGGTAGGTGAAGGGCAGCTTTGTGGAAGAAAATTAGTTATCAATTCTCCACTCCCTCCTCCTTTCCTCCATTTAGCTTCACTAAATTTTTCTTCTTTTTCTCCTCCCCTTCCTCCTCCTCTTCTTTTTCTCCTCCTCCCCCTCCTCTCCCCTCTCCCCTCCCTCTCCTCTACCTTCTCCTCTGTCTTCTTTTGTAGCCAGGTATATCATTTAGGGTTCCAGGAGGAAACACATGCCATGCTCAAACTGGAATGGTTTGTGTTCATAAAGTGACTAGTTATGAAGGTGTAGGCAGAATGTAGAGCAGCAAAGGGGTAGTACAGGACCCCAAGCTGGCCACAGAGGTGTGTTCTTATCACTCCTAGACCCGAGGTGCTAGGGGAGGGAGCCACAGAAGTTTCAGAGATCAAATTAGGGGAATCTCTGGTGTTCTATTAGGCTAGGGGGAATATGGGAGGAGTAAAGAATAAGAATTAGATGAGTAAGGGCAACTGGGTGGCTCAGTCAGTTGTGTCTGACTTCAGCTCAGGTCATGATCTCACAGTTTCTAAGTTTGAGCCCTGCATCAGGCTCACTGCAGTCAGCTCAGAGCCCACTTTGGATACTCTGTCTCTCTCTGTCTCTCTCACTGCCCCTGCCCTATGCATGCTCTGCCCCTCAAAAATGAATAAACATTAAAAAAAAGAAAAGAATTAGATAAGTAGAAGGAGAGTCTGTGCTACGCCATGTTAGCCAAGCCAAAGGTAGCAGAGTTAAAGTATGAAGAGGGAGGTGGGGGTGTGGAGGGAGTCTTGAGAATGTAGCAATTAATAGTATTAAATGCTGTAAAGCAGAGGTTCCCAATTTTTATGGTCTTAGGAATTCTTTACATTCTTAAAAATTATTGAGGATCCCAAAGAATTTTTAAGTGAGTTATATCCACTGGTGTGCTGGTAAAGCACTTCTCCAAAATGAAAACCCTGATTTGTGGGTTTGCCAATTTCTGTGGTGTAAACTCCCAGCATGGACTATTTCAGGCTATGGACAGCTGTCTGAAAACTGGCAGGAGTCATCTCTAACACACCACTGTATATCTACTGATATTTACCATAATGATATCTAAAACTAAGATTTAAAACTACTTATTTCATTTGAAAATAACATAATTTATTAGATGCTAATACAAATAACGTAATTTTATGAAACACTCTTCCAAAAGAAGAAATGTAATGACAGGAACATTGTTTTACATTTTTTTACAAACAGAGAACAAGTGTCTTCTCACATCTACTTCTGCATCAATCTATTACAATATCACATGTCAGATAGCCTCTGGAAGACTCCACTGTATACGGGAGAGAATGAGTAAAAAAGATAAGTTCCATCTTAGTAGTATTATGAAAACAGTTTTAATCTTGCAGACATCCTGAAAGGATTACAGATACCCCCAGAGGTGCCTATATCATTCTTTGAGAACTACTGCTCTAGGAGTGAGCCCCCAAATTTTATTGATTACATATATTCTTTTAATGTTTACTTATTTATTTTTGAGAAAGGTTGAGAGAGCACAAGGGGAGGAGGGAAAAGAGAGAGAAAGAGACACAGAATCTGAAGCAGGCTCCAGGCTCTGTGCTGACAGCTCAGATGCGGGGCTTGAACCCACAAACTGTGAGACCATGACCTGAGCCAAAGTCGGATGCTTAACCAACTGTGCCACCCAGGTGCCCTAGTGATTACATATAATATTAATAAGTTTGAGTAGTTATTAACCACTTTTTCAATATGTTATACACGTTGTAAAACAATATACATATTATTGTATATATATATAAATTATATATATATAATATTTATTTATATATATATAAATATATAAATTATATATATATATAAATTATATATTATACTATATGTGTACTTATTATACACAAGGAGTGGAGGGTAAAGAAGTAGAGACAAACTGCTCTGATGCTTGGTGAGGGGCAGAAGGACAAATTATTGATTTTCTTGGTCAGGCAAGGACTAGATAGACATTTGAAGCCCTTGAAAAGAATGGAATAGTCAGGGGTACCTAAGTGGCTCACTTGGTTAAGGGTCTGACTCTTGATTTCGGCTCTGATCATGGTTTCACGGTTCAGTTCGTGGGATTGAGCTCCACATCGGGTTCTGCACTGACAGCATGGAGGCTGCTTGGGATTCTATCTCTTCTTCTCTCTCTGCCCCCCCCCACCCCCAGCTCATGTGTGTGTATGTGTATGTGCATGTGTGTGCACGCGCATGCACACACTCTCTCTCCCTCAAAATAAATAAATAAAAAAGAATGGAATAATCAAGACCCTTTAGAGAAACCAATCAGCAATGCAAGCATTAGTTATCTTTGGTATCTCTTACAAGAGTAAAATAAAAAAAACAAAGATATTTTGTTTTGAGAACTGTTTTTATAACAGAATCAGGCAATACAAATAGTTAATACTTGAGTAGAGCTTTGTTTATTTTAAGTAGGTCAGAACAAGTCATTCTAATGGTTTTGAATTGGCATGAACAGGCAGGACTGGCCTCTCCTTTTGCAGTTACTCCTCTTCGCACAAGAGCATATTTCTGCAAATGAACCATTGGAGATAAACCTCAGCAAAATGATAAATTATGCCTAAAGTGGCACCTACCCACTTGTCTGCTAAATATTTCTTTCCCTCCTCCAGGCACATGTGCTCCTCAATACGAGAACTTTATTCTAAAGGCATTAGACTCAGCTAGATACCACTAATCCCAGGAAAGAGCTCAGCTAATAACATGTTAAGATGTCAAGCATTGGAGGCATATCCATTTTTGCTGGCTGCTCAGTGGGAGAGAAGATTTCAATAGCCATGGGAAGACATCTTTATTACTTGAATGTTAGTGAGTGTGAAAGAAAAATAGGAGTCAGGCAGATAATTGCCAAGCCAAGCCACAGAGGCAAGTGTCTAGCCCACTAACTCTGAGAAATATGTTGTGCGGGCTTTAACATATATTGTAAAATTATGACAACAACTACAAAAATATGTTTTATTTAGTATTGACTAAATGCCAGTAGTTGTGTTATGAGCTGACGTGTGTTACCTCCTTTAGTCCATGAAAGAACCCAGCAAAGTAAGTGATATTATCAACATTTTGCAGAGGATGAGGCTCTGAGAAGTAGAGGAACTTACACAAGGTTGCTCAGCTTATAAGAGAAGGAAGAGAAGGGCAAATCGACAAAGAATCTTCTCTTTTACCCCAATGACAATAGGATGGTTGTACCAGTGATGATCCAAGACGACAGAGCAGTCAAGACATTTGCTTGTGGTTTGCAGTTTTCTAATGTAATTTTATAACATTAATTGTGCCAAGAAGAAGTGAGAAAGTATCTGGGTTGTAAATAATTTCTCCTCCCATTTATCTTTCCACTAAAACTAAAAACAAACAAACAAACAAAAAAAAACTTTCCTCACACTTGGATCCAAACCACATTTCTTCTGAAATAGTTGGCTCAGGCTTATATCTTCTCTCAAAGCCAAATTACTCTGTTATTGTCCCATCTTTATGGAGAGTAAAACAAGAGCAATGACTTATTTCTCTTTACTCACTACACACGCATGGACTTTTTCTCATAAATACGAATTTTAATTTTTAAGTAAGCAAATAGCCATTTACCAATCTTTTGCTCATCCTGGTGTCAGAAAGTGGGCAATTCTTTTCCCTGACTGGCTAAAGCTGAAACATCAAGGAAATTTCTGTATGAGGGATTACTTAATACATTGGAATTATTTGTTTTACCTACTCTTCCTGCACCTGCCATCAGTGATTTTTCACCAAGATAGCCTAATTATTGTGGTTCAGTCTCCAAGCTGCCTTAGTAAAGGTGCTTCCACTCTCTGCCACAGTTTCTTTATAATACTTGCTTTTTACACAACCCAGTTTTAGAATCTCAGAAGTGACAGGAGATGTTATAGGAAGACTGGAATGATCCCATTGGCTTTGTGAAATCTTGGACACACACACTTGGAAAACCAGTAAGCTCTTTGAGGCCAAAAACAATGAATT
The DNA here is from genome assembly GCF_018350195.1 of Panthera tigris. Classification (NCBI taxonomy): domain Eukaryota; kingdom Metazoa; phylum Chordata; class Mammalia; order Carnivora; family Felidae; genus Panthera; species Panthera tigris. Next base: position 44,020,613 of record NC_056671.1, read on the forward strand.
ATTCTTCTGTTAACCTGGCATAAGAACTCCTTGACATATAACAGGCACATTTATCAACATCTTTAAGACAAAAATAATTATCCTTGCAAAAGCTCTCACCACCTGGTATAAGGTCTGCTGGATACATAGTAGGCACCTGGGAAATGTTTGTTAAGCAGAGGAAAGAAATATGAGCTGCTTGATCTGCAAGAATACCAAAGCAAACCTGGTGAGGCCAGGGCATCTGATTTGTGAAATGGGGGAGAACGTATTGTAAATGTATGACTACTCAGTATCTAATTTCCTGTTTCATGGTTTGTATTCTGTGATAATTTTATTTATTTTTTTAATGTTGATTCATTTATTTTTGAGAGAGAGAGTATGTGAGCAAGGGAGGGACAGAGAGAGACCACAGAATCCAGAGCAGGCTCCAAGCTGTCAGCACAGAGTCCAACACAAGGCTCGAACCCACAAGCCCTGAGATCATGACCTGAGCCAAAGTCGGACGCTTAACCAACTGAGCCACCCCGGCACCCCTGTATTCTGTGATAATTTTAGATCAAAGTCAGCAAACTTTTTCTCTAAAGGGCCAGATAGTAAATATTTCAGGCATTGTGGGTCAACCATATGTCGTCTCTGTTGCAATTACTCAGCCCTCCTATTATAGTCTGAAAGCAGATGTACACAATATGGAAATGAAGGACCATGGCTGTGTTCCAATGAAACTTTATTTACAAAAACAGGCATTAGGCTGGATTTGGGCCAAGGGCCATGGTTTGCCTACTCCTAATTTTAGGGATTGAAAGTTAATGGCTTTTTAAAAACGTATCAAAAAAATACTTAGTGGTTATTAACTGGACTTATTGTGGTGATCATTTTGCAACATATACAAATATTGAATCATTATGTTGTACACCTGAAACTAATATGTTATATGTCATTTATACCTCAATTTTAAAAAGGAGATACTGGGACACCTGGATAGTCAGTTAAGCATCCGACTCTTGATTTTGGTTCAGGTCATGATCCCAGAGTCATGGGATCGAGCCCTGTGTCAAGGCTTAAGATTCTCTCTCTCTCTCCCTTCTCTCTCTAAAATTAAAAATAAATAAATAATCTGTTCTTTAAATAAAAAGATACTTTGTGAGTCAGTTTCCTATCTTGAAACAAAATGAGCATATGTAAAAGTCTTTAAAAGTAGATATGGCCTCTATAATCATTAATATAGGTCAATGGATTCAGCATGTAGGTAGAGGATAGAGAGGTAAGGGTTTCATTTAGTGAGATGTCCCATTAATCTACTCATTAGTTTAAGAGGTTGGTTGTTAAGAGTCGGTATTCCTTGACCCACTAATTTTTCTTCTCAGACTATATTGTAAATAATCAGCAATTAAGGTAAATATGTACAGATATTTAACATATTATCACTTAAAAATTTATAGGAACCATTTATATGCTCAATGTTAGAAGAATAGTTAAGTATATTATGATATACCTACATGCAAAAATACATCATTACCAGCCTCCTGCCACATTTTTGGGGCCCAGGGCTAGAGGACAAATGGAGGCTCACATAACATGTCTAAATAAATATTTAAAAGTTTTAAATCAAGCTAACAGACTCTTAGAGAATGTTTCATCCTCCTACTTTGATAAATACACCTTCTAAATGGCCTAGAAGGCCAGGTTTAAATTTAGAATTCTCAGATTCTTTGGAATGCCATACTAGAATATATGGCATAGGGAGAGCCAGCCCCCTACTCCTTCTAGTTCTGTTTTAGTACCACCAAGAAGAGACTTACACATGCTTGTGAGGACACTCAACTCTCATCCAAAGTCCATCAACACCCTTGGACCACTTGGTTACTCCTTAGGTCTAGAGTGTATAGTGCTATGTAATCAGCCCTCAGGGGATAGACTAGAGAAGAGGTCTCAGCAGGGCCTTTTGGTCATGGAATTCCAGGATTCCAAGTACCTTGAGAATAATCTAGAAGGTTGACATAGATTCTATGTGTATACATCCTCCTTTTTCTGTGAACCCCTTATCTCAAGCTGGAGGAAGGCCTGAGCAGGGATGCTGTAAAACACAGGGTCCCAGGCAACCCGGTTTAAGGGCACTACTGTCCATATGTTTAGTAAAAGGTTTTAGTAACATGATTTAGTAACATGAAAACATGAGAAATGTTTTCACTATGGTTTTATGTGAAAGAGGTTTAATGGTAAATATTCAGACTGATCTCAATTATGTGGAGAAAATGTACACAAAAAGAACTAGAAAAGTAGAACTAGAAAGAAACATGCTAAAATGTTAAATGTAATTGTCTCTGAGTCCTGAGGTTAGGGTGACTTTTTAAGTATTTGAAATGTTCCTCTACTCACCATATTTCGTATAAAGAGTATGTGTTGCATTGATAATCCAGAGAAAATGGCTTATAAAACACTTCCTAAAATTTTGACCAAGAGTCTTAATAAATGCAGTAGAGTACTACAATAATTGGTTTTCATTATCATAGTTCTGAGGAGGCTGGAAAAGCTTACTTTTCACTCTCCTTTTGACCTTTAAAGTAGCATTTATTGCCTTTCTTTGGTTTAGATCTCATCCTGAGTTTTTACTAGCTGTGTAACATTAGGGAATCTTCGACCTTCTCTAAGACTCAAGTTTCATTTTTGGAAAATGGGGGTAATAATAGCTATATCATAAGATGTTTGTGGGGAGTCATGGTAATAGCATATGAGGCGGACTTGGGGTGCAGGAAGCCCCTTGTGCTACTTTGCTATCCTTACCAGCCCCTCCCCCATTCTATGACCTGTGGGCTAAGGGCACAGCAGAAATAGAAGTGCTCTTTCAGGACATTTGCAAATTAACAGGAAAGATAACACGTAAAACTTGTAATGATCATCTAGAGAACAATATTCAAACAAAATCTAAGTACAAAGAGTGAAACAAAGACGGTTGTGACTGGTGGTGGTGGGGCCCATCAGCAATTCATTTTTTCTGCAACCTGTGACAGTTTCACACACACAAAGAAATGTTTATGCATTTATGTTAGGGTAACTTAAATGAGGTTTAAACCCAGAACTCCCTGAGACTATGACTGGAGTTTCCATGATCTTGGATACATTTGTTAACTGGATAGAAAGGCACACACAATAGAGACATCTCTTCAAAATTCACTTGGAGGCTGGGTGGAGGATGTAGCTATTAATTTTACTGTAGAGTGAGTTCCTACCTATAGTCTACTTATGGCAGTAACCCAGAGAAGCATATATTTGTGACAAGCAAAAAACAAATCTGCCTCTTTTAGTACTTGTGTTATTGAAGGCATCAGCAAAACTAGGGCATGAACAATGTCCTTTTGTTCCAGTCTTTGTCTAAGTGATGGAAGAGAGCTCTGTTTCATATTATAGAAAATCGGAAAAGGTGCAATATTATGTTTAAAACACTCTTAAGATTACAGCTGAAATTTGTCTCCCAGATCTTTTTGTCTCTACCAAATAGCAGTGACTCATTTTGATGGTGACTGAAGAGATGAAGCCGCTACTAATGGATAGAACACCAGGCACAGAGATTATTATTCCCACTTTATCCACAGGCTTTTGTGTTCTTGGGACTTCCTGAGCTTTCTTTCTCCCATGTTTACTGGCAGTAATAACCACCCCTTGCTACTGGGCTCTTATAAAAGATAATAAGTAATGTTTCCAGAAGTTGTTTTAAGTTGTTGAAAAGAGAGTGTCTATAGAAATGCAAAGTTATAGGGGTGCCTGGGTGGCTCAGTCGGTTAAGCGTCCGACTTCAGCTCAGGTCTTGCGGTCCGTGAGTTCGAGCCCCACGTCGGGCTCTGGGCTGATGGCTCAGAGCCTGGAGCCTGCTTCCGATTCTGTGTCTCCCTCTCTCTCTGCCCCTGCCCCGTTCATGCTCTGTCTCTCTCTGTCTCAAAAATAAATAAAACGTTTAAAAAAAAAAAAAAGAAATGCAAAGTTATATTGCCATTATTGTTACCATCACTAATTACTATGACTTTTTAAAAATTGATTTTTATTACTGTTTCTTAGCAATTGGATATAAGTTTGTTGAATTAAACACCTTCTTTCCTAATACATTTTTAAAATTCTCCTATCCCAAGTTATGTAATGTTTAAAAAATAATCACAAACTCATTATACAATAATTTTGTAATAGTAAAACAATTATCAGTTTATTGAGTGTATTTCATGGGACTAACGATTATGATTTCATACTCCTATTCCTTCCAGCTCTGAAGTGAAAAGCACTGAGAGCAGACCTGAAGGCAGTTGAGGCTTGACTGTTTATATCTGAATACCCTTGGTTAAGTCTCTAACTTGGCTGATCTGTTTCTTCATGTAGAAAATGAGATTAAATCATGTCCCCTAGGATTGGTATAAGGGTTAAATGAGATGATACTTGTGAAAATGGCCATTTTCAGAATTTAGTATGTATTAAGTATTCAACAAATATCTAGAGAATCTAAATCTGTTTTATCAGGCCACAGGAAAAGAAGGAAGTTAAGGCTAAAACAACTAATGGTGTACTAGTCCTGAAATTCAGATGAAGACTTCATGGTCTATAGGGAGTCTTGTGGGTTTTTTGTTTTTGTTTTTTCCCTAAGATATAGGCACCTAATGACCTTAAAAACTCTACCTATCCTTTCTACATTCTTGTAAGTGTATGCCTCTTAAAAACTGGTCCAAATTCTTCCAAGAACTAGTGTGACCTTGACTAGAAGATGCATATGTATGGGTAAAAACCAGTTATAATTGGTTTCCAGTTCCAATACCTAAAATTTAGAAAATTCAAAAAAATGTAAATCTAATGCACATGAAACTCAGATACTTTTTTGAGCATATCCTGTTTTCTACCTTCATGAAGAAGGAATAAATGATAAGTTAGCATGCCAATGCCAGAGATTTATTCTAAAAGCAATATGTGGGATGTGTCAGATTCAGATTATAGTGATAATACTTTTAACCTTGTAAGAGTAACCAAGGCTCTCCATCTCATATGTAAAACATGCTTGCCAGATGCCCACAGACAGCACACTGGTAGCTGAATGAATGATCATGGCCATTACCTAGTAGTCCAGGAATTTCTCTTTCCAGGTGTTATGTATGTTTGTTCCCAAGCATGTATTTGTTAGTTATTGTGCACAATTTACACAGTAAATAACCAATAAAATATAAATTTAAAAAATAGTTATTATGTCTGTGAAAACTAGGTTAAACAATTTGGACAGACACAACAAAGGTGAGTTACCAAAACAATTCCTGTTGAAACAGGTGTGGTGAAAGTACTGTGAAAGGTCTTGATAGGGAGAATCATAAAAATCTAGAAGTGTTCTGGACTTACATCATTTGATAAGTGTATTTGAATTCTTATTTCACTCTAAACACATGGAAACTAGAAAGTATAGATAATTCATGAAGGATGTGGTTCATCAGAGGAACCACCAAACTGTTGACTCATACCCGAAGTACAAGACCATTCCTTTCTTTCAAAGATTGGTAAATGAATTCATATCTATGTTTCAAGTTAAATGTATAAATGGATCTTTGCGTGTGTGTGTGAGAGGGTTTCTTTTTTACAGTTAGGGTTCAATCAGGGCAACAGAGCCACTATGAATGTTATAGGAAAAAAGGAATTTATCCTAGGAATTAGAAATTACACAAATGTAGAGGGCCTGGGAACATGAAGTTCTGAAAGGAGGAGCAGAGATTCATGGAGTCACTAACCAGTCATCCTGAAACACTGGTGTGCGTGAACAAATAGAAACTGGTGGAAACCAACCATGGCTTGCTCTTAAAGCAGTACTTCACCTCATGGAGAGTCTGTTGCCTCATTGTGCTGTTCTGTGGAGCCACAGCCAGAATCAGGTGGCAGACGTGGAGTCACTAATGGCTAGCAGTCCAGACAAAAAGCTTAGATGAGGAGCAGAGGAGAGCAAGAACAAGCAGAGAGCCACTTTGGTACCTGTAGCATCTGTTGCTGCTTCTGAATGCAGTGACATTATAAGGGTAATGGCTGTTTCCTCACTTCCACCTCCCCAAACTCATACCAACCTCCTCCACATCTGCCAACTCGATACAGAGAAGGAGACTCTGGGAGACATACTTTCTAAGATAACCCAGTTGGCAAAGCCCAATCTTGCACACCCACTTACTGATTCTTTCAGTCAATCAACCAATCATGGTCCCTAGTCATGCCAAATTAAGAGGCATCCTGCTATTATAAGCTCTACCATCTACAATTAAGTAAGTTGATAAGTGATGTTAGGAAATTATGCCTTAGGCCCTATAATCTTGTATTGTATCTTCAGAATTAACAGATAAAATTTGAATTATTAGATAGTTTTAGAATTAATTTATTGGGTAGGATTTCCAGTTTTAGTTACAGAGGAAAGTTAGTATTTTTTACCCTCTTTTCTTAGAAATCCCACAATGGCAACTAAGAGGAACAAAAATTTCCCAACTTGGACAAACCTAGAAGACACCTGAAACCCCTAACTCCAATATAGGAGAAAGCATTGCCAAATACAATGAAGGTAAAACTAGGGCATAGGTAGACACTTAGGAAGACCCTATGGCTGCAGATCTGAAACCAAGCTGACAGAACAGTTTGAATAGTTAAGTATGTGGGACAGTCTTGTGGGCAAAACCAATAATTCTTTGTTTGGAACAATGAGAGCCGGTATACAAGCAGATGCAAGAGCTCCTCTGGAACTGGTTTGGCTAAAGAAACAAAAGTAGCCGAACAAAGAATGCCAGGGAAATAACATTTGTACAAAACAGTCTGCAAGTGAGACAGAGTAAAAAGAGACAATAATTTGAGTAGGCCTTAACTACTGCTCTCTTCTCATTAAGGAAAAGTTAAAGCATAAAGTTTGACACATAAATTGTGTCAAAGAGTAAATTCCTGCTAGCTCAAAATATGATCCTAGTTCTTTTCCCATATGAATCTTTTATGAATTGTTGATCCTAGAAGAACTCATCTCATTTAAGAATGAAAAATAATCAAAAAGGAAACTACACAGAATATGTACAAAGTTATAATTAGTAAAAGGGAGAAAAATGATAGAGAACAAAGAGAAGAAAAAAAATATTGCCTCAGATGAACATACATAAGTTGTTAACAAGCATCCCATACATTAAATATATGTACGTATTTATTTAAGGTTATAATCACTGCTAAAAAACAAGTGTTTCAGCAAAGATACAGGAGCTCAGGAACTATATAGCAAGTCAGGAGAAGGAATGAATATGGTAAAACTCAGAAAAGAAGCAGAGGAGAAAAATAAAACTATTTTAGCAAAAAGGCCTTGACAGTACCCCCTCCCCCCGCAAAAAAGACATTTCAAAAGTACAAGAAGGGACAAGAAGGAGGATTGAAAGGGAAAGCAAAATAAAATAATAATAATCTAGAAGAATTATGGGGAAAATAATAAATATGGAACATAGGAAAAAGAAATCGATATCCGTGTAACTGATGCCCCTAAAGGAGATTTAAAATAAGAATAAAAATAGGGGCACATCATAAAAATGGCTGGCCCAGTTGGTAGAGCATGCTACTCTTGAACTTGGTGTTGTAAGTTTGAGTCCCACGTTGGGTGCAGAGATTACTTTAAAATATTACCATCAACTGATGAATGGATAAAGAAATTGTGGTTTATATACACAATGGAATACTACGTGGCAATGAGAAAGAATGAAATATGGCCTTCTGTAGCAACGTGGATAGAACTGGAGAGTGTTATGCTAAGTGAAATAAGTCATACAGAGAAAGACAGATACCAGATGTTTTCACTCTTATATGGATCCTGAGAAACTTAACAGAAGACCATGAGGGAAGGGAAGGAAAAAAAAAAAAAAAAAGAGGTTAGAGAAGGAGGGAGCCAAAACATAAGAGACTCTTAAAAACTGAGAACAAACTGAAGATTGATGGGGGGTGGGAGGGAGGGAAGGGTGGGTGATGGGTTTTGAGGAGGGCACCTGTTGGGATGAGCACTAGGTGTTGTTTGGAAACAAATTTGACAATAAATTTCATATTTAAAAAAAAAGTACATGAAAATAAATAAATAAAATATTAAATGGGGAGCATTGTCAAACAAATGATGATAAACCTCCTTAGGATGTACTGTATGGGTAAATGCTATAACTGTTACAGAAATTATATGAAATCCCTAAAGCTTTATTGTAAAGCTGTTGTTTAACATTCTAATTACAATGTTGTGTGTCACAGAAGTAATAAATATATAAAATCTTAAAAAATAAAAAGAATGAAAACAATACAAGTAGTATTTAAGAAGCCTCATCAGAAACTAAAGAAATATTTGATCAACAGATTGGAAACACTGCTTCCTAGCTTAAAACAATTAAAGCACAGTAACAAACATAAAGATATATCCTAATAAACTGAATGGCTTTTGAAGATCAAGAAAGGCAAAAGGAACGAGTCATCTATAAAGGGGAAAATCAGGCCAGTCTGAGACTTCTGAAGAGCAGTATTCAATTCTAAAAGACTAAAAGATAGATGATATATATAGATATGCAGGGAAAAGGTATAACTACCTACCCCCAATTTTATACTCAAGCAAACTATCACTTAACTCAAAAGTAATAGGCAGATATTTTTAAACATGTAGGGACACAGGAATATAGCTCCTGAGAGTGTTTTGTGAATATTCAATAAACTGTCACAGAATCAACTAGAGGAGCACATTAAATCTGTTAAATTGTGGAACTACGACTTTAAAATATTTGGGAACAGAAATCAATTTAAAAACCTAAAAGTGAGGGGCGCCTGGGTGGCTCAGTCAGTTAAGCATCCGACTTCGACTCAGGTCATGATCTCACGGTCTGTGAGTTCAAGCCCCACGTCGGGCTCTGTGCTGACACCTCAGAGCCTGGAGCCTGCTTCAGATTCTGTGTCTCCCTCTCTCTGACCCTCCCCATTCATGCTCTGTCTCTCTCTGTCTCAAAAATAAACAAACATTAAAAAAATTTTTTTAAAAACCTAACAATGATATTTAAAAGAATTCAGGGGAAACAGAGAAAGAATGTTGTATATGAATAAAGAACACTGAAATCCTCATTTCTTATGGCTAATGGTCAAAAGGTATAATTTAAAGCTGATAAATCAGTGATTGTTGCTTGAGGAGTTAAGATGGTGGAGCAGTATGGGGACCCTGAGCTTGTCTTGTCCCTGAAACACAGCTAGATCAGCATCAAACCATTTTGAACACCTAGGAAATTAATCTGAGGATTAATGCAAAAATCTGCATAACTTGAGCCACAGAACTTGGCAGGTACAAGGTGCGGAGAGGTGAATTGGGGGGAAGAAAAGCTGCAGAGCTGTGGAGTGTAGGGAGCCATTTTTGCAGAGAAAGCTGATAAGAATAGAGAAGTATAATTAAAACTATAATTAAAACTAGAAAAATATTAAAATCAGGTAGAAGAGTAAATTATGGGAAGAAAGACACATGTACTAAACTTGTCATTACTCACAGTTTGGAGTCAGTAGATATCATATAAATAGAAGATTAAATATAATCTATAAAGTTACACAAACACAAAACAAACACAAAACACTTTAAAATTGCCAAAAGAAACATACACGTGCACAGAAAGCAAGATGGCTCACATCATAAAAGATTATTTTTGTTTTAAAAAAATTTTTTTTTAATTTTTAATGCTTATTTTTAAGAGAAAGGGAAGGAGACGGCACAAGCGGGAGAGGGGCAGAGAGAGAGGGAGACACAGAATCTAAGCTATCAGCACAGAGCCTGAGGCAGGGCTTGGACTCATGAATAGTGAGATCATGACCTAAGCTGAAGTCAGACACTTAACCAACTGAGCCACCCAGGTGCCCCCATGAAATATTATTTTTAAAAGAAAGAAGCAATAAAAACATAATGTGAAACATAAATAAGGTTAATTTAAGGTTAAAATTAAACATATCTATAATGTAATTAATTCATTCAGGAACGAGGGCACCTGGGTGACTCTCAGTTGAGAGTCCTTGATTTAGGCTCAGGTCATGATCTTGCGGTTCGTGGGTTCGAGCCCCACATCAGCTCTGGGCTCCATGCTAACAACCTGGGCTCTGCTTGGGATTTTCTCTCTCCTTCTTTCTCTGCCCCTGCCTCACTCACACATGTGTGCACACACTCTCTCGCTGTCAAAATAAATAAATAAACTTAAAAAATTCATTCGGGAATCACTTAAGCTCCTACTATGTACCAGACATTGCCCTCAGTATTGATCCATTTAATCCTCATGATAACTATTCATTCAAGGACCTGTTGTTATCCACATTTTATAGATGAGAAAATAGAGTCACGGCAAAGAATAGTGACTGCTTCCTATCTCACAACTTGTAAGTGAAGTAAATAGGATTAGCATCCAGGTAGTTAAGAACCTGTGTTCTTAAACACTGTACAGTGTAGCCCTAGAAACAGTTAAGGCAGCATTCAGAGAAACATTTATTGTCTAAAATGTTTATTATTAAACAAAACAATAAAAATAAGTGAGTTGAGCAATCAGGACAACAAAATAAATCCAAGGAAAGCATAACAAAGCATAAAAACAGCAAAAACAGAAATAAATTAATTAAAACACAAAAAATGGCAACACCAATAAAGTAATGCAAGGACTTGATTAGAAGGATGATAAAACTTCAGACAATAGCATACAAAAGAGGAAGAAAGCATAAATCACAGAATAAATGCTAATGAGGAAACAACCATACACAAAAAAGAGCTGGTTAAAAGAATCCTAAGAGACAATATTGATAAACTATACAAAGAAATTTTAGACTATACTGGAATAGTTCTATCTATTGGCAAATATAATTATCAAAACTGAGCTCAGAAGATCAAGAGAATCTAAACTCTAATCACAATAAATAAAATAGAAAAAAATGTTGAAGAGCAACTCTCCAAAAAAGCACCAATCCCAGATGTTTTCATGGGACAATTCTACTAACCTTCTAATAAGAAATAAAAGTTTCAGTTCTATTTAAACTATTTGAAAGAGGGAAAGCATTAAAATTCTTTTTATGATGCTATCATGACAATGGCATCAAAAACCCAGCAAAAATAGCATGAAATGGAAAACTATAGATAATTCAAAAGCATTCTAAAATGATGATATACTATTACCAAGTGAGGTTTATTCTAAGAATTCTAGAGTTGCTCAAATAATTTTCTGCGTTAATGAAAAAGCATATGATTATCTTCATTGATGTTGAAAAGGTTCTTTATAAATTCACATCTGCCCTTGGTTAAAACTCCAAAAAAAAAAAAAAAAAAAACAGAAAACAAAAAACAAGAGATGGATATTTCCCTTTCTCTTTCTTTCTTTCTTTCTTTCTTTCTTTCTTTCTCTTTCTTTTTTGCATAACACACTATTCCTTTTTTGCATGGTACACTATGTGTCCAACCCCAAACCAGCATCATGTTAAATGGGGAAATATTAGAAGCATTCAAAATAAGGATACTCACTATTACCAACTTGATTTATCATCATTGTGGGCTACTAGACCATGCAGTTAGAAAAGAGAAAGGGATTTAAAATTTTTTAATTTAAAAAAAGGAAGTGACTTTATAATTTTGCAGATGATGTGATTACCTCATAAATGCATGAGAATCAACTGAAAAGCTATTATAAACAATAAGAGAATCCAGAGAGTAATATATGGATATATGTATATGTGAATATAAGTAACGTTTGTACATACAAACAACTAACTATGTGATATACTAAAGGAAAAGATACCATTTAGATTAGCAAAACAAAAGGTAAAAAACAAAAAACCTTAGTATTAAACTTGAAGAGAAGTATGCTTGATCTAGATCAGTGGTTCTCAGCTGAGGCTGATTTTGTCACCCATGGGACATCTGGCAATATATAGAGACATTTTTGATTGTCCAGTGTCAATAATGCTGAGGTTGTAAAGGCCTGATCTAGGTAAATAAAGCTTTAAAATGCTACTCAGGACCATAGGGAAAGGCTAATCCTTCTTGGATAAGAAGCTCCAAAATGGTAATATATATAAATTTTTCCTAAATTAATATACAAATTTAATGAGATCTCAATAAAAATAACAAAATGATTTTTTTGAACCAGAAAATCTGATTCTAAAGTTCATATATGAAATCAAACAAGGAATTCAAGAAAATTCTAAGTAAGGACAGTAGCGGTATGGAGAACAATCTGTCAGATTTTTAAAAAAATGTTTATTTATATTTGAGAGAGAGAGAGACAGACAGACAGAGTGCGAGTGGGGGAGGGGCAGAGAGAGAGGAGACAAATAATCTGAAGCAGGCTCCAGGCTCAAAGCTGTCAACACAGGGCCAGCTTGGGGCTTGAGCCCATGAACCATGAGATCATGACCTGAGCCCAAGTCGGACTCTTAACTGACTGAGCCACCCAGGCGCCCCTAATATGTCAGATATTAACAAATATAACATTGAAGTCATTTAAGAGACCCAAATACCTACTGGAATTTAGATATAATAAAGGAGACCTTTCAAATCAAAAGGAGAAAGATGTATTATTCAGCAAATGGGCTTAAGTTCATCAGATGCAAATGGAAAACAAAGTTATTCATGTTCATGTCTTGTAACAAAATAAATTGCAAATGAGTTAAATATTTAAATATAAAAGAGTATAGTAGTAAACCGGATGTTTACTGCTTTTTCAGTTTGAAAATAAAAGATTGATATATTCAACCACATAGAATTAAAAATTGTATAACAATGTAGCTGAAAGTCAAAGACAAATGGTAAACTGGAAGAATATTTGTAACTCCTATCATGGACAAAATGACTAGTTCCTTAGTTTGTGATAGTTACATCAGTTCTAACGTTCTTTAAGTGATCCTTAAACTTGAGGGGATGCTTAACCTCATTCATACTAAGGAATAATTAAACAAATTAAAACTGTAATGAGCTACTATTCTTCCAAATTTTTAAATTTCTGTTTCCAGTGAAATAATACTGTTTTTGCAATTCAATTTTCCATTAATCAAAAATATAAAAGTTATGATTCTGTGGGTAAAGGTATGGTGAAACAGGCTGTCTTATACATTGTTGGTAGAAATTAATTTCTATGAAGATCAACTTGACAATATCTATCAAAAATTTAAATTCATATACTTAGCAATTCCATGAATAGGAATTTATTCTACTGAGATAACATGTTTGAGATGGTTATGTATAGAATTACTCATGGCAGACATTTTTGGTAATAGCCAAAGTTTGAATACTCACTAGTGAACTGGTTAAATCAACCACACAGTGCTGTATAGCCATGAAAGAAAGAATGTGGAAGCTTTCTATATTCTGATATGTAAAGATCTCCAAGATTTATTGTGAAGTGAAAAATGTGAGCTACAGAAGAGTGTTGTGGTATGCTAACCTTTTGTGGTAATGCATACATTCATGTATATGCGTGTATATTTATATTGCAATTCCATTCCATCTTCTCTCAAAAGAATAAACAAGAAACTAGCAATAGTAGTTGTCCCTAGGGAGAAGTATTATATACTTTTCACTATACATACAGGCATATCTTGTTTTATTGTGCCTTACTCTATTGCTCTTCACAGATATTGCATTTTTTGCAGATTGAAGGTTTGTGGCAACCCTGCATCAAGCAAGTCTGTTGGTGCCATTTTTCCAACAACGTTTGTCCACTTCATGTCTCTGTCCATTTTGGTACTTCTTGCAATATTTTAAATTTTTTCATTATTATTGGATTTGTTATGGTGTGATTAGTGTGATTAGTGATCTTTGATGTTACTCTTGCAATTGAGGCATGATGAACTATGCTTACATAAAACCGTGAACTTAGTGGATCAATGGTGTGTGTGATCTGACTGCTCCACTGACCTGCTGTTTCCCCATCTCTCCCCCTCCTTGGGCCTCACTATTCTTTGAGATACAGCAATATTGAAATTAGACCAATTAATAATTACTCTATAGTAGCCTCTAAGTGCTCAAGTGAAAGGAGGAGCTGCATGTCTCTTACTTTAAATCAGAAGCTGGAAATGAATAGTGAAGAAGGCAGTCAGAAGCCATGATAGGCTAAAAACTAGGCCTCTTGTGCCAAACAGCCAAGTTGTGAATGCAAAGGAAAAGTTCTTGAAGGAAATTAAAAGTGCTACTCAAGTGAACACACAAATGATAAGAAAGTGTAACAGCGTTAATGCTGATATGGAGAAAGTTTGAGTAATCCGGATAGGAGATCAAACTAACCATAACATTCCCTTAAGCCAAAGCCTAATCTAGAGCAAAGCCCTAACTCTCTTCAATTTTGTGAAGGCTGAGACAGGTAAGGACTTGTAGAAGAAGAGTCTGAGGCTAGCAGAGGGTGGTTCATAATGTTTAAGGAAAGAAGTTGTCTCTATAACATCAACGTACAAGGTGAAGCAGCAAGTGCTGATGTAGAAGCTGCAGCAAGTTACCCCGAAGACCTAAAGTTGGCTACAATGGAGAAGACATTTTCAATGTAGATGAAACAGCCTTCTGTTGGAAGAACATGCCATCTAGGCCTTGCCCAGCTAGAGAGGAGAAGTCAATGCTTGGCTTCAAAGCTTCAAGGGTAGGCTGACTCTCTTGCTAGGGGCTACTGCACCTGGTGACTTTAAGTTGAAGCCAGTGCTCACTGACCATTCTGAAAATCCTAGGGCCCTGAAGAATTATGTTAAATCTACTCTGCCTGTGCTCTATAAATGGAACAATAAAGCGTGGATGACAGCACATCTGTTTACAACATGGCTTACTGAGTATTTTAAGGCCACTGTTGAGGTCTACTGCTGTGAAGAAAAGATTCCATTCAAAATATTACTGCTTAGTGACAATGCATATGGTCACCTAATGGCTCTGATGGAGATGTACAATGAGATGAATGTGCTTTCCATGACTGTTAACACCACATCCATTCTGTAGCCCATAGATTATAGAGTAACTTTGACTTTCAAATCTTATGATTTAAGAAATATATTTTGTAAGGCCATAGCTGCCATAGATAGTGACTCCTCTGATGAATCTTGGCAAAGTAAATTGAAAACCTTCTGGAAAGGATTCACCATTCTAGGTTCTAGGTGATTAAGAACATTCATGATTCATGGAAAGAGATCAAAATATCAACCTAACCAGGAGTTTGAAAGAAGTTGATTCCAACCCTCATGGATGACTTTGAGGGGTTCAAGACTTCAGTGGAGGAAATCACTGCAGATGTGGTAGAAATAGAGAACTATAATTAGAAATGGGGCCTGAAGATGTGACTGAATTGCGGTATTCTCATGATAAAATTTTAATGAATGAGCAGTTGCTTCTTATGGGTGAGCAAAGAAATTGGTTTCTTGAGAAGGAAACTACTCCTGATGAAGATGCTGTGGAGATTGTTGAAATGACAACAAAGGACTTAGAATATTACATGAACTTAGTTGATAAAACAGTGGCAGGATTTGAGAGGATTGACTCCAATTTTGAAAGAAGTTCTACTGTGGGCAATATGTTATCAAATAGCATTGCATGCCACAGAGAAATCACTCATGAAAGAAAGGGTCATTCACCATGGCAAACTTCATTGTTGTCTTGTGTTAAGAAAGTACCACAGCCACCCCAACCTTCAGCAACCACCACCCAGATCAGTTAGTAGCCATCAACTTGGAGGCAAGACCCTCTCCCAACAAAAAGTTTATGACCTGTTGAAAGCTCACATAATGGTTAGTATTTTTTAGCCAGAAAGTATTTTTAAGTTAAGATGTGTACATTGGGGGTGCCTGGGTGACTCAGTTGGTTGAGCATCTGACCCTTGATTTCAGCTCAGGTCATGATCTCATGGTTCATGAGTTCAAGCCCCACATCATGCTCTTCACTGACAGTTTGAAGCCTGCTTGGGATTCTTTTCCTCTCCCTCTCTCTGCCCATCCCCAGCTCATGTGCGCATGAGAATTTTTTAGTTGTAGGGGATCTCTAGAATTTATTCTCTGAAATGCTTAGATTTTAAAAAGGAATCATTTGACAGAAGTTTTTCAAAAAGTTACTACAGATTATTAATTGTTTAATAAGTCCAACTTTATCCTGATGATTTTGGTTATTTTCAATGTCTTGCTATGTACTAGAACCAAGCTAAATACTAGAACTATGTATAGAACTCCTAAACTCAATGGCTCCTGATTGTTGCATATTTTAAGTTCCTCTGTATCCTTTTTGAAGTTATTTTTCTATCTTCACTGTCAGTGTCAATTTTAAGTTTCACTTCTTTTTTTTAATTGTCATTGTTCTTGCCCCTGGATCTCACGTCTTTTAATCTGTCAAAGCTAAGAATCATATATCCAAACTCCCTCAAGCTGTGTCTTAAATGAGAGGAAACAAGTTTGGGTGAGTGCCTGATGGCTCGCTCCCCTTGAGTGAAGTGCAAATACATTTAAAATGTGAACTTTGTGCAGTCTGTTGTGTCTGTTTGTATACTTATCTGCTTGTATGCTTATCTGTGTTTCCACTAGTTGAGAATTCTGGGTCAATGACCCCTAGAGAGAGAAGTTGTTACTGTACTTGAATTGTTGGAAAATTTGGGCATATACATACTTATGCTTCTTGCTAATACAGTTTAATGAAATGACTGAACACTAGCACATAGATAGATGTCCAATTCATGTTTGCTGAACCTAACTGAAGAAGCACTGTATCATCCTATAATTTTGGATTAGAATAAAAGCTGTATAAGAGTTTAGTTTGCGGGAGGTTGAATGTAGATGTATCTTTCTTCAGTGTCATTTGGCTCCTAGGGGAAAATTAAATCTTGATTAAATATGAAAGGCATTAGTCATATAATAAAATAACAGGTTACTGGAAATTTTATGTGACTGGCAAATTTTGTCTCTCTAAAAACCAACCAAAAAACAAATTTTTGTTTTAACCCTTATTGTTGAAGTGTGTCTAAGGGGAATTATTCCACTTTCCTGCTCTAGGAGACCATTTCTGGCATAAGCTAGTCTAGGCCTGAGATTGTGATACATGATATCAGGGACCTGGGCCCCTTCTGTCTTTTGCTCCTCTATGTGTGGCTGTCATTCCTGAAGATGCCTCCTGGTCCAAGAAAGCTGACTTCTTGGGGTGCCTGGCTGGCTCAGTTAGAACAGCATGTAACTCATGGTCTTGGGGTCATGCGTTTGAACCCCACGTTGGATGTAGACATTACTTAAATAAATAAACTTTTAAAAAGTGGGGGGTGGGATGCCTGGGTGGCTCAGCGTCTGACTCTTGATTTGGGCTTAGGTCATGATCCCAGGGTCATGGGATTGAGTCGGGATTGTGTCGGGATTCGTACTGAGCATGGAGCCTGCTTAAGTTTCTCATTCTCTCTCTCTCTCCTTCTACTCCTTTCCCCTGCTCGTGCTCTCTCTGTCTGTCTGTCTGTCTCTCTAAAAATAAAACTAAAAAAAAAAAAGTTCCCCTAAAAATATGTTTCCTTAAAAATAAAAGGGGGGGTGCACCTGGGTGGCTCAGTCAGTTGAACATCCGACTTTGGCTTAGGTCATGATCTTGCAGTTTGTAGGTTTGAGTCCCATGTTGGGCTCTGTGCTGACAGCTCGGAGCCTGGAGCCTGCTTCAGATTCTGTGTCTCCTCTCTCTTTATCTCTCTCTCTCTGCCCCTCCCCCACTCATGCTCTGTCTCTCTCTCAAAAATAAATAAACATTAAAAAAAATTAAAAAAAAAAGATAGTTGCCTGCTTGAGCTCCTACTACCTTGTCCACACTCCTGCCACATTCTCAGTAGTAATTTTATTTTATTTTTTTATAAAAGTGAAGCAGATTCTTAACTGTAGAGAACAAACTGTTACCAGAGAGGAGGGGAGTAGGGGGATGAGTGAAATAGGTGAAGGGGATTAGGGAGTGCCCTTGTGATGAGCACAGGGTGATGTATGGAAGTGTTGAATCACTATAATATAACATTGTATGTTAACTATACTGGAATTAATATTTTAAAAATAATAAAATAAAATAACAATATACTATTTTTTAAAGGTGAGTGTGCTGGCTAATCATGTAGTTTAGTGAGTAAACCAAGTTGCTTTTCATTAAATGTCATATTAATTTTGTTTATATTTGTTAACACTGTAGTTAATCATTAATAAAAATCATCTTTTAATCTGATATAATAGATCCCCCAAAAACAGTAATAGAAGAATAAGACAGCTACTACCTTCTGAAAATGACTTGTGTTCTCTTTGATGTGGACCTCGGATATATGAAACTGATCATGAAACAAGTTCTTCCCCTTTAGAAACTTTCCCTAGCAGTAAAATAGGGGTATTTAACCCCCCTGTTGTTTCTTCTTCCTCTTTCTCTAAATGTGCTCTCATTTCCCATTTGGCACATGTAGCCTTTTGGCAGATGTCTGCTCTTCTTTTTTTCTTTTTTCACCTCTCTGTCTCATACTTAAAGACAGGTCTAGCCACAAAATCCATTGAGCCATTCGGCTTATGGAGTAAATAATGGAATTTTGCACAACTGTTAAAAATTAGAATTTATAGTAGGTGTCATAGGATTCCTTTGGTAAGGAAGTAGAAATAAAAGAATACCTTATTAAAAACCCACTGGAAAATATTATTTTTCTAAGGTTTCAATCTATTCTTAAATTCCCTTCTGGAGGGTCCAGGTGTTAGTGACATAGGGTAAACAAAAGGCCTTCAGACACATGATTCTACAAATTCACACACACAGAAACAGGGCAACACTTCCTTTACCACCCCTATCCTAATTAATGGCATGGCATTTACTCAAGTACTCCAACTAGAAACTTCCCTGTTATCGAAGGCTTTTCCTCCCCTCTCACATCCCATGTCCAGTGTGTCACTAAACCCTGCCAATTCAGGAACCTGCAAAAGTTGAATAAATGACATCGCAGCTCTACTGTCCTTTTAGTTCCTCATTGCCTCTTGCCAGACCATTTTAATCATCCCCTTCCAAGCGCTATGACATTTGACTCCTTTTCCTGTTCCTAGTCCCGTGTCTTCCATTTGGTTCCATGAATTGTCTTTTTGAAAAACAAATTCTATCATGTTACTCTTTTACCTAAAATCTTTAAAAACTCCTCTTTATATGGGGAAAAAAATTTTAAAACCTAATCGCCTTTCTTAATGTCACTTCACTCTATAATCTAACTTCCTGCCATTCTGCCTTCATGCGTTCTAAGACTCAGACACACACACAAAGTGACACCTACTTCTTTGGCCCCACTGTTTTCTTTATGTGGAATGTCTTCAACACTACCTTGTCTCTGTCATGCAAACTCCCCCTCATGTTTTAAGTCCTAAGTGCCACTCCCACCTAGGCTTCTTGTATGTTCTCTGTTATACCATGTATGTTCTCTATTACACCATGTGTGTGCTCTGTTGCACTATGTGTGCTATTATAATATGTGCATTCTCTATTATACCATGTATATTCTCTATTGCACCATGTATGCTCTATATTATATCAGGTCTTTTCTCTATTGTACTATGTGTGTTCTTTGTTACACCATGTGTGTTCTGTATTACATCATGTATGTTCTCTGTTGCACCACGTGTTCTCTATTACACCGTGTATGTTTTATATTATACCACGTATACTCTCTATTATATCATGTCTGTTCTTTATTACATCATGTTTATTCTCTGTTGCACCATGTGTATTCTCTGTTGTACTATATGCTCCCTGTTCTCTGTTATACCATGTATGCTCTCTATTGCACTATGTGTGTTCTCTGTTATACCATGTATGTTCTTTATTACACTATGTACGCCCTCTGTTGTACTATGTGTGTTCCCTATTACACTATGTTCTCCATTGCACTGGAATGCTCTCTATTACATCATGTATATTCTCTGTTACACTATGTATATTCTCTGTTGCATTGTGTATGTTCTCTATTACACCGTTCATGTTCCCTATTACACTACATGTTCTCTATTATACTGTACTCTATTGCACCATGTGTGCTCTGTATTACAGTGTATGTAGGTTGTCATATAAGGCCCTCTGAGGTATTAACCTCTTTTTTTTTTTAATATAATTTATTGTCAAGTTGGTTTCCATACAACACCCAATGCTCATCTCCACAAGTGCCCTCCTCAATGAACTGTGAATTTCTAAATTATAGTCTTATTCACAAATGTATCCTCAGCATGTAGCAATGCTTGGCAACTACAGGAACAAAATAGATATTCATTGAACTGAATAGAAATAAAAATAAGTACAGAATGTGCTTTGTGTATCCCAGTAAGACCCCAACTTGAAGACAGTGTAAAGGTAACCAGGAAGCCAGGTGGTGAAGCTGAGCTGGATGAGGCAGAATGAGGCACACGCAGGCCTGCAATAGTTCAAATAGAGTTCAGAGAAATTGTCTGTTTCCAGCCCCTGTGTCACCTTGGCCTGCTCTGTTCTTTGCTTGTTCTGCTTAATTTACTCATTCTTTTTTCTCAGTCATTCAGAAGTGACCATTTAGCTCAATTTACTGGGCCTACTCCTTTCTTAGCACCAAAATCTGGTAGTGTGTGTGTGTGTGTGTGTGTGTGTGTGGTGATAAACTCCCAGAAATAGAGCTGAATGTACCTACTAAGAGAGTTGCATGAATGAGGGGGGAAGGGGGGAATAGGGAATGAATAATAATCTGTTGGTATGTACTGAGTGTTTGCCAAATGCCAGGATTTACATTTAATCCTTACAATACCTTATAATATATAGGCACCATTATTATCTCCACTTTACAGATGAAGTAACTGAAGCAAAGAGAGACTGAATCATATGCACCCATGGAAGCAGGGGAGCTAGAATCCAGTAAATGCCTGTCTTAATCCAGAGTCAGTTCTGTGAACACAATTAGTGTTAAATATTTATGATGGACCACATTACAACTGATCCTTGTCTTACAAAGATATCTCTGAAGGGCAAAAGAATGAAATGTTTGGTTTCCCCTGTGTTTTTGTGAGTACTGGTAGGGTTTGTTTTATTTTGTTTTGGGCTTTTTTTTTTAAATGTAATTTTTTAGAGCAATTTTAGGTTCATAGTAAAATTAAGAGGAAGGTACAGAGATTTCCCATGTACATTGGTAGGTTTTTCTCATCAAGGATTTAACTCTGGGGATCATTATAAGCAAGAGAGAATTCCTCATGAACTTGGACTTAGTCTCAAGGTCCCCTTCTCAGGTATTATGCACCTGGCCTTGGGCAGAACTAATAGCCTGTTAATCAATTTCCATTCTAAGTAACTAGTAAGTGTTTATTTTATCTTGACAAGATGCTATATGATGTATGATAGACAAACAAAAATGATAAGGACTGGTTCTTGCCACCCACCCTGCTCTGTCCCAGTACACACACAATCCTGTTGGGAAGACAAGCCATTCACAAAAGAACTGTCAACCAACGATGTGGAGCTCTTGGTGATGTGAGCCCTGGTCAGATTTCTGGGTCCTTAGCTGGTGAGGGAATGCTTCAAAGTCCCTTCTGAGCTGTATGTCTGAGTTCCCCATCTGGCCCTCCTCCTGTGTTACTTTTACTACCAGTTCATTCTCAATTGATTTCCAGCTTCTCTAAATTCAAACTCTATGATATTCTGCATTCAAACTGGTTAGTGTCCCTCATTATCCACAAAGATTTTCCTAGGTCTTTACCCTGGATCTAATTCTTTTCCCCTAAATCTTCAAAGGGGTAATCAATCCTGAATATAACTCTGCAATTTAAGAAAAACCATTTTAAGCTGCTCATTGCAAAACACGTGGGTCCTGGCTGTGGACCAGCCATCAGTTGTTCTCCTTGGCTGGAGGAGGCAGGTCAGCTGGAGAAGACGCCCCATGATAGGTCAGGCAGCAACAGTCTGTCCTTCTAAAGATACAAAGGGAAGCACCAGTGAGCTGGGGCTGGCCTCAGTGTTTGGGGATTGGAAGCATAAACAAATATTTTCACAGGGTGCGCCCAGAACTGAGTAGTCAAGGTCATTGTGGTGCAAACAGAACACATGGTGTCAGTGTGTCCTAGTGTCTGGGCTCAAGTGGCCTTTCTTGGCAGCATCTATAAAGAACACAGAGCATACTGTAACCTCTACTGTTGATATTGGGTGTGCTTTTACCAGAGCTTAGTGAGATTTCTAGATTTGTTTCCATTTCATATAGATTACTTTGCAAGTGGAGCCAGGCTTGCATTTTCTGTGGATTGGGCCTTTGCTCAGTGTGCTTTGCTCCTCCCCTTGAAACTGACCTACAGGGCTCTTCCAGTTCCTTCCTTCCACCCAAGGAAGTAGCAGGTCCTCACAAGGAGTCTCAAATGGCCTTCCATTTTCTTTCACGGATGGGGGTGAGAGCACCTGAATATACCAGAATCTCTCTTTGAAAAAAAAACTTTACTATGATGAATCTGAAAAAATAATTTTAAGGGAGTATTGGTACCACTTTCTTCTTTGACACATCTCATTTTTCTTGATGGTAACATAATGCAATTTTGTTTGTTTGTTTGTTTTCCTAAATAGCCATGATGTAGGTGAGAAGTACTGAATGACTGTTAAGATAAAGTTTCAGATGTTTCTTGTTTTTTAACGGGAATGTCCATCTACATACAGTATAGTGTATAACACTTTCTAATATACCATATATACTGTTTCATGACTTTGAGAATATTCTTTTTTTCTGAATAGGCACCAGGACAACTTATCTGCAAAGTTTAAATCAGTGCCTTGTCATTAGCAAACTTCACTTACTAGTTTTAGTCAAGTCTAAGCTGCACAATGGTTGAATTGGTGACTATTATATTTGTTTAACTGCTGTAAAGTAAGTTTGCAACAATAGATGCTTGCACTTAAATAGCCTGCAGAGCATCAGGGCCCTATCAATCATGCAGAGATTTCCCTCCTGCTGTCTCTTCTGATGGACAATTCTGCTGATGTGGATATTCAAAAAGAAGGGATCAGGAAGAACAGATGATGGATAAAGACAATCTTCTGTCTTGAGAGGAAATCGGAGAAATCCTTTTAAGGAATTTCTTTGTCATGGTGTCAGAAGATTAATTATGCTCGTGTGAGAACAGCTTTCTCATTGGGTGAAAAGAGACATTATCCTTCTGACTTGTGACAGAAGATTTTTTTTCAAAGGAAGAGAGTCAAAGATTTCAGAGTATCTGAAATCTTCTTATTCTGTTGTTTTCTAAGCATCCTCCAGGACCATTGGATTACATCCATGACATTGCGGTGTTCAACAAGTAATTAATGAATCAAGAATTTTTGTTTCAAGTTTTAAGTAATTCCTCCTGCTGTTCCTCATGCAAATCTCTTCAGAGGTCTTAATAACCAAGACTGTACATCAGATTTTAAAATCACATCATAATAGTATAGGTGATAACTTATTACTAGCCAGGAGTGGTAGCTTATTACAGTCATATGGAAGAAGAGACACTGCAGTGCAACCCAAAACTTGTACACACAATTGATTAACACAATTTTTAACAAGGCAAATATAATTGGAAAAGGCATCCTTTAAAAAATTCAACTCTTAATTGTATAATTTAATCCAGTTGTAAATAGTGATAATATTTAAAATATTTACATTCCTTGGAACTTCTTTGAGCATAACAAATGAGTATTCAGAAAAACCTTCGAAAGTTAGAGGCAAAATACATTGCCTAAAGCATAACAATAGTAAAGTTTTTCCATATGACTTTATTTTCCATGTAACTGAAGGCTCAAAAAAAAAAATCAGTTATTTCATTGAAAGATTTTCCTAAAATACATTACTTAGTATTCTGCCTTTTATTTATTTTTTATTTTTTATTTTTTTTCAATATATGAAATTTATTGTCAAAGGTTTCCATGTATTCTGCCTTTTAAATAGCACATATTTGTTGACTCAGGGTCCTAATTATAAAGATCTGCTTTTGGGGTTCACTGAATTACAGTGTTGCCTGCAGTGACTATTGAAGTATTTAGTATAGGGTCATTTGCCTCTGTAATATCCTGAGTATTTAGTACATATATGTGTGTGTGTGTGTGTGTGTGTGCGTGTCTGTCTACTTTTGTAGATATGGAGTCTCTTCTCTTTAGGTGAGTTATCACTTCTCCCTGGAACCAGTGTGTCATGTTGCTGGTAAACTGCTGTTTTATGTTATACTTGAGGGTGAGTCTGCACCTACAATACAAATTAGTTACATTTCTTTCTTTATTTCACTGTGAAAGTTTATTTTCCTCTTATTTCTAGGTGCCTGACTGGTTCAAGGATAGGTAGTTGAGGTTTCCCACAAATCTGATGTCTGGAAGGTGGCTTCACTGTGTACACACACACACACACACACACGCACACAAATGCACGTATAAATGTGTTCATTTACTAATCGTATCAAATGTTAATACTCTGTTCAATGTATTATTTTAGTGGTTCTGTGAATACTGAATCTTTTACATCCCAGCATGCTTTTACATCTAAGCCTTGAGAATAGACTTGTAGTAACCACTCCACTCTAGACACCTCTTCCCTACCTTTCCTGGTCTCTAACACTACTGCTATGAAATGGTAGCTACATCCTGGTTTTAAATAAAAATAAACTATTAGATTGCATGAAAAAATCTTCAAACTGAGCATTAAATATTAGCTGATGTTAGCAATTGTAATTTTTGCAGTAACTATAGTAGTTGAAGGGCCAGATTCAGATCTTTGTGGAGAGTTCATAGCAAAGACCAAATGAGTAAGTGAGTCTTACTTTAACTCACACTTGATAGTGATACTTAGAAGAACAGATTTAAGTTCAAAATTTAGGATTCTTGAGTTTCACACAGTATCTAGAATTTGATATATTACCAATTCTATTTTTGGTTGTTTTTAAAGATGATAAACTAAAGTGATAAACAGAAAGTATTTAAGAAACAATCCCAGGAAATAGAAGTCCAGAAGTAGATCAATCCCTTTTCTCCTTCATTTAGAAAGAGGGACCATTTGCATTTTGTCTTACTCAAAGAAAAATCATCCCATTATGCCACTCTTGCATTTTAGCAGGATGAGTTTATCTTTGAGAGGGCTTTAATTAAAACTGGAGGTAATACTTCTTGATGACATAGGGCACTTAAAGAAAAAAAGTTTACTAATTAATAAAAAAATATAGCCAGTTATAGAAAATGTTTCTCTCTTTGTCTTTCTGACCCTGCTGTTAAAGGAGAACAATCAATTTATCACCACCAGCTGCATGGATTCAATGGAAAGGAACTTGAGGTTTTCTTCTTCCTAAACCCTTGCTGAATTGTTCTGGCAGTACATAAAAGTGGGTCATTTGTACCTAAAGTACTTTACCAATGCTCCATTAATCTCAGTGATCGTGTTCTCTTTTTTCCTGCAAGAAGCAGGATGAGAGGATATTATGGAGGAGGAAGAGGAGTTAAGCATTTTTTTTAGTGGATGTGTAAATGAAGAGGGAAAAGCCATTTAATATTTTGTAGCCTGTTTTTTTCCTTTTTGCTAATGAATACATGATCAAAATATCAATGATTGTTTTGTGGTATATTTTATATTGTTTTTATGGCATTTAATACCTTCAGGATTAAGAGGAATGTTTAACAATTTGTGAAAAAGATAGTGTTTGTCTTTGGATATATACCAAGAAGATCTTCAGTTGAGAAACAAATGATGTATCAGACCAAAATAATGTGAAAAGAAAGATGAATCAAGGACAAAAGATGTTTTCCTTCAGTTATTTTGTTTTAAATGTAAAAGTTCTATCATTGTGCTGCCTAATCACAATGATTAAAATGGAAAGTAAACTAACCTAAGACTTGAAGTTTTCTCAGCTGCTAAATGAATTTTATAAGGGCCTTGATTACAGTCTATACTGTGCTTTGTATTTCTTAAAATAATTTCTGTAATAAATTGTTTTCTATCTAAACATTAAGAGAATGCTAGATGGGCAAGTCTGCATTGACCTTCCCTGTTGGTCTTGTCTGTTGATTGGCAGGTTTCAAAGGTTAAACTAGCTACAGATGAAATGTAATCATTACTGACTTGGTTCCTTTCCAGATCCCTCTGGAAACTGCAGTAAGCCAATTTTGTTCATTTATAAAGAAGAAAGAAAAGTAATTCCCTGAGTAGTTTGGAATGGGAAGCAGCCGCTGTCTCCTTCCTTCTTACTTAAATAAACAAGCTAAATGGAAAAATAAACTTTACTTTTTCACATCTGGTATAAAGCTTCCTCTTTTGTTGAAAGTTCACATGCTCCCTTTGCTATGCTTGGTCATGTGAATCAGGTGTCTTCCTTCCTTCTGTAAAGTGACTTGTCTAACTATAATAAGGAAAGACCCTGACCGATTTTAACAGCCCAAGAACATCATTATATGAAAACAAACAAAGCCCTCATATTGAGAATGATATCAGATGATGTTTGACCCAGCCTCCCATATATCTGTTAGTAGTAAAGAAACAATAGGACCTTATGCCAGTAATACAGCAGAAAACTTGAATAAACAAACAAAGTCTGCTGGGTCTTCCTTACATCAAGTCAGATTATACTTATTTGCGTGTGAGCTCTTCTTAATGTGACTAATTTTTCACTTTTCCTTTATGGCATACACTGACTTTGAAAACGCAGAGAAGGATGTCACAGACAGCCATACGATGATTCTGAGGCACACTGGCATTTACTAACCACCAGCATACCACTAATCGTCAAAATTTACCTTTGCAGACTCCCCATATGTCTTTCTATCCTTACCTCCACCCTTCTATGCTCCTGTGTCATTTTCTCAGAACTCCCCTCCATTCTGACATCTCTTCCCTAGTGAACTACTTTAATAATTGTACTTAATAATATTACAGTTTTTCTGTTTAACTTTTCTGTGAAATGGGAGCATGATTTGCAGTCTTCTTTACCCCAGGATTCACAGGCTTGATGCCTCTTATTACAGAGTTGAACATTCTAAATGTTCTTCTAATACACATTTGTCATGTAACACAGAATCCAATTACCATTAAAGCTTGGTTAGAAGCTTTTTGGGAAGGGGGGAGTGGAATGTAAAACCTAGAGAAGTTAGGTTTAACAGTTAAAAACCTAGTTGATAAGCAATGTTCCATTTTTTTAGATGCTTTCGTTCCCTGCTAGGGCCAGCCTCAGAGGAAGAGGTAAAGGTCAAATGCCACAGGCATCTAAACAGTGGTGGAGGTGTACACAGTACTCATCCCAATAACAAGTTGCTGTTGTCGTGGCAAAATGGCCTTTCTAACTCTCTTGTGCTTTTAGGTACCTTCTTTGAGCATAACCAGAGTGGCAGGGGGCTTAGTAGGAATCATCATTGGTTTGTTTCCACTTTCCAAAGGAAGAGATTGAAGCAGAGAGTAGTCAAGGAGCCAGTCCTAGGATCAGACAGTGAGGTTTCTTTCTTTTCTTTTTAATATGTATGGCTAATTGTTATAAATAAGCATCCCATTTAACAATCATACACAGTTTTGATCCCCTCCCCCTCTTTTTTCCAAATAAGTGATTTTCAAATTGTAGTGTCATAGAATCATCTGGGGCTCGCGTTGTCTATTTGCTAAATCTAGCAACACTTTGTGGGGTATTCAAAATGCAGATTCCTGAGTCCTTATCTAGAATTAGTGACTCGTAAATCTCTGAGAGAGAGGATAAGGAATCTCCATGGTGAGTACCATTCGTCAAGTGATTCAGATGCAGTCCTTGAACTAGACTTTGTGAGAAACACTGATGTAAATGATGCGAAACTTTAACAGTGTCTCAATGGGCACCTTGGTTTCATCAAGAAAAATCAGTAGTAATTCCAGCCAGATTTTCTGTTTAGTTACATTCAGGTCAAATATAACCCATGCTATAGCAGTTGCTGAAACAAATGGGAACTTCCATTCCATTCTTCCTCATGATGTCCTGATTTATCATTCAGCACTTTCTACCACCACCACCATTACTATTCAACTAGCAGTGACTTTAAAAAGAGTCTCTCTGAACACCCAAATTGGCAGGACTGACCCACTCCATCTCTCCTGAATGTTGACTATCTGCATCCATAGCTCTGGTGACTTGTTTCTTCATGCAGATTTTTTTAGGGTTCTTCTTAGTTTATTCACTTTTTATCCCCAAATAAAGAGCACTTTGTCTTTCAATTTACATGCCATCGGTTCATATATCTCAACTCCATTAATTAGGAATTTCCTTATATTTTGATTCTCAATAAATATTTTTCTAGGTAGGTAATAGAATGAAAAGTAATAAGAGAGAGTGAAGATCATATCCTTGGGTGAAAAGTTGTCATTCTGGTTTAAGCTGTAAATTTCTCTTAGAAAATTTTAAGTTAAAGAAATGCAAATAGTAAAGTCAGAATATGATTGTATATAATCAGACTGGAATGAGTTAGGAATCCCATTTTCTTTCAGTCTGGCTTCCGTAGTAGGCCAGGAATGACTTTAAAAATTTATTTTCAAACCTAAACAATGGATATCATTCTGACCTCAGAAGTCTCTAAGTAGGATATTTACAGTCTGTGTATGTAAACTCATGTTTAACCAACCTGACATTTGTTACTCCTCTCATGAGTTTTATTTTATTTTATTTTATTTTTAAATGTTTTTTAACGTTTATTTTTGAGACAGGGAGAGACAGCATGAACGGGGGAGGGTCAGAGCAAGAGGGAGACACAGAATCTGAAACAGGCTCCAGGCTCTGAGCTGTCAGCACAGAGCCTGACGTGGGGCTCGAACTCACAGACCATGAGATCATGACCTGAGACGAAGTCGGATGCTTAACCGACTGAGCCACCCAGGCGCCCCATCATGAGTTTTAATTAACAATCTTGATTACAGTTTAGACCATTTCACATATTCTTTTCTGTTACTGCAGAGAACATAATGTGACTTAGCTTGAAAAATACATATGTAGGGTTTAAAGGATGTAGGTCTGGGTAACAGCAGTGCTAACTTTCTCAAATAAGTCACTCAATCTTTTGTTGTCTGTATTCTCATAATGAATACAACGTATATCTCAAGATGTTATTGTGAGGATTAAAGGAAGTAAAAGTGTATATAAGTAAAACTCATAGTTCTGAGGTACTTTAGGAAATTTTGGCTAATTTAGATATTGGTTGCATCTAATGACAATTAGGAAAGCTTTCTCAACCTTAGACTAAAATAATATTCTTAGGTCTGTTATTTTCATAAGTTTTTTTTTTTTGACCAACTTAATATAATCACATTCTTATAAAGATCTAGCACCCAGGACATTATAATTATTTTTCACTTTCATTCTTTCTTTTTTTACCATAAAGGATACTTTATTGATAAACACTAAGGGCAGTTTCTCTCTCTGGCAGTTACCCTACCAAGTGGTATGGTTTTGTTTGATTGTATTTTTTTTTGCTTCATTTACTTACTTCTAAGATCCCTCCCAGTTCAGCCCATGCTCCACATCCCTATCCACAGACATTGATGATATAGGAATATGATGTGATCTCCACCACCACAGCCCCTCACATAGTAGCCCAATAGAAAAAAAGTTGGTTCTGGTGTCAGAGGACATGCATTTGAGTACTTTGCTACTTCTGAGTGTGGTAATCTTACAAAGATTAACTGAGATAATATACATGAAAGAACACTCTGTAAAAGCATAATTCTTCCTGTGGTTAGGGATTTCTATAAGGAAGAGTATTAACATTTATTGTATGTCTAATACATGCCAGGTGCTCTGCATACACCATCTACTATAACCTGATGAGGTAGGAAATCTTATTCTCATTTTATAGATAATAACTAGCCTCAAGCCACATGATTGCAAAGTATTAGAGCATGATCTGAATCAGATTTATCACCCCCACACCACTTGTCTTCACTGCTTTAGGGGCTCACAAGTCAGGCAGTTCTTGGTCCTGTCTCTGAGCTGCCAAGGAAAGAGGGAAGGGATAGATGAGACAATGAAAGGAGACACTCCATGAATGCAGTCAGCAAATAAGGAGCTGTCTGAGAAAATACTGTTACTGACTTGATAGGGCATATGTCTGCCACCGTCGATGTGACAAAACTGAAAAGGCTGGAGAAGCCACAGCATCATGAGGGTTTGAGGGAGTGGGCAATGAGAGTTGTGCCCCTCATCTGCTACTGCCAACTTGAAATGTGGCTCAGCCACCAGTGTCTTTATTTTTCTACTTCATTTTGCCTCTGTCAAACAAGGGTGATTGATTATATTTTTAAATAAATAGTATAACAAACTTTAATCTTATTATAATGTTATTATCATTATATAATTTTTAAGCCTAGGGGAGAGGTGAAGCCAGAAAACTGTTAGTTCATACTCACTGTACTTTTCCAATGTTTTTCCACTTGAACATCAATGAAGTCAAAGTTTTCACCTGGCCTTAAAAGCTGCAGGTGACCTCAGCTCATTAGTTGTGAACTGTTTCCTTCTGTGTCAGTGAAGCCTTGCTTATGACCCTATTAGGGTTTGACAAAACAATGGGAGTACCTCTAAAGGGAAAGTGGGAGCTGAACTACTTTTGTTCTTGGTGAGGGATGATTATCAAATTGAGGTATGATGAGAAATTAATTTTCAAATACAAATTACAGGAAAAGGTTCTCATTATTATACCTCAAGTTTGGCTTATAGAATTTTAGGACTGTTTAAATGATCAGAACCACTTTTGCCTGTCTGCTTATCTGCTATTGATAGAGGGTCTTTAAATACATTTGTAAAATTTCAGACTGATTGATGGTCTAACGTTGAATAGAAGGCCATTTGATCTAATATTACACATATTGTCAGTGACCATGTCTTCTTACAGGACTTTCAATAAGTAATTCTACCTCACATCAGCATTATTAAGCCTAACACTATGGATATCTAGTGAATAAAACTGGCAAACAATATTGGCAGTTATTAAGTTTATTGAACATAATTCCCTAATTCCACCCTCAAAACAAAAGAAAACAAACAGCAGCAAATATCAGCCTTCTTCACATGGAAGTAAATAAGGTTTTACTTCCACATTTTCAAATTTAAACATCTAGACTGTATTTGAGTCTAAACTTTGTGACAACAGCCAAATAAGCACAGGAAGTGATAGAAAACGTCCAGGAAATTATACCATGGCCTGATGTTTTGCTGCTTTTCATTTTGGCAATTCATACTTAAAAGTATTACAACAATGTGGAAGATTGGAAAGATTCAAGTTTTTCTAGTTGGTGCTTTAAAGTAGCAGTACTCATGAGCAGAGTGGTCCATTGAAATGGTGTGTATAACAAATTTTAAAGTCATTACAGGGCTTTAAAATGTCAGGAAGATTAAAAGGGAAAAAGGCTAGCATATGTAGTTCATTAATTTTGGTCATGAACATGTTATATTCAAGAACCATGTTTAAGTCCCCGTTCTTCCAGGACAACTTCTTGAAACACAACTTAAATGGAATTATTATTATTTTTTTAATGATTACACTTAAGCACCTGATGATCTAATGAAGACAATTTCTTAATGTGTCAAAATGGGTTCTTTGTATCTTGTTTGAATCTTTTGTTGCCTTAAACTAATCTGCTTTAGGGTTCTCAAATCCAGGCATTTTACAATGCAGTCTCTAGCAATGGCATTCATTTGGAATGCTGCCTTTTGTTTACTAGCTTTCCCAGACCCTCACTGCTTCCTTTGGTCATCTGGTGTCTTCACTAATGTGATTGGTACTCCTAGGCTCTGCAGGTAGCCATGAGCCTTTATAAGTGGGATTTACAATGGGACTCACCACCCTGCCTGCTAATGAAGGGAACCACAGGGATTTTTTTTTTTTTTCTGTCTTCCAAAAGAGTGAAGGAAAATTGAATTCTGGGTTTGTTAATTCTCTTTATTTTCCATTTACTTTAATTTTTACAATTGATTTACTAACTTCAGTGCAAAAATACAAATATTTTTGTTTAGGAGTTAAATGTTTCATGTGCCAGCCCTTCATGCTAATCACTGGAATTGTTTATTATTGAACCTGGAAAGAACAAAGTGGAGTCTCTGTTTAAACTCAATCAACTGGCATTTCACTTTCATCTGTTTTTGTCTTTCAGGAGATTTTTGACCAATTTGGTTGTTTAAAAAAAAAAAAAAAGCATATGACTGGAAGCCTTGGATTCTACTACCAGCCTTGCCATTTAGTACATCTATAACCTTGAGTAAGTCACTTCCACTCTTTGATTTCTAATCTGAAAAAAAGGAAAGTGTTATCCAAGGTACACATGAGATTTGAGATGGTGTTTCACATTCTAGCCTTCTTGTCTTTTTACTAGCAAAGTGAATAACAGTGCCCTTTTGTTTGATTTTTGGATAAATCTACCACTGAAAAACATCTTGCATCTATTAAATGTTTTAACCAGTGGTCAAAGCAATAATTAAATATAAAATGCCAGTGTCTTCATTTTAGAGGCAATGTGCTCTGTGAGGATTAAAGGAAGTTCATTGTAGCCCAACTTTATAGAGATAGGGATTTATTTGACATTTTCTAATTGTGAAACATGGCACCCATGTTTTTTTTAATTTAAGTATAGTTGACATATAGTATTATATTAGTTTCAGGTGTACAACACAGTGATTTGACCATTACATACATTATGAAATGCTCACCATGAAAAGTGTAGTTACCATATGTCATCATACAAAGTTCTTACAATATTATTGACTATATTCCCTATGCTGTACTATTCATCCCTTTAACTTATCTATTTTATAGCTGGAAGTTTGTATCTCTTAATCCCCTTCACCTATTTTGCCCATCACATGAACCACCTCCCCTCTGGCAACCATCAGTTGTTCTCTGTATTTATGAGTCTGTTTCTAGTTTTTGTTTCTTTGTTCATTTATTTTTTTAGATTCCACATATTTTTTAAGTCATAGTGGTTTTTGTGTCTCTGACTTATTTCACTTGGAACCCATGTTTTAATTGTGCTTTATAAGGCAGTATTCTTAAGTGTGGTTTAAAGGTCTTCTGGGGGGGGGGGGTCATGAAATCTTTGGATTTTATTTTATTTTATTTTTATCTACTTGTTTTTTGGTGCTGGTCACTTCTTTTTTAATCTTTGGATTTTAGAACAGAAAGGGACATCTGCAATCATCACATCCAATCCTCTGAGTTTTATTAAACTGCTGAGATTCAGTAGACCCAGAAATGCTGAGTAGCTCATCCATGGTCAAAGAGCCTAGAGAGCTGCCTAGGGTCCAAACTCCAAAGACAAAATGTTATATACCTGGTGGAGGTGTCCTAGCTACTTCTTAATGAAAGACAGAGAGTGAAAGGCTGAGACGAGGGGATTGTTTATTCCAAGTCTGAATAAAATTGCCAAGTCTTAAAAATTGCTGCTTGATAGAATTAGATAGTTGGTTAGTTTTCACATTGCAGCTTCCAGATTAAAGTCAATCCAGTATGTTTAACAAAATACTGTGTCTGAGGCATTGAACTACGGTGATGCTCCTATAGAACTGTGCAAAATCACAGTCCCTCCCCTTAGAGACTCTGCAGCCTAACATGGAGATAAAACAAGTACATAATAGGGAATAAAAACAATAAAAAACAGATTTCAAAAGGAAAATAACTTTGGAGTTCTCAAAGTCTCAAAGAACTTTGAGGATTTCAAAGTCCAAAGGGGAGGTGGACTTAAATAGAACCTGATAAGTCAAGTGTTCCTTAGCAGATCAAAGGTAAAATCAGGGTGCTCTGGGAACTCACAGGCAAGGTCTTGAATCAGAGTGAGACAAAAGAAAGGAACTAGTAAAATAATAAAATTTTGGCAAGTCTTCCTATTCTTGAGTTGGTTATTTGCTGCTGGAGAAAATCCCTCAGTCATGCAGATGGATATCAACTATAAATTCATTCTCTCTAACCCTAAATACAACTTAATTATCTTGAGTTGAGTACCCTTGGTGAATTCTTCTTTTTTTCTCTAATCAATTATCCTAAATCTACTCCACTCTCTTTAAGCCTGTACCCTGCCCTTTTCTCAGCAGGCTGCTCCTCTTCTAGGAGCCCCTGAAGAGTCCCAGTAATTGCCTTAATTTAGCTGACCTATAAGTACAAGTGATGCCAAGTGCTTCGTCTCCAACCCTGCTTCCCTCCAAACTTCAGACTTGTCTGTCACATTACTGCTGGGTATCTCCACTTGGATGTTTCAGAGCCATCTCAAAATCAATATATATCTAAGGCCTGAATGTATCTATCACCTTCCATGCAAAGCCTCATCTTCTTCCTCCAAGTGCCCTCAATTAGAGGAGGTACCACCATTCTCCCCAGTTTGCACTTTAGAAACATACAAATGCAGAAAGAATGTCCAGTTGGGAGGCTGCAATGATCCAAACCACCATACTTCTTGTTACAGTATTCAATACATTGTAATTGCATGAGAAAGAACATAGTCCAGTGATTAAAAACATGGCTCTAGGTGGCACATGGCTGGCTCACTCCATAGAGCATGTGACTCTTGATCTTGGGGTTGTGAGTTCAAGCTCCACATTAGGTGTAGAGCCTACAGAACAAAACAAAACAAAATAAAACCATGCCTTAAAGTAAGGTGGATCTGCATGTGATTCCTGGCAGCACCATTTACCAGCTAGCCATATGACCTTGAACAAATCATTAAACTTTCTAAGACTGGGTTATCTCATCTGAAAAATGGGAACATAGTAATACTTACATCAAAGGGTATTTGGAGGATTAAATGAGATATCACATATGAAGCTTTCAGCAATGGTATTCCTGTTTAAGATCTGGGAGAGCAAAGACCATTTCTGTCTTGTTCACCATTGTATCTGCAGGACCTGGCACAGAGAAGGCACTCAATACATATCTACTGAATGAATATATGAGGTAGTGGCATGCCTGAACAGTGAGGATGGAGAAAAGCAATGCAAGATAGAGACCTGGGCTTCACCCTGCATCATTTGCCCATGCTATTGGTCACCAATTCCTATTGATTTAATTCCTGAGTATTTCTCAGGTCTCTCCATCCCTCTGTAACCCTTCCATAACTGCACCCGTGCAGGCATCATGATCTCTCACCAGGACTACTAGTAGAAGTTTCTAAGCACTCTCCCTACATCATGTTTTGCCTCCACATCAGCCCCTTCCAGACTGCCACAAGAAGAATCTATCCAAAGCTGAAATGGGGAACATGCCATTTCTTTGTTTAACATCCTTTCATGTGGCTACTTCTTATCCATAGGATCCAGTCTCAACTCCTCACAGCCTGGGTCTACATTTTCATCTTCCTTTCCTACTGTTCCCTCTCTCACATTTGATAGTCTAGCAATTGCAGACTGGTCTTGTCTTCAGAACATACTGTGCTATTTCATGTCTTCATGCTTGTGAGAGGTACTTGCTTGTTCTTTGAACTCCCTTCTCTCCTGTATCAGTTAGGAGTTCGTTTGTCTGCTTATGACAGGAAGCATTAAATACCAAGCTGGAAGTTTATTTCTTTTCCACATAAACAGAGTTTGGAGGTAATTGTCTATAGCTCGTAAAACATTTCTGCTATGATCAGGGACCCAGGCTCCTGTCCTGTGGTTCTGCCATTGATGTGTGTCTTTCATCTGTTCCTCTCTCCTTTCTCTACCCCTCCAGCACCTTATTCCATTAATCATCTCCTCTCTTCGGTATCACCACCTCTCCATTTCCTTGGAGGGAAGAAACTCATCCTGTGAAGATCCCTCATTCTAGTATCTTTCCTGCCATTCTACCTTTCCAACAACTACCAACGGATTTCCATCCTAGTTCACCACACTTCTTGAAAGACTAATTGCTACCTGGCAGATTTTCATTCTTGATCCAATTTGACCTTCCTTACCTGTTGAAACTGTTGACCACCTCCCACTCTTCCAAAGTCTCTTGTCCTTTGGTTTTCAAAACCCTTCAGGTTCCTGGTTTCCTTCCTGCTTCTCCTACTGCTCCTTCTGCAAAGTGGTTTTCCTCATCCTTTGACTGACTCTCAAATGACGATGTTTCTCAGACTCCCCCCCCCCCCCACCTTGACCCTTACTCCACATACTTTCTCTACAGTGGTAGTCCCTAGTAATCTCCCCAGTACAGACAACAGTTTTCCATGTGGCAACTGTCTGTCTCCAGGGTCTGTTTGTTGAGTTCTCATTCCTGAACTTGAGTCTTGAATTTCTAACTCCCTACCTAAAGGGCAGCCCTGATTATGTACAGTCCCCATCAACTCCTCCTAGATTCTTCAGAAACCTTTTATCTGGTCTCTAACTTTCACATTATTGCCAGAGTTACCTTCTATTTTTAAAAATCTAATTATCTTAATTTTTTTTTTTTTTTTTTTTTTTTGGAAAGCTTCCATTGGCTTTCTCCTGTTTTGGGGACAAAATTCAAATTCCCAATTTGGCATATAAGTTCCCTTACAGACTGCCTCCAAGCTACTTTTTGTTTGTTTCCACTGCATTTATTACTTATACAAAAAATATTCAAAAGAAAAAAATTTATTCTCACTTCTCCAATGGCTGTCATCCCTGCCTCTTGCCCACACAACTCCTAACCCCTTTCCTCAGGGCCAGTTCAAAACTGAACCTGCTCACTGCCATTTTCACAGAAAACAGCCAGTTCCAGGGATGTGGGGGGAGAAGGTAGGAAAAGGGTGACAATACTGTCCAGGTTCCACCCAGAAGTGGGCCAGGTGGAGATTGACAGAATTCAAACAGAAGGGCTGGTGGCCTCACAATGATGTAGTCTAACTAAAGTGGGCTGGAAAGGACATGGCATAGCCTGTCAGAGGCTTTAAAGGGTGTCTCATGGGCTTGTGTCAAACCCAGAAAAACTGACATCAGGAGAAGAATGTGGAGGACCAGGGAGGCAGTCTTGCAGAAAGTTTCCCAATTCTCCCAGGTTGAGAGGTGCAGAAAATCTAGAGGGCACCATTTTGGCAAAAAAACTTACTCTAGTATTAGGAGGTTACAAAAGTGCCACAGACACTGAGAAAGGCTACGAGGAGATACAGTTTCACAAAGCACAGTGATGACAGACCAGAGCAGTGGGGTTCATGTGACTGATGCAGAAACTACAAAATCTGGAAAGTAGGGAAAGTGGCCTTTCAGGGAGTGACTCTGTACGAGTCATACAGAATTGACCCCAGGTCAGACAACCTGGTTAGTCTCACAGAGCAGCTGGCAGCATTGGGGGCCTGAGGGGGAATCACATAAAAAGGACTTAAGGAGCACCTAGGCGGCTCTCAGTTAAGCCTCTGGCTCTTAGTTTCAGCTCAGTCATGATCTCACAATTGTGAGATTGAGCCCCACATCGGGCTCCACGCTGAAAGCATGGAGCCTGCTCAGGATTCTCTCTCTCTGTCTGTCTCTCTCCTCCCTTGTTCTCTCTCCTTCTTTCTCTAAAAATAAATAAATAAACACTTTTTTAAAAAGGACTTAAAACAAGCAGCTAGAAGAAAAGAATGGTAGAAAACTGCTCCATGGCTCTCAGGAATCAAGGGCAGTACTGGGGGCTGGGAGGACACATGCACAAGAAATAGCACCGAAGAGGTTTCCTATTCAACAGTCAGTCAGTTGGTGAGGGGGAAGAAGATCCAGGAAGCAGGTGATGGGAACAAAGTTGGGGTCCTATAGTCGAGTTTCTGGAGGCTGGAACAGAAGGAGGGCACACTGTAGACCAGTGATAGAACATAATTCTGGACCCCAAATGGGGGAGGTGGCAGATGGGATTAGGTGTCATTGATAGAGTGGTGAGTGGAACAGCACAGTTCACAGTACTTTCTAGGTGAAAAAATGAAATCAGGAAAAAGGAATAGCTTTTACTCTAATAATTATGAGTTTTGTTTTGGACATACTAATTTTGGACATATGAGTTTGGGTGAAGATCAGCAACTCAGAAAAGATATTATGGCCAATGATGTAGATGTGGGAGTTACCAGCAAAGATGGTAACAAACACTAATTGGCTCTCATGTTTTTCAACTATGGACTAAAGAAAGGTAGAAAGTTTATAGGAGGTAGAGAAAGGGTTGGGAGTTAGAA
This sequence comes from Panthera tigris, assembly GCF_018350195.1. NCBI lineage: Eukaryota > Metazoa > Chordata > Mammalia > Carnivora > Felidae > Panthera > Panthera tigris. Next base: position 44,058,604 of record NC_056671.1, read on the forward strand.
TTTGGGGTATGAGGGAGAAAATCCATTGTTGGATTCTCTTGTTAGAAAAAAGAAACAAACCATAGTTAACGCTTTTCCTGGGATCCTCCCCTCTACCAGAAGTATGCAGCCCTTCCACCAATTTAAAGTCCAGAATCAAGAAATAAATGGATCTAAAGATGTTCATTCTCTTTCTTCTAAGAAGCTACTGATTCAAACTTTTCATCCTAAGCTCCTGTTGGCAACTTCAAACCCTTATCCATTCATCATCTCCACCTCTCTTGTTTTTGTGGTGTGTGTGTGTGTGTGTGTGTGTGTGTGTGTGTGTGTGTGTGTATGTGTGTGTGTGTGTGTGTGTGTGTGTTTCTGCCCCTTTTGCAAAAGCAAGAGGAAGTAGGTAAGGTGGAAATATCTATTTCCCCTAAAAAATGATAAATAAACTGACCAAACTGGAAAACTTTTTTAAATAGAAAAATAACATCTTTGGGGTTCTATTTATTTAGATTCTTTTTCTTTTATTTTTTATTTTGAGAGAGAGAGAGTGTGTGTATGTGTGTGAGAGAGAGAGCTGAAGGAGAGGGGGAGAGGAAGAGAGGGGGAGAGAGGGAGAGAGAGAGAAGGAGGGGAGGAGGGGAGAGAGAGAGACAGAGACAGAGAGAGAGAGAGAAACTGAAACTTAAGTAGGCTCTATGCTCAGGGCACAGTTCAACACAGGGCTCAATCCCACAATCCTGGGATCATGACCTGAGCCAAAATCAAGAGTCAAACATTCAACTACCTGAGCCACCCAGCTGTCCTGAGATTTCTTTTTCTTAACTTACTCTCCCTCTACTCCACGCCTTTGCTTTCTTAATGCTTCTGGGAAGTAAACACTTACATAGATCATCTAATTAAATAAGTAAAGTGAATTATGTGTTTCTATGCAACTTTTTAACATATTAACAATTGATTAATTACATAAAAATTAACCTTTTTTGGGGTGGAAAAACAATAGCAAACACCAAAAGCAAAGGCAAAATGGAAAACTGGCAGAAAATGTTGCACCCCATATCATACACAAAAGACAAAATTCTTTAATATATAAAGAACTTCTACAAATCAAGAATGAAACCAACAAGCAAATATAAAAATGGATAAAGACTGGACTTTTCAGAGAAGAAAATTCAAGGGCTTTTAAATGTTTGAAAAGATGTTCAATTTCATCCATAGTAAGAGAAATGTGGATTAAAACTACATTGAGATACCATTTTTCATCTGTCAGATTGACAAAGATCCAAAAGTAGATAATATTGTACACTGTTGAAGGTATGGTGATCCATAAATTGCTAACGGGAGTGTAAATTGGTTCAACGATTAGTTCAACTCTCACTTGGTACCTAATTATCAGGGATTCTTTCCAACCCAGCTTTTCTGTGCTTTTGGCGGTTTCCTATCTGATGTGGACCTTAGAGAAACAGAACTGTAATTGAAAATGTTTCTAATGTGTAGAAGAAATGAAGACTGCTTTGTGTGTGATAAAACAAAACCAGGGAAGTTTGGCAATATTTAACAAAATTAAAACTGCATATATCCTTTGACTCAGTATCCATCATTAAGGGACTAGCTTAAAATAATCATGGTATATACATGCCAGGGAATTCTCTGCAGCCACAAAAAAGAATGAGGAATATCTTTACATGTTTATACAGAAATATCTCCAAAATATTTTTTATTATTATTTTTTCATTATGGTAAGTGTATTCTTTAATCCACATCACCTATTTCCCCATCTTTCTACCCACCTCCCTTCTGGTAACCATCAGTTTGTTGTCTGTAGTTAAGTGTCTGTTTCTTGGTTTGTCTCTCTTTCTCTCTCTCTTTTTTTTTTTTCCCTCCGCTGATTTGTTTTGTTTCTTAAATTCCACATATGAATGAAATCATATGGTGTTTGTCTTTCTCTGACTTATTAAACTTAGCATAATACTGTCTAGATCCATCCATATTGTTACAAATGGCAATATTTCATTCTTTTTATGGCTGAACGATATTCACCACATCTTCTTTATCCCTTCATCTATCAGTGGACACTTAGGCTGCTTCCATAGTTTGGCTGTTGTAGACAATGCTGCAATAAACATAAGGGTGCATATATCCCTTTGAGTTAATGTTTTTGTATTTCGGGGTTAAATACCCCGTAGTGCGATTCCTGGATCATGGGACAGTTCTATTTTTAATTTTTTTGAGGAACCTCCAAATGTCTTCCACAGTAGCTGCACCCAGTTTATATTCTCACCAACAGTGCACGAAGGTTCCTTTTTCTCCAGATCCTCACTAACACTTGTTTCTTGAGTTTTTTATTTTTGCCATTCTGCCAGGTGTGAGGTGGTATCTCATTGTGGTTTTGATTTGTATTTCTCTGATAGTAAGTGATGTTGAACATCTTTTCATGTGTTTTTTGGCCATTCATGTCTTCTTTGGGGAAATGTCTGCTCATGTCTTCTGCCCATTTTTTTTTTTTATTTTTTTTTTAAGTATACTTGTATTTACTTTATTTTTTTTTAGTTTCTTTTTTTAAATTTTTTATTTATTTTTTAATATATGAAATTTACTGTCAAATTGGTTTCCATACAACACCCAGTGCTCATCCCAAAATCTTCTGCCCATTTTTAAATTGGATTATTTGTTTGTTGCGGGGGGGGAGAGTTGAGTTGCAGAACTTCTTCATACATTTTGGATACTAACCCTTTATCAGATATGTCATTTGCAAATATCTTCTCCCATTCAGTAGGTTACCTTTTAGTTTGTTGCTTGTTTCCATTGTGCAGAAACTATTTTGATGTAATCTCAATAGTTTATTTTTGCTTTTGTTTCCCTTGCCTCAGGATACATATCTAGAGTGATGTTGTTACAGCCAATGTCAGAGAAATTGCTGCCTGTGGTCTCTTCAAGGATTTTTATGGTTTCAGGTCTCATGTTTAGATCCTTGATGCATTTTGAGTTTATTTTTGTGTACAGTGAAAGAAAGTGGTCTAGTTTCATTTTTTTGCATGTAGCTGTCCAGTTTTCCCATCACCATGTATTGGAGAGACTTTTTTCCCATTGTATATTCATTCTTCCTTTATCAAAGATTAACTGACCATATAATTGTGGGTTTATTTCTTGGCTTTCTATTCTATTCTGTTGACCTATGTGTCTGTTTTTATGCCAGCATCATGTCATGTTTTAATTACTATCACTTTGTAATAAACTTGAAATCTGGAATTGTGATACCTTTGGTTTTGTTTTTCTTTTTTCAAGATTGCTTTTACTATCTTTTACTAATAGTAAAGATACTATTAACTATCAAGATTGCTTTTGTGATTCCATATAAATTTTAGGATTCTTCTGTGGAAAATGCTGTTGGTGTTTTGATAGGGATTGCATTAAATCTATAGATTACTTTGGGTAGTATAGACATTTTAACAATATTTGTTCTTCCAACCCATAAATATGGAATGTTTTTCTATTTGTTTATGTTATCTTCAATTTCTTTCATCAGTGTTTTATAGCTTTTAGAGTACAGGTCTTTCACTTCTTTGATTAAGTTTGTTCCTGGGTATTTTATTATTTCTTTGTGCAATTGTAAATGGGATCTTGTTTTACATTTTATTTATGTATTTGTTTTTAAATTTACATCCAAGTTAGTTAGCATATAGTGCAATAATGATTTCAGGAGTAGAATCCAGTGATTCCCCTACATATAACACCCAGTGCTCATCCCAACAAGTGTCTTCCTTAACGCCCCTTGCACATTTAGTCCATCCCCCAACCCACAACCCCTCCAGCAACCATCAGTTTGTTCTCTGTATTTAAGACTCTCTTATGTTATGTCCCCCTCCCTGTTTTTATATTATTTTTGCTTCCCTTCCCTCATGTTCATCTGTTTTGTATCTTAAATCTGTTTCACATATGAGTGAAGTCATATGATATTTGTCTTTCTCTGACTAATGTTGCTTAGTATAATACACTCTAGTTCCATCCACATTGTTGCAAATGGCAACATTTCATTCTTTTTCATTGGTGGGTAATGCTTCATTATATATATGTATACCATATCTTCCTTATCCATTCATCTGCTGATTGACATTTTGGCTCTTTCTATACCTTGGCTATTATTGATAGCTCTGCTATAAACATCGGGGTGCATATTGCCCCTTCAAAATAGCACACCTGTGGGATTGTTTTCTTAATTTCTCTTTTTGCTGCTTCATTATAGAAATGCAGTGGATTTCCATACATTGATTCTGTATCCTCCAACCTTACTGATTTATCAGTGTTAGTAGTTTTTTGGTGGAGTCTTTAGGGTTTTCTATATATAGTAATATCATCTGCAAATAGTGAAAATTTAATTCTTCCTTACCAATTTGGATGCCTTTTGTTTTTTTAATTTAATTTTTTTAAATGTTTATTTTATTTTATTTTATTTTGAGAGTGAGTGAGTGAGCGAGGGAAGGGCAGAGAGAGAGAGGGAGAGAGAGAACTCCCAAGCAGGCTCTGCACTGTCAGTATAGAGCCTAACATGGGGCTCGAACTCACCAACTATGAGATCATGATCTGAGCCCAAACCAAGTGTCAGATGCTTAACCAACTGAGCCACCCAGGTGTCCACCTTTTATCTGTTTTTATTGTCTGATTGTTATGGCTAGGACTTCCAGTACCATGTTGAATAAAAGTGGTGAGAGTAGACATCCTTGTCTGGTTCCCGACCTTAGGAGAAAAGCTCTCAGTTTTTCCCCACTGAGTATGATGTTAGCTGTGGGTGTCATATAATAATTCTTATAGATAATAAAGTTTTCTTGGACTGTCTCTAATGAGCTTCTCATTCTTGTGCTAGCCCTGCATTTTAAATTATTAAATTATTCAAACAGTATTTATGAGTACCTGCTCTGTAGGAGGGCACTACAATAGGTGCTGCGATATCAATAATAGGCAAAAACAGAAAAACATAGTGCCTACCTTCATGTAACTTAGAATTTAATAGGGAAGACAAACATTAATACACAAGTTATATAGCTCATCAGTGAATTAAATGCTGGTAAGGATATGAATAAGGTCCTATGGGAGCTTTTAGCAAGGACTAAGGGGATCAGGGAAGCAATGCTTGAGATCTAAAGGATGAGGGGATTTAAACTGGCAAAATTAAAAGATAAGATGGGTGAAATTACAGGCAGAGGGAACATAGGTGTTTAAAGGCTGGTCAGTGTTGCTGGAGCACAACATTTAGGAAAATAACAGTTCAGGATAAGGCTAGAGAGATGGGCAGGGATATTTACACTATTGATTTTTATACTCAGAGTAATATAAAACCATGAAGGGCTCTAGCAAGGATTGACAGGTTATATTTGCACTGTAATGCAGAGAAATGATTGGAGAGCACCAGACAGGAGGCAAGGAGAGCAATTAGGTAAGTTCGTGCTGTCTCTTGGCAGGAAACCTCAGGTCCCACCCCCAGAGCTGTTTTGAGTGTCCTTATAGCATGGTGACTGCCTTCTCCTAGAGCAAGTGATCCAAGAGGTCAAGGCAGAAACTGCAGTATCTTTTATGACCTTGGAAATCACAGGCTGTCATTTGTTTGGTATTTTAGTGATCGCACAAGTCAACCCTGATTCAGTGTGGGGGCAGGCATACACAGGAGACAAGAATCATTTAAGCCACCTTCGAAGATGGCTACAGACTAAACCTTGTGGAACTCCAACATTTCATTTCTGGGTGGTATATTGTGGGAGTGCAAAGGAAACTGAGAAGCAGCTAGGGAAGGAAGAATACCAGATGAAATCCAGCCGAAGAAAAGGAAATTTCAAGAAATCTACCAAGAGGACATGTTAGAGGAGAGCCAAAAATATGTTCATTGGATTTAGTGACATAGATTTAATGACTGAAAGCTCTTTCCTCGTGATATAATTTAACATTTATTTTGACTTACCTCCCCTTATAACTTTTATTGAAGAGACTTTTTTCCCATCTTTTTTTTAAAGTAATCTTTTAACATCCCTATGGATGTTTTCATAATGTTCCCCTAAAACTCTGATACTTTGAGTGGAATTGTGTTAACTTTATGATTTTGTTTGAGAAACATATTTTTACAACAATTAGGTTTCTCTTTAAAACACCTAGCACATGTTTCAAAGGGGCACATGCACCCCGATGTTTATAGCAGAGCTATCAACAATAGTCAAGGTATGGAAAGAGCCAAAATGTCAATCAGCAGATGAATGGATAAGGAAGATATGGTATGCATATATATAATGAAGCATTACCCACCAATGAAAAAGAATGAAATGTTGCCATTTGCAACAACGTGGATGGAACTAGAGTGTATTATACTAAGCAACATTAGTCAGAGAAAGACAAATATCATATGACTTCACTCATATGTGAAACAGATTTAAGATACAAAACAGATGAACATGAGGGAAGGGAAGCAAAAATAATATAAAAACAGGGAGGGGGACATAACATAAGAGAGTCTTAAATACAGAGAACAAACTGACGGTTGCTGGAGGGGTTGTGGGTTGGGGGATGGACTAAATGTGCAAGGGGCAGTAAGGAAGACACTTGTTGGGATGAGCACTGGGTGTTATATGTAGGGGAATCACTGGATTCTACTCCTGAAATCATTATTGCACTATATGCTAACTTGGATGTAAATTTAAAAATAAATAAATAATGAAAAAATGACAAATTAAAAAAAATTAAAACCTCAATTCTACCTTACACTCAATAAACATTGTTGAATGACATTAATTACTCTACCACTCTGAGATTAAATCTGTAATTTTAAAATAAAAATAAAAATAAAACACGTAACACATTCCTCTATGTGTGTAAAATTTCACTTAAATCACCTAAATAAAGATTGGCGATTTAAAAAATGTTAAAAAAATAAATAAAAAAATAAAAAATAAATAAAAAATGTTATCATGTATCTGTCATTAAGTTGATCCCTGGGTATTATTTTTGTTGTTGCTACTGTGAATGGGATCTCTTCCCCTCCCCCATTATCACCATAATGTTTTCAATCTAGAAATGTATTTACTTTATTCCCCATTTTATAGATAAGAGGCCCAGAGAATATCGGTGACTGGGCTATGGTTATAGAGTGGGAGAGTTGGGGACTGCAGATTTTGAACATCTGAATTTTATTGTGCTACTATAGGAAATGAAGTTGCTTATCCAGTCGAACTTTATTAAAATTAATAGTCTCTTAAGTATTACTTTCTTTGTTTTTTTTTTGTTTGTTTTCTATTTTTTTATTAAGTTTTTTTATTTTAATTCCAATATAGTTAACATACAGTGTTATACTAGTGTCAGGTGTATAATATAGTTATTTAACAATTCTGTACATTACTTAGTGCTCATCATAATAAGTATCACTTTCTTTGTATCAGATTTCAAAGTAGTACTATACGTTTTATAGCACATCTCCAGTTTTTAGCATTGTCAATTTGAAATACAGTGTCAGGGCTTGAGAAACTGCCTCTCATCTCCATTCAATTCTCCCAAGACCTGATTCCTACCAGACAGGAACTATTTTTTCTTTGAGGTCTACATAGACCTAACAACCTATTGCACTGAGTAAATATTTAATGGAAATTGAATATTTCCTCTGTGGTGGATCAATTTACTCTTGTTGATTATCTGAAGAAAGCATTTTTTTTTTGTTTTTATTTTATGTCCTGTAGTAGGTTAAGATATTTGTTTTCCTGAATATTGTTACTAATGCCAAAGTTTGTTTCAGTGATATAATCCATGTCTCTTAGTTGTTGTTTTTTTTTTAGCCATCTATTTTTCCTGGTTTATTTATGCAATTTGAATTATTATGTTATCTCAAATACACGTGTGAGATTCATTGACTTGGTAGCATGCAATAACATCATTTGCTGTGAGGATTGTTTTTTCTTGAATTCATGGTAGTTGGAGCTCTGAAAATGAAAAATATTTGCTAATGAGGTATAAGGATGTTGATGGTACATTTTTTAATGGCAGAAATATAATTTTTATTGACAAATATCTCCAAAAACATAAAAAATTTTTAGTTGACAAAAATGTGTCTTTCTTGTATTTTTAACTATCAGCATATATTTAATTGTATTATTCAAAATTTTTCATAACTGATTTTAGGTTTCAGTGAAATATATATTTGCCTGTGAGTCTTTAAATATATGAAGTTAGTGACATAGCTTGAAAGTTTCAACTTGTAAAAATGAAATCACTATAGTGGAATCATTTAGTGCAAGTTGTTAATGTGGCATTCAGTTGGAATTTATCAGAATCAATTAGAAAAACAAACTTCTCATTTAATGAAAAAAAAACAACAACAAAGAAAACAGGGAAAACTGTACATATATATTTCATCCTCTTTCCACACTAAGACGCATGTGAATGTAATTTTGAAATAGAGAATTCATGCATACTGACAAAATATCCTTCATTTTTAAGGAATAACTTCACTGTGTTTCACATTTGATGACTGCTGGGACCTATATTTCTATGTAAATAACTGTTGACATTGTTTGATGTTTATTTCACTAGAGGAAAATTGTATGATGACAGTTATAGTACATATTTGATAACAAGGGTAGGTAAGATAAATCAGTTGAGTCATAGTGGTCTGATATCTGTTTTTAAGGTCTTTTTGACCCAGGAGTGTATGACCTGTGAAATCTGTACTTTGTTGGATAAGATATTTTACAATGCAAGGATTTAAATTTAGATGAACATCACTGCAGGAACTTGGCTGATGTGGCCAGAAACATTGAGCATCAAAGTATAAATTGGAAAAAGTTTAAGAAGTTCTGACAACAATTAACATATGTGAGAAGACAGAAGCTAAAGAAAGTTTCTTTTCTTCCCCAACTTATAACAAAGAGAACCTGAAATTTAACCTGGTATTTTCAAAGCGCTAATTACTCAGCAGCATTCCATTTTGTGAAAGCTTTGCCAAGAAAATGTACCCAAATCTTGAGTTACAGACCGTTCTTGCATCTGATTGGAAGGGGCATAGGAGTTGTTTGGAAGGTTGCAGATCCAAAGCCGCACAAATGAAGGTTGAGACTTGGGGGAGGGTACGACTCAGGGAAGGGAAGTTTCGTAGACATTACAGCCTCTGTCCAGAGGCCAAATGGGAGATAAATCACCTCTGGCCACCTCTCTTATTATTGAAATGGTTCAGCCCTGGGGTTTAACTGAAGGACTTACAGGGTTTTGAAGTGCAAATAGGATGGTGAAGGGTAAACCCTTTTAGGGTTTCATTTTGATGGATTTTTTTCCTGTGTGGATTTCTGGCACTGACTGTGATCTGGAAGGGGCCCTTAAAAAAGAAAAGTTTTGTTTTGTTTTTGATCAATCAGGCAATAAGAACTTTCCACAGGGGTGTACTTTTCCTGCATGCATATCGATCCTATTGTGTTTAAAAGTAAGTCATTTAAGTGGGCTTTTTTTGGGGGGGGAGCCTTCTGCAATGGAACTGTCATTTCAAGGTCACGTCTCTCTTTTTGGTATTAATGCCAAAATTTGAAAGTGTTGAATGATATGGTACTTTTGGATCAGTAATTCTGGGTGAATTACTTAGGATCATGGTGTGTTAAACAAAAAACAAAATGATCTGGTTTAAAGATCAAGTTTATATTAGAACAAGTCCTTTTATATTGATAAGCAGTCTCTAATCTTTTTCCCATTTAGTTATATAAATTGTGCATATTCATTTAATTATTTTGTATGCATTCTGTTTTGCCAGCATTAAAATAAAAACCAGAAAATTCCGAGATTCTGAAATATTTGCAGTATCTTATTTGTACAGATACACTGAAATGTTTGAGGAAATAAGAGAAACATTAAAAAAATGTTTAAAAAACAGATATGTTGATTTATCAAGTTGGACATTTTTCTGTTACCCCACAAATAGTTCAAACCCCGGAGATAAAATATCTTTTAAGTTTTATATTTTTTTAGTAAAATGGGACTGAGAGGGCAGTCACTAGTGACTTCAAAGAAAAATAATTGTAACTAAAGGCTTTTTGTGCAAAAATTTTAAAGGAAAATTAAAATAATTGTATCAAAGAAATGCCACGGCAAATGCTTACATTTCTTCTTAGAAGTATAGTTGACAGAACTTTTCTTAAGCATTTCACTCTTTATTTTAGATTTAACATAAATATTTGTATCATTTACCTGGTTTGAAAATGATAATTTAGCTGTAGCAGAGATTTTTCTTCCTTGTTGCTTGATACCTAATATAAAAAACAGTTGTTAATCTCTGTAATTGACATTGATCACATGATGTTCTTAAGTGACCTTCAAGTCAGGTTTTGTTTTTCTATTCTTCAAAATTTTCCCTTCGCTGTATTTATGTAAATTTAGAGTTAAACTAAAGTTAAATATTAGAATTTGCATTTACCTATTCCTGCATGAAGATTTTAAATAAGATGCTTAAAAAACGAAAAACAAAACCCTAGATGGCATCAGGCAGCATCCCCTGTATCTACAGCGTCCCTGTCATTAGTTTGTTGCTGGGAGATGTTAATATAACCCTTCCTTTGTTAGAAAAGAGATCTGTAGCCCTTCCCAGAATCCTCTTGTTAACTGTCTTTTTAACCCAAGTTGGAAGTTGTCTGATGAATGAATGGTGAGCCATTTTTATGAGCTACATATACTGTTGACATTGTGTCACACGTTGCTTTTTAATTTCTAAATGTGTTTTTAATTTGCAAAGCATGCCTGTGCCTAGCAGTAGAATTGAGTCAGCATTTCTGAGTCCAGATATTGCTTTATGCAAACAGGACAGGTCAGGCTTACAAATGCTCTGTCATAAGCCTTAGCTTTACTGAAACACACACATGAATAAATTTCACTTCAAATATGGTTGAATAAAAGAAGATACTTGAGAAAGGCTCTTTTTCCCAAGAACTTCTCTTGCCTCTTGGCAAGTGAATTGCCCCAATATAAAGGCGTTGGGAGGGAAAAGTGAGCCTCAGAGTGAAAAGGCAATCCACAAATAATCACTCTTTTCTGCCTTTGATTTGTGTCAGATTTTGTGTGTGTGTGTGTGTGTGTGTGTGTGTGTGTGTGTGTGTGTGGCAATTGTTTTGTTTTGTTTTGTTTCGTTTTTTTCACTTAGAAGAGGTTTATGGTCCAGTGTCTGTCAAGTCAGCCCCTGTCTTAAGGTTGTAGTTGTATTTCTCTCTGGAGTTCCTAGAGGTGATGTTATCTTTTGTTCACTCAGCAGTGTGGTGGTTCCTGAGAGCATCTGTCACTTTAGGCATTACAAGATGGATGGGTCTCCAGTGAACTGCTGGTTGAAGCAAATGGTGAAAATAAGAAAAGACAAGGGGTTTCGGGGTCTGCAGAAAGGACAGACAACAAGGAAACACTGTTAGAAATCAAGAGTAAGCTGAGCAATAGAGAAAGAGAGAGCAAAGATGGATCATATGTCACTTTATAAACATCTTGGAAATCAGAGGCTTTTGGTGGCTACTGTGATCTGAGGGGCACGACTGCATCATGGTAAACAATTCTGTGGTTTGGATTTGCAAAATGTATTTGGACAGTTAAAAAAAGTCTGGGGGAAAATGTTGGGAAATTGCAATGATATACATTGTTTTATGTGACAATTTTGCTGTTTGAGAATTAATAGTCTTAAAATGTAAAGATTTAAAATTTTTTATTTAAGAAATTTGTTTTCTTTAAAAAGTTTCCTTATATTTTTGCTTTTCTTTCTTTCCTTTTTTTCTTGTAAGCTTTTGAGCAACTGTAGATATTAAAATGTTGGAAAAGTAATAACCACATAACCAACATCTTTCCTGTTAAGTTTTTTGACATTTTTGCGGGCGATTCTGAAAAATCTATGCTCATGACTTAGTGAGACTGGGGACATATTTTAAGTAAACTTCCAGTTAATTTAATGGTCCTTTGATGAAAGAAAGAAATATAATTGTTATTGATCTGTCAAAACAACATAGAAATTTTGTATTATACTTAGAAATTCAATTTGTTGGTGAAAGTCAAAATTTGTAAATTTGGACTGATGCAGAATCATTCCTGTGTAAAAGAAGGAACAGGAGAGAGGTTGGCCAGGGAGTAGGAAAGGGGAAGGGGAGCTGGGAGGATGTGGTTGAAAAAAATGATTTTGTCAAACTTTCTGGCATTAGTCTATGAAAAAGACCATAGGTTGAAAGGCAAAGAAATTAAGATGATTAGAAGCTTTAAGCTATACAAATGGTAGAGTCTCTTCCTTCTCTATGGGTGTAAATAATAGATGAAAGAGTAAGAGTGACAACAAAGGATCAGGTCGTTTAAGAGAATGTGTGCAGCCTGAATAGGGGTCTGTGGCCCAGGGCCAAAGGTCTTAGCTTTGAGTGTAATTAGAAGAAAATACAAAAATGTCATTACTAGCAGGTGAAGTGTGTAGCACGTGGCCAAAAATTAGCAATTTTAGACTCTGAAGCTATTGGAATTGGATTACTGACCTTTTTTAAAAATCATTAAGGTCCTTGTGGAGTCATATAGTTTCATTGGCAGTAATGCAGTTTGACCTTGTTGACCATATGGGGTAATCTTGGGTTTAGTTGTAGGTAGCAAGACTCCTGACTTACAAAAAGATGTCTATTTGTGGGTGGGTGGGTGGGTGGGAGATACATAAGTTTGAAAATCTGCGTCTTGCCCTTTTTTTTTAATTTTTTATATTTTTTTTGCGTCTTGCTTTTTAAATTGCTCTTTTGCCTGAAGACATTCTTCTGACAGTAGGAGAGGTAAGATAAAGATTTTTATTTCAAAATCTAAAATGGTTTTCTCTTTCCTCTCTCTCATATTGGAATAAAAGGACAATAAAATGAAAACTGTCTTTAGAAAGCATAAATTAATATTACTTTTAATATTTTAGTGCTATAAATATGCATATTGAAATTAGTGTATTCTTAGGAAAATCCCCTTTTGTTTTCCTTTAGACACAATAACACAGGAATAGAAATATTTCTAAGTTACATATTAAAATCACTGACAAATAGTTTTTATTTCACTTGATATTTTATGACTGTATTTCCTATTTTTCACCCAATAGTTTATTTTGAACATAATCTACTTAAAGGAGAGAATAATATGTACCCTATAATTTTCAACCAGTTATATGTAATTATAATTATTATTTACTTCTAGAAATACACTACTCAAAAGGGTAGAAAACAGTAGCTCTTTTTCTTCTTGCAGTCTCTCTTTCTCAGAGATTATTAAAGCATTAGTTTCAAAAAGTAGAAAAATTATTTTAAGCAATATGAGTTATATCTTCAATTTTTGCTAGTTCTTTGAGGAGATAAATTTTGGCTGAGAATCAGAGATTATGAAATTCAAACTCCCTAGAATATGAAAACTGCCTTTCATTATTTTCATTCCTAAAAATAAAAATAGTCTGTGGGGCTTTTAGCATGTGGTAACACTTGTCGAAAATGCAGACTTGACGGATTTATTCAATTTAGTAGGATGAAGAGGGGGAAATATTAAGAACAAGAGAAATTATTTTTGAGTGTATGTAATTAGGAATGATTATTTGGGAATATTTAAGATGGAGGAACATCTATATTTGCCACTTATGAGGTATATGGAGTTACATGAGACTTTGATAATTCATTTCTAATTGTAATTTTTGTAGAATTTTAAATATTTAAATAATTTTCTTCTGGAATGTAATGAATTTGGAAATTAATTCATATCTTTACGTACATATTTTTATTTTTTTTATGTTTTTGCAGGTGCAAAAAAGCTTTAAACAAGTAAAATCTAGACAACAGGCTCCCTGAAGTGTTGACAGCCCAACTCAATCATGACCATGATTCAAAAATGTTAATAAATAAACCAAGGTATTGTACAATTATAGTATCCCCCCAAATTTTTCAAGATCAAATTTGTTTTAGGAAGCTATATTTAGAATTTAAATAAAGTTACTATATTTGGTTCTTCAACTGATTAAGGAGATATTTTCTATGAGCTCTTCTTCCATTTCCTCCCCTCTGCTTTCCTCTCCCCTCCCCCATCCTCTCCACACACACAAAAAAAGGGGGCAAAAAACCTTATTCAGCAATAAGCTTTTGCTTACTCAGTATTGCTGGATAATTATTTTTTTCTGACAACAGCCTTCGTGTTGTATTTCCTGTATACCTAAATTAATATAAGAATTCAGTTTTTGATTCCTCTTTGCTAACTGTGGTTTTTATTTTTTTAAGTTGTCTAATAAGAGAGACATCTAGATTATTGGCATCTGCAGAAAAACCCAAACCGTATGTAGTGACCGTATAAAAATTATCATATAACACTATCCTGAGATATATGTTTTAAAAGGTTTTTTCCCCCTATTTTTAGGAGGCTTTTAATTTAGAAAAGGAAAAGGCAATACTGTTTTTTTTTCTCCCTACATCAAAGAAAATTAAAAGTTGGCTTGGAATTAAGGATTTAGGGATGCTGTTTAAGGAACTCTTATCTATCAGGGCATAGCCCAAGACTGTCTTTCCTTTCGTACGTCACAATGTGTTTGAGTAGCCGGGCATTTCCAAGAAAGGGCAAAGATCTTTTCCTCGTGCTGAATCCTTTTGAGGCCAAAAAGAACAAGAGGGTCATTGCCACTTCAGCGTGGTCCCTGTTTGTGCCTTCGTGACCACGCAGACCCTGGAACCTAGTGTTGGCTTAACATTTGGGCCTGGAACATCTGGAAAATGATCAGAGAAGGAGCAGAGGAGACAGAAGAGAGGAGAACGGTTGCGTTTTGTTACACCAGGTGCTAGGAGTTAGCAACATCCCCTGTTTGATATGGGAGGCAAATTCTGTGGGCCTGGAGTTAGGCTTCAACAATTGAAGAGGTCAAAGGACAGCTGAGTGGGGTCAGTGAGACACCACGGGGTGTATTTTGTTACTCAGTAAAAGGAGCAGCCTCCTAAAACCTTAAAGGATTCTCTTGAAAATCTGTGTTGTGAAAAGGTTTTATGAGTCTCATGGCAAAAACTCCTGATTTATCTAAGGAATGCTTGCTTTTGTCTAATGGTAGGATAATCCTTACCAAATGTTGGCAACTAGTATAAGAGTCAATATAGGTCTGAAAGAACAGTGAGGGTTTGAAGTGTACTTCACTTTCCAAAATGTTTATCATTTTCATGTTTGTCTCTCAGTGAAGAATTTTGCACTGTTGAATTACCACCCTTTTCTTTCCTCGGAGCTGAAAGTGTTGGGGGGGGTGGGTGGGAGGGAGACGGGTAAGGTGGAGCCTACATTAATTTAAAAATTATTCTAACAAGATTTTGACTGATCTATAAACAGGATATTATATACCTTTAACAACACCAAGACGTGTGAACTCTAAAAAGTTTCCTTAGAATTTATTTTAATGTATAAAGAAAATAAATGACACATGAAATATGTTTCTAGATTACAGAAGATGTTTTAAAAATTTAGTTGTATTTCATAGAAGTGGGTATCAGTTGATGAATAACCATAAACCTGTGTTTCTCCCTGAATGTGTTTCTTGTCCATTTTAGTAGTAAGAAGAAAATCAATGTCAGAGTCAAGAATAGAGAATGGGAAAAGAAATATAGTAAAGGATTTTTCTCTTAGAAGGGAAATGGGAAAGTGGGGGCTGGGGGGCGGAATCTGCATGTTGTGAGAGTTCTCCTTACCAGAGCCCAGGACCTCAAGATACCATTTCCATGATTATGGGTACCTTTGAAAGGTCTTGGCCACCTGGCAGGTAGTAAAAGGGGACTGTTAGAGGAATTTGGCAGTATTTGGATGTTCCAGTTGATATGCTATATACATGTACGAACACATAGAGAGTATATGTTACTATATATATAGTAAGAGAAAGATTAAATGATGAGTAGTATATAACAGGCTTTGTTAAGCATTTGCTTACTAATTTGTGAGTTTACAATATTTGTGATTTTTTTTTTCAATTTCTTTTAACGATTACTCATTTTGGAGCAACATATACATAAATGTAAGGCTTAGTGTGCTAAGTGTCTATTTTCTCAAGGTTAAAGTGCCTTTCAACAACTAATTTAGAAACCTAAGTGTAGTGACTGATAATTGCCTAGAGAAAACCCACAGCTGTTTAAGTAGCATTGAAATTGTGGCAAAACTGACAAATACAATTAGCAATGTTAATAAGATAAGAAGGTGGAAAGATGGGCAGATGACAGAGTGGAAAGATGAAGGTAGCAGGAGTTAACAAATCCATATAAGAACACAATGTTCACAGTTGCTTTGAATTTCCAGCACTGTCTCTTCTAAGCTAAGTCTTTTTACTACTCTATGAATTAGCAGCAGAATGGGTGTTTTGGAAATTAAATTCAGATATATTTGTTCAGTCCCTAAGTCACATCTAATTTTGAAAGAACATAGCTGTTTGGTGGTCATATCCAAAAACAATCAAATTTTGCTGATTCTAAAGAGGCCCAATTTTCTGTGTGGTGCTTTTTAGAAGTCAATTTTAAATGTACTTCTGTTGTACTGTAATTACCATGAGTGGGATTACCCTACTTTGCACCCTTATAATTCTTATTGGCCATCTCAATACATTACAAAAGAGACCAAAGCAAGCCCTGTTTCTGGATCCAGGGACCTAGTATTACCAAAACAAAACAAAACAAAACCCTGCAGAAGTCTTCAATGTATTATTACTGATTATATTTATCTGGTTAATGTTTATAGCCCACTTTGTAGACAACTTCTTGGGAAAAATAAGTGGCGATTGGAAATAAGAGAAATTAGGTCAATGTTATATGAAAAAGATTTAGTCATCTGTACTGTTCCCATTATACTTTTTAACGCATCCAGTGAAATTTGGAAAATTATTGTGGTATCTTTTGAAATTCTACCCTGCATTTGAGAAATTGGTTTTTGCCTCTGGTGTTTTATGTAGATTTGAATAATTAGTGTGATAAATCCACACAAGTTTGTTCTCTGAAACCGTAGAGACTGAACTCTCTGAGTGTGGCAGCCTTGATGGATGCGGTAAACCACACTTTGGAAGCATTTCTCGTTATTTAATGTTTTCTGTTCTGGATTATTGACTCTTCTCCCTGTTGAAAAATTGGTCTCTGGTGACATGGTAGAGGTCACACATTGCCTATTATTGTTTTGCTTCTTTGATCTTACACAGGGATTGCCTCTGGTAATTATACTAGTTCCAGAGAGTCTCCATGAGATGTGTTTATTTTACAGAAGAATTTCTGGTATTTCAAGGAAGAAAGTAAAGATTTCTAGTAGTAACATGTGACTCTTTGTTACAAAGAAAAAAATAGCATCATACTTTATCTTTTAATTATGACACTTTTTAATAATTGTGAAATTAGTTGGCATATTACAGTAATTATTTCCATAACAATTTAAGACATATTTCATAGCCATAAGTATATTGGTAAAATGGTTAATTTTAGAATAAAGTTACTAGGGCTGGGTTTTTATTTCAGTACCTAAAATACTTCTGGCTTCAGAAACTGTCAAAAGAGATTGATCTAGATTTAAATGTACAGAACTGTTTAAAATGGTTGGAAATTTCATCTTTTAATCTATTTGCATTTTCCAAAGTTTTCAGCAAAGAGGATGAATAAAAATGAAATAAAACACTTTTGTTTTGAATGCATGGTTAGCTTTGTGCTTTTTTGAAATGTGCTTGGGAAGCAATAATATCTCTTTAAACTCATTTAATGTATAATTAGATTAGACACACAAAAAGCTCAATGTATTCTTTGTTTTTTTGTTTGTTTGTTTTTTTACTCATTCTAATTTTAAACAAAATATTTCCCCTAAGAACTCACAGTCTAATGGGGGAGTCAGACAGACACTAGACCCAACTAATTATAATCAAGAGCAACAAATGTCAATTTCAAAGACTAAATGAAATGCAAAAACAGACAAAAGAGAAATGTGAATATATGCTTGCTTTTAGTTTTGGATTATATATAGATTGTGAGAGCTTGCAAGAACCATGTTTGATTTCCTTGTCATTATCACTATCATCAGCAAATATTTTTAATAGAGAAAAGGTATGTGAACAGTAATGCTATATAACAAGTAATGTTCTTTTTTTTTTTATGTTTCAAGTTTTTATTTAAATTCTAGTTAATTAGGGGTGCCTGGATGGCTCAGTCGGTTGAGCAGCCAACTTCAGCTCAAGCCATGATCTCACGGTTCATGAGTTGGAGCCCCGAGTTGGGCTCTGTGCTGACAGCTCAGAGTCTGGAGCCTGCTTCGGATTCTGTGTCTCCCTCTCTCTCTCTCTGCCCCTCCCCCCTTTCTCTCACACTCTCTCTCTCAAAATAATAAACAAAAAAATTAAATTCTAGTTAATATATAGTGTAATATCGGTTTCAGGAGTAGAATTTAGTGATTCGTCATTACGAGTAATTTTCTTTTATTTTTTAATGTTTATTTATTTATTCTGAGAGAGAGAGAGCGAGCGAGCACAACATGCAAGCAGGGAAGGCGCAGAGAGAGAGGGAGAAAAAATATCCCAAGCAGGCTCTACACTGTCAGTACAGACCCCTACATGGAGCTCGAACCTGCAAACTGGGAGATCATGGCCTGAGCTAAAGTCGAATGCTCAATCAATTGAGCCACCGAGGTGCCCCTACCAGTAGTTTTCTTATACAAAGTCAAAGAATCTGAGAACTGTGAGGGACAGTAATAATTTATATATGTGACTGTAAAATTTCTTAATAAATGACCAAGTAACTTGTCCAATATCATAGAGGTAGTGGGAGTGGGATTTGAATTAAGGTCATCTGACTCTACAGCCTATGTGCTTACCCACTTCACTTGTAGGATTTCTATAAATGTTGCCTGGCTGCGTGGATAACTGTTAAAGTTTGGAGAGGGGGTGACAACATCTATAAAGTAAAAAGGTAACAAAACTGACAAGTTACATGAAGTTGTCTTTTTAGTACTATGTCTGGCATGCAGTCAATAAATTGGGCCTTAAAAGCAAAAACCTCAAACTAAAACCAACTATACACACACACCACAAACAGAATGTATCATTTTTATGCTCACCTTTTTTCTATGTCCAATAGCATGTTTTAGTGGGGAAAAAAACACGGGGTTTTTAGTCTAAATTTGAATCCTAGTTCTATCATTTATAAACTAGATAAGCTTAGGTTGTTGCAAAAAATAAATTGTTCTGTCCACCTGTCCCTCGTTCTGAGTTTGCTTGTTTTCTTGTTCCTTCATCCTATAAATGGAAGTTAGCTATAGGGGTTTGACTATATTCACTACACCCATTGGCAGAAGTACTTTCTACAGTGTGTGTGCTTCCTTTTCTCTCTTATGGGGAGGCTCATGGCGTCTCATGGCTTGACTATTAGTGATGCTAAACTTGAGCAGTGAGCTCAGGAGATGTCAGCCTGACCCCTCTATTATAGAGTTCCCCCATTATCATTGAGTAAATGAATTTTGCATCAAGGGTTGCAAATTGGTAATTTTATAATTCTGTCATTCTTTCCACATTTATTAGCTGAAATTCTTCATTAAAAATATTAAAACTCTCAATAACCAGGATAATTTGGTTACTCTGAAGTACAGAAAGAGCAGAATAAGTATTTCCTTCTTTCCTTTTCCTTTTTGCAGCATTCCCTTAGATGATTTATTTGGGTTGTATTGTTGTTGTTATTTTTCCCCAAGCAGAGCTCTCTTCTTCACCTTGAGTAGCAAAAATTAATTTGTGAATTTTCATATTTTAAATATGCTTCACTCCATTGAATTAGTTCTCTTTTGTGTTCAATTTCTCTAGTCTTTGGTCTATGGGGACATTTCATATTGACTCATGTCTTTTGACATGATCCATCACCCCTCAATAGCTTCTTTGCTCTTTGTTCAAGGCTCCTCTTGTGTATTTCCTGCCTCAGACCTGGAATTGGCTATAACTTCAAGGAGCTTTGATGCTTTTCAGTGGGGAATGGTAGTAGAAAACCACAATCAGGGTACTAGGAAGTGCTTATTGTTATTGAATTGTCATTGCTTCTCAGACTTCAGTAGACAATTCTTGGAAATACAAATCTAAAATATTTTTTAAATAAATTATTAGTTTAAAAAATATATATACCCATCGACCTTTTGCATAGACTATCTTGCTGTTAAAATTAGATTAACCCTGAAGTAGTATCTTAGATTTTCTTTTAACATGTACATGATTTTTTTTAAATCAGTGTTTTTCTTGTTCTTTCTTGTCATTAACTGTAATGATCCTTTTCCCCCATACATTTTATTTTTTTAATGTTTATTTATTTATTTTGAGAGAGAGGGAGATAGAGAGCAAGGAGGGGAGGGGCAGAGAGAGAGAGAGAGAGAGAGAGAGAGAATCCTAAGCAGTCTCTGATGTGGGGTTCAGTCCCACAAACTGTGAGATCATGACCTGAGCCAAGATCAAGAGTCTGATGCTTAACTGACCTAGCCACCCAGGTGCCCATCCCCATACATTTTAAAGTTAATGTTTATCTTCTCCACATAATTGGTATTAAAAGTCAGCTTTTATAAACAGCCAAGTGTAGTACCTGGAAAATATTTATTCGTGGTCAAAAGAGGAACTTGTTGAGGGAGATGGTTGGGCCAATACCAGTATATCAAAACTGGGGGGAAATAGTTTGGAGTAATTATGATAGAAAGTAGTAGTGGAAACTCCAAATCTTGATGAGAGGTTCTCAGTCTAAGTGCTGGAATGATCTGGATTTTCCCTGGAATCTTGAAGCACCAGGAAAAGGTGAAGAGTGTTCACTTTGCAAACCCAGCTATTTAGTAATAAGCCTGTTTTAAACTGCTTGTGTTCAAGGATAGTCATAGAGTTGGGATTAGCTCACTTGCTATATGATATTTTCCTTTTCCTTTATTATATTATGCTATAATACTGTTAATTACTTTAAAAATTAGAAGACATTAATAAGACAAAAAAGATAGGTTTTTTTGTTTGTTGTTTTTTTTTTGTTTGTTTTAAGTAGGCTCTGCCTAACGAGGGGCTCAAACTCAGGACGCAGAGATCAAGAGTCACATGCTCAACTGATTGAACCAGGCAGGTGCCCCCCAAAAAAGACAGTTTAAAAACCACACAGTATCAATAGATAAACATTACTAATAGATTATTGTGTGTACTTCCCAGGTTTTTGTGTTTTTATA
Organism: Panthera tigris; assembly: GCF_018350195.1. Classification (NCBI taxonomy): domain Eukaryota; kingdom Metazoa; phylum Chordata; class Mammalia; order Carnivora; family Felidae; genus Panthera; species Panthera tigris. Next base: position 44,079,739 of record NC_056671.1, read on the forward strand.
AACACAAGGAAAGTTGTGTTTATAAAATTTCCAGTAAATTCATATCATATTATTAAGGTCAGACTTTTTTTTTCTTCTACCTACCTGGATTAAGTGGTCTGCTTCAGATGGAAGAGGGTAATAGAAATTAAATTGTGTTACTTTTTCAAAAGTAATATATTGGACCATATCTCAAATCTAGTACTTTTTAAAAAACTGATTTGAGAAGAAAGTCAAGGAAGATATACTCTCAGGTTCCTTCTTTCTTTTTATCATTTGAGTTTTAGGAAACTTTTTCTTGTCCTTAATAGAAGAAGAAACTTTTTTAGACAGGGGGAAATATTGGAGGAAAATAAGTTATATAAATATTCCTAATATTTTAAGGAGTTGATAAGAATGTTTTTGATTTCTAGACTTGACACATAATGGATTAATGAAACATGACTGAGTCTTCCAAAATTGGAAGAAATGGGAAGAAAAAGGGTATGGACAAGAGAGTTCTCAAAATCAGGGGACACGCAACCCATGCATCAGATACTTTGGAGTCCAAGGGCGGGCCTATGCTTCCTTCCTTATATGTGTGTATTTATTCTTTGTTAAATAATTTACCCCTTGTTTATCTTTCCCTTTCATCTAATACAGGGAGGTTTGGGTCTTTTTATTCAGGGGAGGGATAGTTTTATTTTGCTTTTAAATTTTTTTTAATGTTATTCATTTTTGAGAAACAGAGAGACAGAGTGTGAGTGGTGAAGGGGCAGAGAGAGAGGGAGACACAGAATCCAAAGCAGGCCTCAGGCTCTGAGCTATCAGCACAGAGCCCAACGTGGGGCTCGAACCTATGAACTGTGAGATCATGCCCTGAGCCAAAGCCAGACGCTTAACCAACTTAGCCACCCAGGTGCCCCGGTTTTATTTTGTTTTGACTTTTTAAAATTATTGCTCGGCTTTGTGCCTATTAGCCCCATATCTTATGCTAAAACTCTTTTTTCAGCCTTGTCTTCTTGCCACTGTGACATATACAGACAAGGACAAATCAGCAAACAAAAAAATTCTTCCTTGGGTTGTTCTGTTTTGTGTTTTTGTGGGTGTTTTGTTTTGTTTTGGTAATTTAGTAATACTTTATAGAATACCTATTTACCCAGTTAGATCATTATAGTAGGTGGTTAAACAGCTTAATGGTCTAAGTGATTAAGATAGCCTAACAGAGCTGTTGTGTAGCCAAACTGACTAGATCCTACTCCTGTCTTTGCCATCTCCTTTTATTTGTCCTTGGGCAAATTCCTTAACTTTCCTAGGCCTTAATTCTCTTAAAAGGAGGCAATAGAGTATTATCTGGCAATTAGTAAGTTCTCCATGTTACCAGTATTGTAATTGTCCAAAGTAGAATGTTTCCTTTCACTTTTCTTAACAATGACAGCAAGGACCACCACCACCAGTGATATTAATAATGACAGCAACAACTATTATTATATCATCTGCCTGTTAGATGCCTACCATTGTAATAGGCACTTCACACATAAAGTTAACATTTGAAAAATAAGACTATGTATTCTGAAGTCTTATCTGATGCTTTAATTGTAAGAAGTGTTTGGGAAGCAACTGAAAGGAACATTTTCGTCCTATGTCTTCTGTACTTGATAACTTCTATAAAAGTAATTACTACATTAATAATACAGTAACTATTAACCATGAAACACAATTACCTAATATTACCACAATTACCTAATAAATCCAACTTCAGGTCAGATAATGTAGAACTACTTTTCAGAATGAGTTGTACAACATACAAGAAGAAAGCAAACTTGCAATTTCTACATATATATGTATATTTTATATATCTGGCTGACATTAAGGACTACAGACGCTGAGATGCTAATAGATACTCTTGTGACACTACAGAAATCTCTAAGAAAGAGATGGTATACAATATGGGCTCTTTCTGCACCACTAATTAATTGCTCAAAATGCAAGTGGGATCAAGTACAAACCACCACACCATTGTGGTTTGGTGCCTTTCTGCTCTAGCCTTTTCCCTTTTCTACAGAAAGATAAAAGGGCTGGCATAGAACAGGCAGCTTCATTCACTGGAGGTTTTAGGAATAGGGACTGGAGAAGTAAGGAAACGAGTAGCCTGGGAAACTGGTACCTGCTAATGGCTCCATGGCCTTTCCCCAATTCTCCTTTTTGTATTGAAAATGGAAAGGAGAAGCAATACAATTTGAGGGAAACCACTTCTTGATCTGCAATGTTTTTATTTCCCTTTTGTCAAATGTTTCATGGTTAATAGTTACTGTATTATTAATGTAGTAATTACTTTTATAGAAGTTATCAAGTACAGAAGACGCAGGACGAAATGTTCCTTTCGGTTGCTTCCCAAACACTTCTTACAATTAAAGCATCAGATAAGACTTCAAAATACATAGTCTTATTTTTCAAATGTTAACTTTATGTGTGAAGTGCCTATCACAATTATTATACACTGACTTTTAGTGTATGTTATGCCATCTCAAGCACTGGGGGCTCTTTGAGATTCAGAGGAAAGGAAGGCCAGTAGTCTAGGTAGATAATGCCAACAGTTTCAGTGACCCTAAATATCTTTTTAATTTTTTTAATGTTTTTATTTATTTTTTTGAGAGCGAGAGAGACAGAGTGTGAGTGGGGAGGGACACAGAGAGAGGGAGACACAGAACCCAAAGCAGGCTCCAGGCTCTGAGCTGTCAGCACAGAGCCCGACACGGGGCTCCAACTCATGAGCTGTGAGCTCATGACCTAAGCTGAAGTCAGACACTCAACCAACTGAGCCATCTAGGTGCCCTTAGCCTAAGTCAGATACTTAACCGACTGAGCCACCCAAGTGCCCCCAGTGACCCTACATCATATAGCATATGATATATTTTTTTATTTTTAAATGTTTGTTTATTTTGGGAGAGAGAAAGAGTGAGCAGGGGAGGGGCAGAGAGAATGAGGAACAGAGGATCCAAAGCAGGCTCCATGCTGACAGCAGTAAGCCCAATGTGGGGCTCCACCTCAGGAACTATAAGATCATGATCTGAGCCGAAATCAGACGCTCAACTGACTGAGCCACCCAGGTGCCCCTTATAGCATATGATATTAAGAATACATTACACTAAAAAGGCTTCCTTGAACTCTACCTTTCTTTTGATAGCATTGAACTGGAAATTGGGTAGCATTGAACTTGAACCGTAAAGGGAAGAACTCTGTACTCCGCACTAAAAAAGTCTGGGGTCAGTTTTATAATTCTTCATATTATCATTATCATTTTTAAAATGTCCAGTTATGTTTTCATTTGGAATAATCAGTCTCTTCCTTTTACTCTTCCAACTGTTTCCTGGGTACTTCCCTTTGTCATCTTGAGTATTGCTAATGTTCTTATAGCATTATGTGTATCCTCTATGATGGTGAAACATGATTATCCATTTTTATGCTGATTTAATATTTTTATTCAGCACAATATTTATTTGCCCTACATATACATATTTGTTATATTGCTCCTTAAACTATAAATCAAAGAGATTGAGATTATGTAGTACTTCATGTACAATTGGCATTTCTTTATTAAACTAAAAAAATCTCTTAGAGAATATAGTTTTCAATGATAAAAGGAAGATAATTTGTTAAGCAGGTAATAGTTAAAAAGAGGCAAGATTTCCAGGCATTTGGTCCTCTGGAGAAAGGTCCACCTTTGAAGTTATTCCATTGTTCTCTATGGTTAAGAAATCCCATGGTTGACTGTGCTGGTAGTTTTCTCCCTTCGGCAAAAAGAAAAAAAAAAGGTGAAATGGCTATTGAATTTTGACTTAGATGCATTAAATGGTAACACAACATATTTCTCCTGCAAACTCACCCTATTTTGATCATGTGTGGTCTTGAGCTTTAGAAAATTCAAATGTTTATAGTTGTCCTAATGGAGAGTCTTAGAAGGTTGGACAAAAACTTGGTGTTTCAGGAAAACCTTATTTGACAGAGTTTGTTGATTTGCTTCTACTTATAACTTTTAATTGAGTATCATACATATACTTTTGGGTATGTACTTTTTGAAAGAAAGGAACCTAATAATTGAAGAAATCTAGTTTATTTTTTCTAGTTTTACTGAGATAAAAGTGACATATAACATTGTATAAGTTTTAGGTGTACAATATGATGATTTGATATAGGTATATCTTGCAAAGTGATTACTACATATAAGTTTAGTTGATATCCATCACCTCATATAGTTATAAAATTTCTTTTACTTGTAAAGAGGAACTTACTAATTTAAATCCATGGTATTTAGTTTCTTATTACCTATTTTGAGAAAGGTTGCTAAAATATAATTCCAGCTTTTCCTCCAAATCATAAGAATCTCCAACAAAGCTTTACTAAACGCAGCCACTCTGATGGAAATCTCTGAATACTACTCATTGCTACCCAGAATCATGTAAACAGCCTTCTTTGCTATATTGAGGCAGCTCAGCAGCTCATAGCCATCAAAATCCTTTGGAGCTCATGAATATAACTCTGGGAAGCCTGATAGTAAGGTTGTATGCATTACCCCTTCCCTGCTTAGGAGTGACTGGATCTTGGCTTCCTTTTCCTGCTGAGCCCAGATAGATGCATGCTTAGGGTCCTTCTCAATGAGTCCTCTAGGGACTCCCTTCAGAGAGTCCATCACAGTTGGCTTTCCAGATGAAATTTAGTATCTGTCCCTCTCTTTGATGGGATAAGTGGGGCTATGATATTTTCAAACTGCCTTTCTTGAAATGAGATTTATCCAAATTGAGCCTATACTGTAGGAGTATAGGATTTATCCTCACACAGCTAGATATTGAGTTCTGGTTCTGACCTTTACCAACTGGGTGATAGGGGGCAAGTCACTTGGCTTCTCCAAGCCCCAGTTGTTTCATTGATGAAGTGAGACAAGTCCAACCTACTTCTGAATACTAAGGATTAAATAAAATATATTTTTGAAGTTTATTTATTTTGAGAGAGAGAGAGAGAGAGAGTGCATGTGAGAGCACAAGCTGGGGAAGGGCAGAGAGGGAGAGGGTTAGAGAGAGAATCCCAGGCACGCTCCACACTGCCAACATGGAGCCCGATGCAGGGCTCAAACCCAAGAACCACGGATCATGACCTGAGCTGAAACCAAGAGTCGGGAGTCTTAATCAACTGAGCCACCCAGGTGCCCTAAATAAAATAATTTTTATAAAATATTTAGGGTACTGTCTAGCTCCACAGCTCTCACATTTTTGATCCCAGTATCAAAATTGAGTTTTGTTTATGTAGACTATATTTATTAGAAACTAAGAGTAAGAAATGTTTAAAATATATATTAACTTTAAAAGTTAAAATAATAACACATTATATGTCAACATATATAACATTTTGGGGAAAATAACTATATTTTCCAAAAGAAAGTTAGTGAGAAAAGTGATCTATCTGCTTCTAATTAAACCTGTTGCAATATTACACATCATGCAGCCTCTGTAAAATACTACTGTACACGTATGAGAGTAAAAAAGGCAAATACTATCTTAGTAATAAGTTTGAAAGGAGTTTTGATCTCATAGACCCCAGAAAGGGTCTTGGTGACCTCAGAACATACTTTGAGAATTGTTGGTATAGCCAGTAGTTAGCACTCAAAGAATTGTAGTTATTATTGATATTCATGGAGATTTTTGTAACTAGCAAGAACTATACAAATATTGGTTATGAGAAGTAAAGGCCATGGCTTTCAAACTTCTTACTCTATACATTCCTAGAGGGTCTCAAATAAGATTGTGATTCAGATTAAGGAAAAAAAACTGTTTTTTTTTTAAATAAATACTAATAATGCATAAATGACTTCTTCGGGTTTAAAAGGCTCAAATCTTGCTTTCAGGAATTTGTCAAATACAGTATCACAAAGCTTTCTTTCTTTCTTCTTCTTTTTTTTTCCCCCCAAGAGAAGAATTTCCCCCTATTCTGCCAGGGTAAGAAGATCTTAGTAGAGAGAGCAGTAACTAGATATTTACTCTAAAAGCACTGATAGAGTTGGAATGGGATCATGGTAGCCCACTAGTTTTGAGGAGTGGCCCCATTGTCATCATGTTACGCTTCATGATTGACGGGTCAATCTTGATTTACTGGTCAGAGAACCTTGACTTAAAGCATTTATTACTGTTTGATTCTCAGATAGAAGATCCTCTAAAGGGCCTTTTTGAAATGGATTTGGATTATGAAAACAAAAGGCACAAGTTATGTAACAGAATTTAAAACAGGTTGTCTTAGGAAATATAGGTAGGGTTCATATATGAATCTTAACAAGATATATGGGTATAGTTTATATCAGCTCTATGTGTACTTTGCAGTCATAGAGTCCTCTAATTATATAAATTTTCTCCTTTCTTCCTCTTTTTCTTTGGGGGGGGTGGTGTAGACCATGGGGAATTCATATGCTGGGCAACTGAAATCTGCTCAATTTGAGGAAGCTCTCCACAACTCCATAGAAGCCTCTCTCAGATGTAGTAGTGTGGTTCCACGGCCAATTTTTTCCCAGCTGTACCTGGACCCTGACCAGCATCCTTTCTCATCTGCAGGTAAGTTTCTCAATCCCACACATTTCTAGATTTCTTTTAAAAGAAGTGGAAATTCCAAATCTGGGGACCTCTGAAATAAATTGATATAATATTAGACATTGCTAGTCTCCCTGTCCTCTGATATCTTTCAGAAGTATGAATTTTTCTTTTGGTTATTTTTTCTATAAGCATCTTTTTATTAAATTAGCTGTAATTTATTTGCTCACCCAGATGTAAAACCCAAGGTGGAGGATCTGGATAAAGATTTGGTACACCGCTACACTCAAAATGGAAGCCTGGATTTTTCTAACAATCTAACAGTTAATGAAATGGAAGATGACGAAGATGATGAAGAAATGTCTGATTCAAATAGCCCACCAATTCCCTATTCACAAAAACCTGCCCCAGAAGGGTCTTGCACTACAGATGGTGGGTTTCTTTTCTTTCTTTCTTTCTTTCTTTCTTTCTTTCTTTCTTTCTTTCTTTCTTTCTTTCTTTCTTTCTTTCTTTCTCTTCCTTCCTTCCTTCCTTCCTTCCTTCCTTTCTTTTTCTTTTCTTTTCTTTTCTTTTCTTTTCTTTTCTTTTCTTTTCTTTTCTTTTCTTTTCTTTCTTTTACCAATTCCTCTTTATTGTCTGGCTAGTTTTCAATCATTACATGTGGTGCTGAAGGCTGGAAACCAGTAATTACAGAAAGGAATGAGGAATGATTATGGTCTCACTGACATTATCTTCTGTGACTTCACAGCAGGTGTCTATAAGAAAGACAGGTATTATTGCTTCATCTTATAGATGAAGAAAGTAAGATTCACAGCAGTTGAATGACTTCTCTGAGATGATATGTGGCAAAAGCAAGCCTAGGCCCAAGTCAGGGCTTTTCCTGCAAGAATGCTACTATCTCAGGTACTTTTTAAGTGTCCTGTCTTCCTACTTCTTTCTGTTCCAACCTCAAAAACATTAATAGAGATATAAGATGTTTTATATTTACCTTTTTCATTTATTCTGAACACTCATGCAGTATAGTGTTATCTGTAGAAGATAAAAATGTACATATTTTGATAATCCCATTTTATTTATTTTGTCAACCTCCTCTTCCACCACAGCTTTAACCACACTTTAAAAAGGAAATCCTAATATAAAACATTCTCAGTATTTCATGGTTTTGATGATGTCACAACTTTAAAATATACTCTCTTCCTTACATTTAGTATTTACAGTGCTATTTTCTGGTAATCCCAACCTAATTAGTATGTGGATTCTACTTTATCCATATTAGCCAGAGTGCAGTTTTTATACCCTGATTGACTTGGACCTGGGGTGTTTACAATGCATGCAAATCCTAGGGGTGAGGAGTGAGGAGGAAAGGGGTAAGATTTCAGGACATTCTCCCTACACAGCTTGAATTGTAAATAATTTGGGGTAAACTAAAGATTCAAATGTGCAAATCCAGATAAATGAGTTTGCACTGGTTGGAAGTTTTATTATTTCTTGACTTTCTTTTCTCTTTCTCTTTTACCCTCCCTCCCTCTTTTCTTTTTTCTTTTTCTTTTTCTTTTCCTTTCCTTTTCTTCCTTTCAAGAATTTGATAAGCTGTAAAAAGCTCAAAATCCTTAATCCTATCTGCACTATTTCTTATAAATTTGCTTCCAGATGTGATTGATTTATTTTGCCCAGACTTAATATTATGCATCAAATTTACTCATTATTCTTGGTATGATAGGCCTTTAAACCTATAGTTGTGTAGCAAGTGACTGGGTTAGGTTTCCACTTGGCTGTTTTATATCCATTTTTGTGCCTTTTATTTATCAGTCAAGTCATACTTAACAGTTAACGACCAAATATTGAAATTGTGCTTGAAATATTGTTGGCTTGTCATTGAGAATCTTGTTATATTTAAGAATTAAATAGAACGAGAGTCAAAGCTTTAGGGGATAATTCTGAAATATCAAATTTTATACCAAAAATGGAGGAGGGGCTCTCCTGTTTTTCCTGTGCTCTAAATATGTTTTAGTTTGCCTTTTGGGGTGCTGACACTGTTATTACTAACAATCAGGTATGTTTAGTGTTCACCAAGATACAAACTCAGTGATCTAACAGAGAGCAACTATTTCTTGAACTTTAAAACATGAGAACACTACTCTTACCATGAGGCGATTATGTAAAGTGTAAGGGAAGGGTAATAGTTAATTTTAGATATGAAGGAAAAAGATTTGGAGATGCAGTTTTTCTGGGGGGAAAAACAAATATAGCACCCAAGCATAAATTCAAATTCCAAGACCTGAAAACACAGGTCATAGACGTAGATTCCTACATCAGCTACTTTGGTTTCTTATAATTAATTGCATGTCCATATTTTTTCCCCTTTAATTCACCTCAAGGTGGCCATTAAAAACAAAAAGCATAGTTCATAATTTGATAGTTTAAAGTTTGTCCATAGCTCTTTCAATTTGGCTCATTCTAGGGTAGTTCTAAGAACCCCTTCACCCGAAGACAGAACAGTTCTGAAATTTTTCTTATAGAAATGACAGTGAATTAGGACAATGTAATGCCTGGACTTGTTTTAGCATACCACCTTCCCTTCATGGGAAATCCTCTATTTACCTAAGACTTAAAGGAAGGTAAAGCTATTTTTAGAGGCAATTTAGATAAGCAGATACTTAATACCTGATGGGCTTCTGGGGGTTACCATTCAGATGTAAATTTTGGTTGCTAATTTCTTATGTAAATTATTGGAATAGTGTAGGTTCCCACCCTGCTGGGAGGCAGTTGATTGTCTAAAGGGGTGAAGGGCAACCAAATTTGAGGCTTCCAAATACTGCTTTGATTACTTTAGTTTGTGTTTACAGCTGTTTCAGTAAACTTTCCCCTCCCCCCGCTTAGATTACTCTGTAACCTTCAAGTTGGAGATAATTGGAGAATGCAAATCTGGTTCTGTGAAGTGAAAACCTTGGCTATTTTCTTAAGGAAATGCAGATGAAGTTTACAAAGAAGGGCCCTCTACCATTATTCCTTTTTTTTAATTAAAATAATTTGCTGCAAAGGTCTTGGGGTTAAGGCAGCATTTCAGTATTATTCTCAGAAAATGAAGCTATTTAGGGACAAGTTTGTTATTTGTGTGCCAACATCGATAACTTATCTTTCCTTCCTTGCGTACAGTAAACAGGCATAGATCCTTCCTTAGGGCACTCTTCCCCCAGGTCTTCCAGAGCCCCTAAAAAAAGATTCTGTCTTTCTTTCAGGATGAGTTCAGATGTGATTCAAAATCACACTACAGGGTTGTATTAAGGTTTCTTTTCATTTTGTTTGAGGTTTTAATTGAGATTGAGTAGTTGGTCTTTATTATATTAATAATCTGACATATTTCTAGAGACCAGAACTACCTGTTACACTAGATATTTTGGATCCTACAGACCTTCAAATATAATCACATTTCATAGATTCTTTAGCTACCCACTCTTCTTTTCTTTACAGACACACAGAGCTTATTTTCATTCTTAAAAAAATAAATATTATTCTTTGCATGTTTTTTCTTACTTGGGGATCCCTCATAATATATTTTGTATATAATTAGCTGATCTGAATCCCACCCCCCCCCCAAAATTAGGATTTAGAAAAGACAGGTAAAAGGTGTCACAGCAAAAAGCCAAATCTTTGCCAGGTGAGTGTATTCTCAGAATAATTACAAACTCAATTTAGGAACTTTTTCTTGATGTTGCCACCATTTCTGGCCTTGAATTGATTTGTTTCTTGGATTACCCTGTTGCTGGACTCAGCCTTGCCTTCTCTTTCTCTCCTATTTTCTTTCCTCTTAATCAAATTGGCTGAGTGGCTTGTGTTAGCGAGTAACATGAAGGCAAGAAGATAAAATTGGACATTGTAAAAATAGACTTCACTTTTTAAGAACAGTTTTAGACTTAAAGAAAAATTGAGACAATAGTATAGAGTTTCTATATATTCCTGCAGTTTCTCCTAATATTATCTTACATTATTACTAATTTTAATAATAATTAAAGTTCATAGTTTATTTAGGTTCCTTAGTTTTTACCTAATATCTCTTTTCTTTTCCAGAATCCCTTCAGGATACTAAAATAGAGTTAGTTGTTATATCTCTTTAGGCTTCTCTTGGCTGTACAGTTTCTCAGACTTTCCTTGTTTCTGATGACCCTGACAGTTTTAGGAATTATTGGTGAGGTATATTGTAGGTGACCCTCTACTGGAATTTGATATTTTTCTCCTGATTAGACTGGGGTTATGGGTTTTGGGGAGAAAGATCACAAAGGTAGATTGCCATTTTCATCATATTGTATTAAGGGTACATTCTGTCAACATGATTTATGAGGGTTGATGTTGACGTAGATCATCTGGCCGAGGTAGTGTGATCTCCACTCTTTCCCCCACTTGCCATACTGTGGGAGAAAGTCACTATGCTCAGCTTATACTGTAGGAACAGGGAATTATGCTCCACCTTCTCGAGGGCAGAGTATCTACATAAATTATTTAAAATTCTGTATGGGGATTTGTCTCCCCCGCCTACTTACTAATTTATTCACTCATTTATTTATATGATTATGTACTCATGGATATTTATTTTATGTTGAGTTATAAGTCAATACTACTTTACCTCACTGCTCAGATTGTTCTGGTTTTGCACATTGGGAGCACCTTCAGTTGGTTCCTGTACCCCTTTTACATACTCTCATCATTGCAGCTTTTTTTTTTTTTTTTAGCATAAAATAGGACATTTTCTCTTTTTATTGTTATGAGCATCCCTTAAAATTTTTGTGGGGAGGAGACTAGAAAACATGCTTCTCCGAGGATCCAGTCATTGTTGAATAATTATTACTTTTGACCTCTAGGTGTCCTCATACTAAAGGCTGTAGTAAAAACTATTTGTATTTCTTAATTTGAGTGGACTGTGTAGTCCTCCTTTTTTGCCACAGAAATCACTCGGAAATCATCTCTCTTCTACAGAAAATCCTGCTTTCTTCAGATATTCTCCACACTAAGTCCTCTTGACTCTTATCTCTGTTAAGTCCAGAACAAAAATTGTACTTTCCCCCTTGGTCTCCTTTTGCTGCAATGTATTGCTTTTAGAGATCTCATCAGAGGGGTGCCCGGTGGCTCAGTTGGTTAAGTGTCTGACTCTTGGTTTCGGCTCAGGTTATGTTCCTGTGGCCTCATGGGTTTCAGCCCCACGTCAGGCTATGCTCTGGCAGCACGGAGCCTGCTCGGGATTCTCCCTCTCTCTGCCCTTCTTTGCACTGTCTCTGTCTCTCTCAAAATAAATAAATAACTTTTTTAAAAAAAGAAAACTCATCAGAAAAATAATGAATTTTAAGGATTCATCAGCAAGTATGAGGTAGGTGAGTGCCAATAGACCAAAGATTCAACTTAGAAAGTTGGGTAATAGGACTCCAAAAAAAGGCAAGGAAGAAGTAATAGGAGAGTGTCCTACATCAGACTGAGGGAAGGTGAAGCATTATATGAGTCAGAGATGTTAATGAGGATGAAGGAGCATCTAATTTGGAGTCCGGAGACTTGGGTTTTAGTCCCACTTTCTCCAGTTACTGAATATTTTAAAAATTGGACCATTTTCTTAAGCTTTATAGGCCCCAGTGTCCTCATTTACATATTAAATAGATTAGTGTTACCCAATCTTTGACTCACAAATTTCTTTTATACTAATATATAGTCTTTTGAACTTTTTAGGAATTTAAAACCTAATTTTGTCACTACATGGCATATGATAAAGAATTGATTTTAAGTAGAAAGTATTTATTTTAGACCAGTATGTTAATATACTCTTTGATATTATTAATGCATATGAGAAAAAATTGTCTACATTTTATCATTCAGTAATTGCTACTTAATGTATTTAAAATCGGTTGTGTAAGAAAAAGCATATTTTATTGACAAATTCAAAAATAAAATATTATAGCTTTTCAGGGGGCTGAGTATATTTAAATGTTTTCCAGCATCAAATAAAAAGAAAATCAAAATCTACTTTTAATACCCAAAATTTGAAATTTTAGGATTAAAAGGATATGCTAGTTTATTTTTAAAATTTTTACATCATCTATATGATGAAAAGATTTCAGGCTGCTGTGTGCAGAATTTCTGCTACTGAACATGCTGCAAAATGAGGTAGGCTTTTCTCTCCTACATGAAAAGCCAAGTTGGATTGTAATCACCAAAATTTTACCTTGACATTGCTTTTGGGGGTGGAGTGCCCAAAAACATATTGGTGCATTTTATATAATTTTATAATTTAATGAGTGGGGTTGGGATTGAATCTAACTTTCATAAATCTAGCAAGAGCATCTTTAGACACATTTGTAACATTACTGTGTTCATTAACACAAACAGTGCTTCCTATCATTAACCAACAATGTATGATGAGTATAAATTAAGCACAATATCAATACAAATGGCTAAGAATAAAAACAGTTGTGTGAAAATCAAAGCCATACACTGATACAGGGTTCAAACAAGTGAGTCCTGAATTCATTCAACTGGTTTCCACTCTCCCTCTATGTGTAGCAGGGAAACCCCTGAGAACATTCTTTAATGTTAGAATAATTATTTGTTAGATTTTAGAAATTGGTAACTATTTGATTTTGTCTTATAACTTCAAGTATCATGGAATACCTGTAAGTCCCTGGGAGTTTAATAACTGCCTGTTGAGAGATCCTATATCAGATAATCTTAAGGTTCTATATAGCTCTGATGTTCTAAAAAGCTGGTAATAATTTGAAAATTCATATGAATTGGCACAGACTATCATTTCATCTAGTCCACTCTTTCTAATATGGTGTGAGTCAAAGTCGTAGAAAGGTTTGTTACTACTTCTTTTTTTTTTTTTTAACATTTATTTATTTTTGAGACAGAGAGAGACAGAGCATGAATGGGGGAGGGTCAGAGAGAGGGAGACACAGAATCTGAAACAGGCTCTAGGCTCCGAGCTGTCAGCACAGAGCCCGATGCGGGGCTTGAACTCACTGACCGCGAGATCATGACCTGAGCCGAAGTCGGCCGCTTAACCCACTGAGCCACCCAGGCGCCCCTGTTACTACTTCTTAGTGACAGAGATAGTTCCCCACGCATCCTGTTTTCTGTCAATAGACAATCATGAACTTCTCATCACTGAATTTATCTGCATCTTTTGGGAAGATATGTGTTCTGCCTTTTGGAGCAAGTCATGATAAAGGTGCTATTTCTTTTTTTTTTTTTTTTTTTTTCTTTTTTTGAGAGAGAGCGAGCGAGCAAGCATGTCCACAAGTTGGGGAGGGGCAGAAGAGAGAGAGAGAATCTTAAATAGGCTCCACCCAGGCATCCCTTGATCTGTCTTTATATAGCAAACTTCCCATGTCTTACATCCTGAACATTACTGAACTCATTATATAACACTGCACAAGTTCCCTAACCTTCCTGAGCCTCAACTTCTCCATCTATGGAAAGGAGTTGGTAGTTGTTCAGAGGATTAAATAAAATAATCTGTACAATGGTTAGTACCGTGCCTGGCTTATATTAAGTTCTCCATAAATTTTCTGCCATTGATACCATCATCATCATTTCCCCACTTTCAAACCTGAGTTCTGTCCCTTAAATGGGGTGGGGGCAGCAGAATTTTTTTTAGGGCTTTTATGTATCCATAGCTTCCAAAAACTGTGTGTAAACTGAATAAATAATACGACCTGCATGTATAAATGACTATTTTTCAAATAAATATAGATTATATTGTGACTAATAAAATATAGATTCATTCAAAATTGTTAATTCACAATAATATTCTGCTTTTGTTTTTTTCAATTAACAAACACTAAAAGTTAAATTTGAATTATTTTAGTGTTAAAGGGAGCCTATAAGCTTGAGATGGTTGAGCCCCATTATTTTATCATTTTATTCTTTCTTCTGTTGACTTCCTCCAATTCCATTATGTCTGCTTTTGAGGTTTGATGAGCTCAACCATGCAGTAGATTCATGGTAGATTTATGTGCGCCACAACTTCATACAATATTTGGATTTTTTTTTTCTTATAATAACTGATTGCATCCAATTGTTTGTTGGCATTTGGTGAACATCATACTATAAATTGATACTGGAAGAATTTAGCAGGGTCTTTCTCTACTTTGTATTGGGTGATGATGGTCTCCTCAGGTTTGTGTGTGGAGATTTAGGTGTCCATCGTTTACCTTCTGCAACTCTCTGGAATAGTATTTTTCATACTTGTATTTACCCTCTTTTGGCTGCAGGTGAAACCCAACCCAACTGAAATTAGCTTTAGGTAGAATGAAGATATTATTCAAAGAATTCCTAAGCAAAAGGTTTCACAATCCGACCTTGGGAAACGCGCATACAGCTGGGTTTCAGGGGGTCCACACACTGCTGGAACATTCCCTTTGAGCCTCCTGTCTGCTGACAGACTTCTCTCACAAGTCAAGGAACTGAGCTGCCACAGATCAAACTAAGTCATACTATTTCTGGATCCATGTTTGGAATTCCTTGAGAAAAGGCTTTGATTGTCCCAGTTTATGTCAGGTGTCCCTGACTAATCAACTGTGACTGGAAAGGTGGGATATTATAGTGGCCAGCTTGGATCAGGTGCTACCTCCTGTCAGTCTAGAATATCCCCATTCTCCAGAGGAATCACGTGATTAGAGTTCAAGGAGGTTTGATTATCTCCCAGAAGATGTGAAATAGGTGCTTTGCAGTAGAAAATAGCTATCCTCTGTAATATTGTTTTGTGATTATTGGTTCCTTATACTTTCTTCCAATTAGACTATAATGTAGGTTCTTGGGGGAGGATATATTTGTTCAATTCTATCCCCAGGCCTAGGGTAGCATCTGTTGCAAGTGATTTTTAATAAATGATGAACTAATTAGTTAGTGTAATATGTTTTGGTACACAACGTGGTTATGTAAGGTTTTGTTATGTGTTGTTCTGTTGTAGCTTACAAAAATGACTTCATGGTTCTGAGTTCTAGTTCTGGCCCATTCATTTATGAGCCACATCTGAAGTGCAGTCTCTTCCTATGTGAAATGGAAGCCTCTCTCTTTTATGACAGTCACCATTTATAGATATGAACTTGCTTTGAAAGTGTAAAAATATTGTACTACATACACATAAAAATTACATACATTTTTCAAAGCTCTGTGTGTATTTATCATTTGCTTACTTGTAGATCAGAAAATATAAAGTCATAAATGTTGGCTGAATTTGTCAGAAATACCTCCTTTTTGTGTGTTTTCAGCTCCACTCGGGGGAAGGGGATACGTATGATAGATTTGTCTTCAGGTTGGAGTATATGGACTTTAAATTTACTCCTGGGGTGCCTGGGTGGCTCAGTCAGTTGAGCGTCCAAATCTTGGTTTCAGTTCAGGTCATGATCTCGCAGTTCCTGAGTTTGAGTCCCGCATTGGGCTCTGCACTGAAAGTGCAGAACCTGCTTGGGATTTCTCTCTCCCTCTCTCTCTGCCCCTCCCCCAGCTTGCTCTTTTTCTCCCTCTCTCTTTCAAAAAATAAATAAACATAAAAAAATAATCTACTCCTTAATTTTTTATGGGATTATGCCTTTATGGGATTTCCCATAGGCAAATCCACTCTCCAGATGGGTGATAAGGAGATAGGACCTTTCTAAACATTTTACTGTGTCCTTTTTACCATTTTTAGGTTTTTGTCAAGCAGGAAAGGATTTGCGTTTGGTATCTCTTTGTATGGAACAAATCGACATCCCAGCAGGATTCCTCCTGGTAGGGGCCAAGTCTCCCAATCTGCCTGAACACATCCTCGTGTGTGCTGTAGACAAGCGATTTCTACCAGATGATCATGGGAAAAATGCACTTTTAGGTGAGTATTTCACACCTATAAAATTCCTTCCAAGATGAAGGAGTTAAACTACAAGTTTAAATTATCATAGGGGTGCCTAGGTGACCAGTTGGTTGGGCGTCTGACTCTTGATTTCAACTCAGGTCAAGATCCTAGGGTTGTGGGATCAAGCCCCACGTGGGGCTCTGTACTGAGCATGGAGCCTGCTCAAGATTCTTTATTTCTGCCCCTTTGCCCAACGCTCACTCTCTCTCTCAAATAAAAAAACAAAAATTAAAAAAACATGTTAAATTATCACAGATTTTTTTTTAGATCACAGAATTAATTGGGAATTCTGTAATTAAGTATGAAACATTTTTTTCTTTTAGTAACTTCTTAAAAATTAGTTTTTATTTTTTATTCATTCCCAAAACACCCGCCTTGAAGAGGACGCCTTTTCAAGCCAAGCTAAAGGATGGCATGCAATTTATCAAAAATTAATTCTGTGTAAAGCAAAGTAGGATTCACTCTGTACGGAGTTATTGATCTAGACCTGATGTCCAGTCAACTCTCAGTTATTCAGCTGCAGATTATCTGCTTTGTAAGTTTTTGGTAGTTTCTCCATACTACCCATCATTCCTAGCTATATTTGATTGATGTGATTCCCATGTTATATTTAGCATTAGTTCAACCAAAGTAACTAGGAATATACATATGATGTAAAATGTATTACTGTATCTCAGAATTGTTTTATTCTCTGGCTTTACTTTGAGTCTGGACTTTTTTTTTTTTCACAACCTAGCTTCCTTACATCATGGGAAATAAAGACTGGATTTATTTTTAATTAAGAAGACAAGATGGCACATGAGATGTCTTTGGTGAAAATAATAAAAATGAAAGGAACGAGGGCAAAGAATTCAAGAATTGTATTGTTCGTAAACTGTACTTGTTTAGTTTGATACATTTTTCCTAGTTCCACAGTGTCATCAGAAAGTCTGGAAATATATACATCAGTATCCTGAGTTAGAAAGTAACCCTATCCATGCTTTATAAAAGTTCCTTAACTTATAATTCAAAGCTTTTTCTTGGTTCATAGGAAAAGAAGTGATAATTTCCATAGGCTTTCATAAAAAGATGATGATTTTCTTTTAGTGAAATTGAGCAGATGGTTTAACACAGAAGCCTAATGGTAAAGTTTATAAGTTGGACTAAATTAGCAAAGAAGTTTCTAAGTATCTGTTCACTCATTCATTCAACACTTTGTTCAAAATGTACTATGTGACAAAAATCATACTAGGCTGTGTTGTGGGGGCACAAAAATGTTAAGACACAGAGCTAGTAATCTAGTTGGCTGTGGTATAACAATTTGGGGAAACTTCTTTTTAGCATTTTAAAAGCATCATAGTGTTGAGGTGCCTGGCTGGCTCTGTCAGAAAAGCATGCAGCTCTTGATCTCAGGGTCATGAGTTCTAGCCCCACATTGGTTGTAGAGATTTCTATAAACAAACAAACTTTTAAAAAATAAATAAAAGCATCACCATGACATCAGATGGAATAGTTTACATGTGGCTCTGACCACAGACACAGAAAAATATCTCATGATGCCTTTTTGCTTAATGATTCTTCATGACTAGAGGAATCCTCCTAGAATACATCATGAAAGGATACAAGAAACACCATCAGAATAATAGATTTTCAGGGTGTCTCAGTCGGCTGAACGTCCGACTCTTGATTTCGGCTCAGGTCATGTTCCCAGAGTCATGGGATCAAGCCCTGCATTGGGTTCTGCACTGAGCATGGAACCTGCTTAAGATTCTCTCTCTCTCTCTCTCTCTCTCTCTCTCTCTCACTCCTTCTCCTTCTCTCCCTCTCTCCCTCTCCCTCTGCTACTCTCCCCCACTTACACGTTCTGTTTCTAAAAAGAGGAAGAAGAAGAAGAAGAATAGATTTCATGATTGTGTATAATAATGAATATGAGATCAAAGACCTTGGTCATTGGAGTTGGAACTAGGATTAAAATCCCAGATTTGCCACTTAGTATTTTCAGAACTGGGGCAAGCTACTTATTCTCATGAGGTCTCAGATTTCTCATCTATAAAAAGAGGCCAATGATGCCTAACTTTCAGGGTTGTAAAGATCAAATGAGATGATGTTTATAAGGCAACCCATCCAGCCCAGTGCCTGGCACAGAGCACTTGCTCTTTAAATGGTTATTATTCTGCCATTCTGTCATATTTATTAATACCTTTATAGAAATGGAAGTCTGTTTGCTTTCTCTAGCCTTGTGAATGGACATAATATTTTACTAACCACTTTCCAAGTGAAAGTGTAGTGCAGCAAGATGGTAGAACTTTTCTCTTAGATAAGCATGTTGTTGAGATTTTTATATGTTAATATCCATCCAACATTTCTTACTGATGATAGATTATTTTAGTATGCATTAAAGTATAGTGGGAAAAATTTTAAGCTTCGAATATGTTAGAATCCCAGTGAACTCCAATATCAGTTTATAAACTTTTTATATAAATTATGCTGATTCAAAAGACTGTGAGTGAAGGAATTGGTTAAAAAATATATTGAGGGGGCATTTGGGTGGCTCAGTTCGCTCGGTGTCTGACTTTTGATTTTGGCTCAGGTCATGATCTCACAGTTGTGGGATCTGGTCCTGCATCGGACTCTGCACTGAGTGTTAAGCATGGAGCCTGCTTGGGATTCTCTTTCCCCCTTTCTCTCTGCCCCTCCCCCACTCATTCTCTCTCTCTTTCTCTCTTTCAAAATAAATAAACATTAAAAAGTATGTATTGATCCAGTTGGCAGTTCATTCATGTGTCCCAAATCTACCGTGCAATTGGAAGACTTGATTGACAGAAACACTAGATAGGTAATTGGGCTGTAAGAGGTATTATTTTTTGTGATGATGACAAGAACTTTGGGCAGATAAAATCTCTCTTGAACGAAGACTGATACTGAAACTGTACAGAGTTTAAAAAATGAGCTGTAGGATTCTTTGTCTTTAATTTTGTTAATTCTCATCATTAATGTGCCATCTCTGTTCTTTGAAGATTGTCCAGATCCTTTGCTTTTCTTCCTTTGTATATTCTCTTGCTTTTCACTTCAGAGAATAAGCAAAAGAAAAGATAAAAGATAAAACCTTACCTCAGTAATTTGTTAATTTTAATTCTCACACTAATCTTTTATGAACTACTTGGATCTACCAGATAAGCCTCTTTTGGGAGGCACCATCTTTAATTGTTTTGACTAAAATGTTCTTATATTATTTTACTGGGTTCTACATCTGCCTGGCAAGCCAGGCACTTTTCTGTCAAGGCATGATAATCGCACCACAGTGTAAGTTACATGGAGGCAGTGGTTTTGTCTCCTTTGCTCCGTGCTGAAAACCTGGTACCTGAAAGAGTGCCTAGCATATGGTAGAGTATGTAAGTATTTGTTGGATGGATGGATGGATGGATTTGTTGGCTAGATGCATGGATGCATGGAGAAATGGATGATTAGATGGCTTGGGAACTCGGTGAAAAAAATTGGCATTTTTTTTTTTTTTTTGGTTTTGGCCTGTAGCTATAAAGCATTGGACAGATAGCCAAATGCTCTCAAATTCAGTCCATCTCTGAATATATTTTAAATAATTTATGTTTATATTTCTATAAAGTAACAGTAATAAACTAATTATATAAATTACTAATTTTATGTAACCGATCAGAAGATATGACTATCTCTGTTTTTCCAGTTTTGCATCATGCCTGGTATATAGGTGGATGCTCAGTAAGTAATTGTTGAAAAAATAATAAATTGGACTGCCATTTCTATTGATTGTCAGAATTGACTGTCTGCGATTGGTACATTGTGAGATATTCTGTCTTTAATCCTGGTGGCCTTTCTCTTCTCTCCTTTTATATCTTTGTTGATTAGATAACAGGTTGGTTTAGGGGTTTAAAAAGAGTATCACTTCATCAGTGGATTGATTTTAAGTTAGTCATTTATAGAGAGAGAGATTGTACGTATGGAGTTTGGAATGCCTTTTCTCATTTACACCTATTTTGTCCTTGTTCACTACATGGCAGTACATATAATGCTTCCGCCTCAGTCACAACCAGAGGAACTCACATTATTTCTGTGTGACTTTTCTCTGTGTATTATGGGATTGATTTCCAATTAAGCAAAGGTTAGCCTCACGTCCTCTTAGCCTCCTCCATTTCTTCTTTCTGTGCCCCCTGCTCTAAGCAGGTCACTGAAAGTTTTATTTTGTTTGGATAATCTGAGTGAGAATTGTTTGGATGTTTGATCTAAAGGGATAATAAGCTCGTTTGAGTATGGGGGGGGGTGAATAAAGAGGAAATGGGACTCTCGGGGCACCTGTGTGAGAAATTACAGCTAGCTGTCATAGGAACTGGAAAGTTGACAGCGCCTGGGCTTGCCCATCACTGTCCATGCCCTCCTCTCTGCAGACAACCTTCACAGTTGCCAATTTATTCTCTCCCATCCCTTAGCTGACAGGTGGTTGGACGTAACCCCCAACTTGGGTTCCAATTTTACAAAACCTTACAAATTTAGGGTCCAGTTCCATCTGACTGATTCTATTTGTATTTATTTTAAAATTCCAGGAAAGGGGCACTTGGGTGTCTCAGTCCTTTGGGGATCTGACTCTTGATTTCATGATCCCAGGATTGTGGCCCTGAGCCCTGCATCGAGCTCCATGCTGGGTGTGGAGCCTGCTTGGGATTCTTGTTCTCTCTCCCTCTGCCCACCACCTCTCAAATAAAAAACAAATAATAAAATATTTTTAAGTTGAAAAATAAATCAAATAAAATAAAATTCCATGAAAGAGACTCTGACTGTCCCAGACTGGGTCTGATATTAGCACAATCTAATCATCTGTGACAGTGCTCATGGTGGGTAGGGCAGAGAACCAGTGCCAGCAAGTTCTCTAAGAAGGGAGTGTGTGGGAAGGAAATCATGGGCATCTCTAGAAGCAAACTTTTTCATATTTTTATGTCAACTATATGAATTCTATCACATGCTACTATCCACTCTATTTTCTTAGCCATTAAACTTAGAGCAGAATTTAAATTACTTTCAGTCTTCCACTATTATAAAATAACTCTGCTAAAAAAAATTGGTGTTTTTCCTTGAGGTTAGGAAATTATTGGGTCAAAAACACTGAATATTTCTATACTTTTCATATGTAAAAGTATTGTATCAATTTACAAATCCACCAGTAACTTTGGTTTGTCTTCTTTCAGGGTTTTCTGGAAACTGTATCGGCTGTGGAGAAAGAGGATTTCGGTATTTCACAGAATTTTCCAACCATATTAACTTGAAGCTCACCACCCAGCCAAAGAAGCAGAAGCACTTAAAGTACTACCTAGTCAGAAGCTCCCAGGGTGTACTGTCGAAGGGACCTCTTATCTGCTGGAAAGGTAGCGTCAACTTCTGGGAGAGAAAGGGAAGGGAAAGGAATGAGGATGTTACAGTAAGGACAAGTGGCCTTCTGGGGTTCAGAATCAGGTATGATGTACGTAAATATCCCAAGTTCAGAAGACTATCCAAAGATGTGAAGCTCTCTGGCAGGTTATTTGACTTGCTTCTTTCTTTCTTTTTTTTTTTTTTTAATTTTTTTTTAACGTTTATTTATTTTTGAGACAGAGAGAGACAGAGCGTGAATGGGGGAGGGTCAGAGAGAGAGGGAGACACAGAATCTGAAACAGGCTCCAGGCTCTGAGCGGTCAGCACAGAGCCTGACGCAGGGCTCGAACTCACGGACTGCGAGATCATGACCTGAGCCGAAGTCGGACGCTTAACCGACCGAGCCACCCAGGCGCCCCAACTTCTTTCTATTTTTAATAGAGACTATCCAGGTTTAGAAAAAGTGCATGTCTCTTTATATTTGTCTCTTGGGAGGGTGGAGTACAGGAGGACTCTTTTCAGCTTTTCTGTCACTTAGAGAGGACCTCAAAGTGTCATTTTTCTGGTTAGATGCTCTTTCTATTTTATTTAGGTTCTTTGGTAATTCTCAAGCATATAGTTTTCTGTTTTCATTAGAACTAAGCATACTTTGAACAAATAACGCTTCTTCATAATACCTTAATACCTGGGGAAAACACATTATTAAGTTGGCAAAGTTGTTTTTTTTTTTTTTTAAGTTTAGAAGAACTTAACTAACTTATTTGTGGATCTGAATCCAGTTGAAATCTCACATCTTCATGTAGTTGATAGGATTTACCACAAGTTCTATTCATTGTTCTAATGCAGTGGAATATCTAATCCTTATTCTTTTGAGCAGTTACTTAGATGCTGAGATTTTTCTTAATTATCAATATTATTATATTATTAAAGATGATATAATAATTGTCTTTAATGCTTCCATTTGTTGTCTGTGCAAGATTTTGGCCTGACCATAAGAAATAGCATAATAAATCCAAATTATAAATGACTTCAGATTTTCCTCTGAGTTTTCCACTGTAATTACTCTTGGGTGCATTTGAAATGACATTATATAATTCCTTAGGAAATAGCTGCATGTTCCAAGACAGGCACAATCATCCTGAATGGCTTTTGAAGGTTCACATTTTTAAAAAATCTTTTAAAAGATTTTATTTTTAAGTAATCTGTACCCACAATGTGGGACTCAAACTCACAAACCCAAGATTAAGAGTCACACACTCTACCAACTGAGCCAGCCAGGTGTCTGAAGCTCACATTTATAGAAGTTGCTATTTTAGAATTAAGATTGTATATGCATATGTATCCATATATGCAGATATGGAGATATGCAGATATGCAGACATAGAACATCAGTATAAATGTATGCATATGATACACATAATGTGGAGGTATCCTTGTAGGCCAAAGTACAATTGCTTTTCAAGGAAAATCCTAGCCAAGGTGGTCATAGAAAACTGTGTCCAACCTTGCATATATCTGATAAACTTGGAAACTCTCTAAAGGACCCTCTATAATTAACTGTCATTTACAACCATTTATATTTCTTTTTCACATGCTACCTTTAAAAACTAACATAGTGGAACGTGTAGTATAATTTAGTTAGAAGTTATAGCCCTACATGGTTTCTTAGTATTTGCTATCTACTTGACTCAGTTCAAAGTATTATTAAAGTATCATGTTAGAGCTCCATTAATATTGGCTTACCTAAAATGAAGCTTGGTGTTGCATGATCAGAAATCATCTAGAATATTGTGTACCTATTTCCTTTGATACAAACTAAGAGTAATAAGAATTTAAGCATTTCTGGGACACCTGGGTAGCTTAGTTGGTTGAGCGTTGGCCTTTGGTTCAGGTCATGATCTCTTCATGAGTTCAAGCCTTGCATCAGGCTCACTGCTGTCAGCATGAAGTCTGCTTGGGATTTTCTATCCCCCTCTCTCCTTGCCCCTCCCCTGTTCTTTCTCACTCAAAAATAATAAGTAGGCTTAAAAAAAAGAATTTGAGCATTTCTAATTTTTCTCCTCTGACTATAAATTTTTCTTTGCTTCAGCTTTTGGACATAAATTAAAGTTGAGGTGAGAATATTGAAGACAACCTATGTAGATTCCTGTTCCACACTAAATTGATCCTGGACAGGAGGTTAACTGGTGTTTGAAAGCTTATTTTTTTAAAAAATAAATTACTGATATTTTAGCCTGCCTTATCCATAAAACTAGCATGATTATATTGGTTATGAGTAATTTTTCCCCTGGGAGCTAGTCTGTGAAGAACAAAAGCCGGATCTTTTTTCTTTCTTTCTTTCTTTTTTTCTTTCTAAACATGTCATCTGGCCCTAGGAAGACAACGTGAATTCACCATCTTGAACATTCTGTTGGAGTCAGGATTAGAGGAGGGGAAATCGCCAATAAGGAACATGGTTGCTACTTAAGGAACAGTAGTTTATTTTAGAGATTTTATGGATTGTGTTCTCATCACCTGCTTTGACAGAGTATTGGTCTCCTCCCATAATACAATTCTTACTCCTTCCCAGAATGTAGAAGCCGACAATCCTCTGCCACTTGCCACTCTATGAAACCAAACTCCTCAGTATCATCAACTGTGACACCAGAAAATGGCACAACTAATGGATACAAATCAGGATTCATTCAGACAGGTATGGGATATTTTCTTTTGGAATTTCAAGCAGCCAGATGTATATTTAGTGGTTCACTTTAAAAATGACTGTTGGCTGGTTTGAATAGAAATGTTTTAAAACAAGTATTACCTGAGTTACTATTAGAGTTAGAAGTCAGCACTGAGATGGGTTAGTTCGTGGATAAGAAATTTAGCTCAAGCATAGGACCTATCTCTAGAAAAGTCTAACAGTGGGCAATAAGTAGAAATCCAGACATGAGGAAAGTCTGTCTCATAGCTATCAGGTGGCATATACTGGGGACATAACTCATGAAGACTGGAGTTCTAGGGTAGGGCTCTAAACTAAGCCCACAGAACATTACAGGGAGTATTGCACCAACTGGTATATTAAGTAAGGTCCCAAGGTAGGACTGAGGATCACAGTGGAAGAATCCACTAGTTTCTAGTGGTTCAAGATGGAGGCTGGGTTACAAATAACCAGATAAAATTTTAGTGCCTGAAACCAGGTTATACTATCAGGGCAGGATCAGCAGAAGGGCCACGCTGATACTGAACAGATAAGTTGCCAGTCTAAGGCTTCCAAAAATTCCTCCAGTGTAGACAATTGTACTAGCCCAGGCCCCAAGGACAGGATAAGGCTCCAGGTGGGACTTAATGTTTCCAGGTGGCTGGAGGGCTGGAGGGTTGTAACTGAAAATATCACTGCAGATAATATTTAAGGAAATTATTCATGGAATGCAAGCTGGTGCAGGCACTCTGGAAAACAGTATGGAGGTCCCTCAAAAAACTAAAAATAGAACTACCCTACAACCCAGCAATTGCACTACTAGACATTTATCCAAGGGATACGGGTGTGCTGTTTCAAAGGGACACATGCACCCCCATGCAGCACTATCAACAATAGTCAAAGTATGGAAACAGCCCAAATGTCCCATCAATGGATAAATGGATAAAGAAGATGTGGTATATATATATGATGGAGTATTACTCGGCAATCAAAAAGAATGAAATCTTGCCATTTGCAACTATGTGGATAGAACTGGAGGGTATTTTGCTAAGTGAAATTAGTCAGAGAAAGACAAAAATCATATGACTTCACTCATATGAGGACTTTAAGAGACAAAATAGATGAACATAAGGGAAGGGAAACAAAAATAATATAATAACAGGAAGGGGGAAGAGCATAAGAGACTCATAAATATGGAGAACAAACAGAGGGTTACTGGAGGGTTTGTGGGAGGGGGGATGGGCTAAATGGGTAAGGGGCAGTAAGGAATGTACTCCTGAAATCATTGTTGCACTATACACTATTTTGGATATAAATTAAAAAATAAAATTAAAAATAAAATTAAATCAGAAAAAAAAGAAAATTATTCAGAACCAGTCTAGGTTAAAATTAAAAATAAAATAAAATCAGAAAAAAAAAAGAGAAAATTATTCAGAACCAGTCTATGTTATATCTTAGGCAAAAAGGAAAGTATTTTAAAAGAATTTGTGAATTGTTTTCCAGTTCACTTGTTTTTTGTAAAGCATCATTTTACTCATCTGATATGCAAATGTCATAGTATAATGTGCTTTGCCAGCATCCCGTTACCCAAAAGTTGAAAAGAAGGCTGTCTTCATTTATTTCACTACTTAGCATTCCTCTTTCAAGTTCATGTGAAATTTTGATGAGCTGATACATTTTTTCTACTTACTTTCAAGAGGTAAGTAGTTATTAGAAGGCATTTGCAACAATAGCAATGGTAACAAGGCTAACCTTATTTGGGGCTCTTCTAGCTATGTTTCTATACTCAGCTAAGTCTCTCTCATCCTGGATTTAAAAGGTCTGATTTTTAAAGTGTCCAAGAGATTTAGATAGAGGCTCTAATCTAAGAGAAAAGAGCATATCTCTTTAGAATAAATGAGAGAACATTGTGTTACTAGGTATTCAAGAAAGAAAAAAGTTGGCACTTGGCTCTAGGCATTGAAATATTAGTTAGCCTTCATTACAATAATGATACACCTATATGTCTTTCCTAGAATATTATTTTAGTAACTTGTTTGATTCCATGGTATATTTTCTTCCATTAGACCTTGGGACTACTGAAATGTAATTTTAAAACTACACTATTAAAAATGAATAGTTACTTTATTACAGTAAAAACTTATGAAATATTTACTGTGTTCTAAAACCCTTGTCACATACTGGAAGGCAGGGTTCCAACACTTGACCAATGGCTCTGATGATTTAAAACCACTCATGTAGGGGATAAAAGCACAATAAAACATGTTACCTTTCTTAAAAGGGACAGGTAGATATATAAATAACCAGTTGTACCTGAAAACAATGAAAATATATTAACATGTTAATAAGCAGTAATGCAGTTTTAATTATATTAGGAAATATATTTTGAAAACAAATACTGCTCTGAAATAGAGGAAATCAAGTTTTAGGCTTTAGCAAAGCTCCATCAATTGCCATGAAGAGACACAGACAAGGCACTGACTGCCTCACAGTGAATACAAGTGGCCAAGATTCATGCCCATATCCTTGAGTATCCCTTGTGGCGATTTGACCATGAAATTAGCTGTTAACAATTTTAGGTGAGATCCATAGAATTTAATAGAAGAAAGTAGCTTTAAAAGTGAGACTTTGTATCTAAAATTTTCTTCTTGACAAATTAGGTTTATGACTTTTCAACAATAATTTCTTTCTTCCTACACATGTTGAAAGCAATAGGCTTTAAGACTTTCATGTTAGTATTATGAAATCATTGCAATCATTAGAGTATGTAGCATCTCCTTAGCTAATAGAGATTCATCTTTCTATAGAAGATTGGCTTATTTTTAAAAATGTTTTTAATGTTTATTTTTTGAGAGAGAGAGAGAGAGAGAGCGCACAAGCAAGGGAGGGGCAGAGAGAGAAAGGAAAACACAGAATATGAAGCAGGTTCCAGGCTCCGAGCCATCAGCACAGAGCCCGATGCAGGGCTTGAACCCACAAACCGTGAGATCATGACCTGAGCCAAAGTCAGACACTTAACCAACTGAGCCACCTGGGTGCCCCTAGAAGATTGGCTTCTTAATCTGCAATGACTGCCTGTAATCAACATTTCTTAGCCTGAAATGTAAGTAAGCACGTTGCATAGTATTTGAAGAAAGGATTAATGTGCCATTTACACAGTTTTGTCTTGAATTCCACCTGCCAAGCTCCGGATTTTATGTTCTGGCTGGCTTGCCACTTTTCCTTTGCATATTATTTTCAACATATTTATGTCATTGATAATTCGAACTTTAGTCAACAATCCCAGTAAAACAGTTTCTCATTGTGGCTGAAGATGGCTGTGTAGTTACCTACCTATACTATACCCACATACCACATATAAATACATACACACGTATATATTTTGTGTTTAATCAAGACAAGAATTCAAGAATCAATAAAAAAAAAAAACAAACCCTTGCCTACCTGAAGATCTTGAGTTTATCTTCCATGTTTTCTTCTGAAAGTTTTGTTGTTCTATCTCTTGCATTGAAGTCTCTGAGCCATTTTGAGTTAATTTCTGTGCACAGCGTGAAGTGAGCATCTAAGTTCATCTTTTTGCATGTAGATATCCAATTGTTCCTATCTTTGAACAAACTACCATCTTTGAACAAACTACCTTCTTGTCAGTGAATTGCATTTGTCAAAAATCAATTGACCATAAATATAAGGATTTATTTCTGGAAAATGGATGAAATGGACTTCATCAAAATTCATGACTTTTACAGTTAAAAAGGCAACATTAAGAAAATGAAAAGACAAGTGGCAGAATGGGGGGGAATGTGTGAAACACATATTTGACAAAGAATTTGTATCCAGAATTTACAAAGAACTCTTATAATTCAGTATTAAGAGGACAATAAGCCAAAACATGAGCAAAGGATTTGGAATAGACACTTTTCATGGACTATATACAAATGGCTAATAAGCACATGAACAGATGCTCAACGTCACTAAGGAAATGCAAATCAAAACCACAATGAGATACTACTTCACACGTACTAGAATGACCATAGTCAAAAAAGATGACAGTAAGAGTCTGTGGATATGGAGAAATTGGAACCCTCCATACATTGCTGGTAGTAATGTAAAATGCGGCAGCCACTTTAGAATACAATTTGACAGATTCTCAAAAGTTAAATATAGGGGTGCCTGGGTGGCAGTCAGTTGAGCATCTGACTTCAGCTCAGGTCATGATCTCGCATTTGTGGGTTCAAGCCTCACACTGGGCTCTGTGCTCACAAGCTGAGAGCCTGAAGCCTGCTTTGGATTCTGTGTCTCCCTCTCTCTCTGCTCCTCCCCTGCTTGCACTCTGTCTCTGTCTCTCAAAAAGTAAATAAAAAGTAAAAAAGTAAAAAAAAAAAAAGTAAATAAAAATGTAAACAAAAAAAAGTTAAAGATAAAGTATTACATAACTCAGGAATTCCACTTCTGAGTATCTACCCAAGAGACATGAAGACATATCCTCACAAAAAATTTCATGCAAATGTTCATAGCAGCATTATTCATTATAGGTGAAAACTGGAAGCAACCCAAATGTCAATCAGCTTGTGAACAGATGGACAAAAATGTAGTGTATCCATACAAGGGAATACCATTCAGCAATAATATAGAACAAACTGCTGACACATGCTGAATCATGGATGAACCTCAAAAACACTGTGCTAAGTGAAAGAAACCAGACAAGAGAGACCATATACTGTATGATTTTGTTTATGTGAAATGTCCAGAAAAGGCAAATTTATGGTGACAGGATATAGATTAGTGGTTGCCTGGGACAAGGGATAGGAATAGAAATTAATTAAAAACAAGCATTCAAGTTCTTATTGGGGGAATGAAAATGTTCTAAAACTGATTTATGATGATGATTGCACCATGTGGTAAGTTGCTAAAAATAATTGAATTACACATTTGAAATGGGTAAATTTTATGATATATAAAATATACATTGATAAAGTTGTGGGGGAAAAGATTAAATAGTTGCTCTGAGAGAAAGATGAAATCCTTTGGAGTGGCACTATTTCTTATTCAATGCAATACAGTCTAATTTATTGAATATCTACTATGGAATGAGCACTGTTTCAGACCAGGTAGTAAATAGCACAAGACCTGGAGTCAAAGTCCTGGTATTCAAATACTTCATCTGAGTATATTTGTTGATGCTTGGGATAAGCCATTCAGTTGTTCTGTGCCTTGGTTTCTTTGTTTGAAAAACCAAAAATAACATCACCTATTTTGCAACTAAGGATTAACTCAGTCTTGCTACCATACTTCTATTTGTATGACATTCTTCCCAATTATAATTGTTAACCATCTTATATGTTAGAAGCTCTATGTTCATTTGTTTATCCCTGTAACCCCTAGTACCTGGCAAATGCCTGGATAGAAATATTATCTGAATTCTATTTTTTATTCAAATTTAAAGTTAGCCTTTGGGGGATTATTAATTTACTGGTGTGTACAACTTTCCCAAATGAAGATGATATACTTATCTATGATCAAGAGGAAACATGTTTTTATGCCCTAGCCTATAGGGTAGTGTATGGATGAGCCACCTAATTTCTGCCCTTATGATTAATAGGATAATTTTTAAGAACACTATCAGACAGGGCCATTTAAAAATTTTTTCTTTTAATATTTATTTATTTTTGAGAGACAGAGTGTGAGCAGGGGAGGGTCAGAGAGAGAGGGTGACACAGAATCCAAAGCAGGCTCCAGGCTCTGAGCTGTCAGCACAGAGCCTGACGTGAGGCTCAAACCCACAGACTGCGAGATCATGACCTGAACCGAGGTTGGGGCTTAACCAACTGAGCAACCCAGGTGCCCCTCAGGCAGGGCCACTTTATGGGCCTTGGGCACATTTGCTTATGTGGGCCCTTTCTCCCTAGAACAGTATTTAAAAATACGTTCTGGGGCACCTAGGTGGTTTAGTTGGTTAAGTGTCCGACTTCAGCTCAGGTCAGGATCTCACGGTTCATGTGTTCGAGCCCCACATTGGACTCTGTGCTGACAGCTCAGAGCCTAGAGCCTGCTTAGGATTCTGTGTCTCCCTCTGTGCCCCTCCCTCACTTGCATTCTGTGTCTCTCTCTCTCAAAAATAAATAAACAGTAAAAAAAAAAAAAATTTAAATATGTTTTATGACTGTGTTAATATAAAAAGGAATATTTAGTATTATATACTAAAATACTTCCTTCAGCCAAAAGCTCATTGTTTTCTTCTGATTTTAAAATAAATTAAAACATTTTCATGAGCCCCTAAAAGTATTATGGACCCAAAGAGTGGTGGCTTCTTGTCTAATGGGGAAGTTGGCCCTGTTATTGGAGACAGAGGTATTATACATGAAATGGGCTTTTCTTCTTTGTGAACCATGGTAGGCCCAAAGTAACATAAGCCCCGTACTGTCTTACTCTTGCATATTATAAGAACTAAAAATAATATGGGTGGCTCAGTTGGTTAAGTGTCCAACTTCGGCTCAGGTCATGATTTCACAGTTCATGGGTTTGAGCCCCACGTTGGGCTCTGTGCTGACAGCTTGGAGCCTGGAGCCTGCTTTGGATTCTGTGTCTCTGTCTTTCTTTGTCCCTCCCCCACTTCTGCTCTGTCTCTTTCTCTCTCAAAAATAAACATTAAAAAAATATTTTTTAAATAACAAATGAAAGGACTTGCCCTATACTGTATGAAGCTCATGAACCTTTCCTAATAAAGGCAGAGTGGACCTGTAACGGGAATAGACACAGATCCACAGAACAGAGTAGAAAGTATAAAAAGCACATTCACATGACATATTTCATACTTAACAGAGGTGACCTGAAGATCAGTGGGACCTTTTCTTTCAATAAATGGTGTGCGGAAACTGGATATCCTATGTGGAAAGAAAAATAAAACTGGACCCCTATTTCCCACGATACACAAAATCAATTCCAGGTAGTTAGAAAATCTAAATGTGAAAGGCAAAACTGTCAAGCTTTTTTTTTTTTTTAATTTTTTTTTCAACGTTTTTAATTTATTTTTGGGACAGAGAGAGACAGAGCATGAACGGGGGAGGGGCAGAGAGAGAGGGAGACACAGAATCGGAAACAGGCTCCAGGCTCCGAGCCATCAGCCCAGAGCCTGACGCGGGGCTCGAACTCACGGACCGCGAGATCGTGACCTGGCTGAAGTCGGACGCTTAACCGACTGCGCCACCCAGGCGCCCCAAAACTGTCAAGCTTTTATAAGATATTGTAGAATATCTTAGGCATTATAGATATCTTAAAAACAGAGACAAAAAGTACGGCACATAGAGGAAAAGACTATTGTTTCATTACATTAAAATTACAACTTTTGAAAAAAATGTTTATTTATTTTGAGGGAGAGAGAGAGTGAGCAGGGGATGGACAGAGAGAGAAGGACAGAATCCCAAATGGGCTCTGTGCTGTCAGTGCAGAGTCTGACGCGGGGCTCAAACATGAGATCATGACCTCAAGTCGGATGCTTAACCAACTGAGCCACCCAGGTGCCCCTAAAATTGCAACTTATAATTATTAAAAGACACCATGAAGAGAGTGAAAAATCAAGCCATGAACTAGGAGAACCCATGTAAAACATAAAACTGACGAGTATGAAGAGTATGTAAAGAATGCCTATGAATGAATAAGAAAAAGATACAATAACAGAAAAAATGAGCAAAGTCTTCACAAAAGTGGAAATACAAGGGGCCAACAAATACATGAAAAGATAATTAACCACTTTGGTAATTAGGGAAGTTACTTTAAAAATGAGATACCATTATACACAGACCAAATTGGCAATAAGTTGAAGTATGGACAGCAGTAAATGCTGGCCAAGATTTCAAGCAACAAGAACACTGCTGGTGGTAGGAGTGTTAATTGGTGCCACCACTTTGCAAGTAATTTGCAACACATAGCCAAGTAGAAAATGTGCATATCCTGTCTTCCAGCTCTTCTACTCCATAAAGAAACTCTTACACATGTGCACCAAGAGATGTATACAAGACTGTTCATAACAGTGTTCTTCACAACTGGCTCAAAATGGACACAACTCAGTGTTCATCAGCAATAGAATGGTTAAATAAGTTGTAACACATTTATATAATGAAATATCACTTGGCAATGAGAATGAACAAAATATACCTACGTGCAGCACAATAGAAGAATCTTACAAACATCGTGTTGGGCAAAAAACCATTTACAAAAGAATTCCTTTTCTAATAAAGAAAATGCCACTATATAGCAAGTATAAGGAATATGGCCCACTTTGTAGAAATGAAGAAACTAAGTAATAACAATGAAAAGTCATTTTTACTAATTATGTTAGCCACGACATTTCCTTTTAAGTGATATCTAGGTTGACACTCTTAGGCTGGTAGAGGTGAACAGTGGTATAGTCTTTCAGGAGAGCAGTTTGGCAATATGTAACAAGAATATTAAAAATATTTATATCCTTTACTCTAGTAATCTCACTTTAGGGGATTAGCTGAGAAAATAACCTAAAATGGAGGTCAAGATAGTCACTGAAGTTATTTTTTATACTAACTAAAAAGAGGTTACCTTCAAATAGAAACAACTGAGTACATCGTAGCATGCTCACATGACAAAGATGTTTAAAAATATAATTATGGCACTATGCAGCCACATAGAATGTAATTCTGTTAACTAAAGTAATATTAAAGTGTTTTTTTGTTATATCATGTACAAAATATAATGCAAATAAAATGTAGAAGAGTATATACTGACAGAAAAGAACACTGGTTTGTGGGAGAAGTGAAATTTTTAGCATGTTTGTTTCTATTTTTCAATTTTTTATTTTATATTTTTAATAGTTAAAAATTTTAAATTCTCAGGATTAAGCCAAATGTACAGCTCAGTAGAAAATATCTGCTTTTCCTGATCTTTCTTCAGCTTTCTATGCATGTGTAGAGAAAAGGACCGGTATTTAAGCATAGACAAGTCCAAGATACAGCTAGAAGGCAACAAAACCAGAATTTGAACGTTCTTTACTCACTACTGACAATTTTATTAATCAGTTACTAAGGACTAGGATCTGGGAATGTAAAGATGATATTGATTTCTACTTAGAATTCTGTAAAATTTTCCTGTGTCTTAGATTTTAAGAGTAAGAGACAGGAGGAGCAGAAGAAGAGGGGAAGAACTAAGGTTGAAAAATCAATAGCAGATCAACTTAATATTTGCTTCTGGCCAAAATGAATAAATAGGGACTGAATTTGGCCTCCCACCTGAAATAACTGAAAAAAAAAAAACCCAGACAAAAATACATGAAAAATTAGTTTGAAGACACTTTATATCAGGCAACAAAAAACTGGTATCTGAGAGACAAGAAACAAATAATGTGAGTCTTACCATCACCTCAGCTTAGTGCTTTGAGTTTCCAGACCATGATTCAGGGAGGGGGAACTCTTGGGGGGCCTAGTAGATCCCTAAGTTAAGTAGAAGGAACTGAGAGAGCACAGGGAGACCAAAATAGCCAGAGTTCATAGCACCACGTACCAGAAAAGAGAGATGAACAGAGAGAGAGGATGTGCAGAGTGTTCCCTCAAATGTTTAGCACAGCACTGATTGATGCATACCATGCCAGGCTGGTAAAAAGGACCTTCCAAAATAATGAGAGGAAACATTGCTCAGCATTTACACAGGGCCAGGAACAGGGACTATTTCCACCAGCTAGACAGGAAAACCTCATAGTTCATCAGGCATTGACTAGAGTACTTAGAAAGGTCTTATTCCCATGAGGGAGAATACTTGGTTGTAGACTGAATACTGACTGCTCCAGACCTGCCTAAAAATGCCAAAAAACAAAACCTCAAAGGATCAAAGGAGTTTCAAGTAACTTAACTGCATTCCAGGACCAAGTTCAAGAATATTTATAGGAATTCAAAAAAATAACCCAGCATCCAACAAGAGAATATTAATAATACCTGACATCCAAGCAGAGATTACCAGGCACACAAAGAGGGAAGAAAACACAATTAATACTGAGAAGATTAATCAACCAAACCAACCAATAACTGGCATAGATGTTGGTATTAGCAGAGAAGGACATCAAGACAGTTATTATAAGTATATATCGTATGTTCAAAAAGTTAAGTAGATATGTAAGATATCTGACTTACAGCCAGTCTGCCTGGCTGACTCAGTCAGTACAACATGTGACTCTTGATCTTGGGGTTATGAGTTTGAGCCCCATGTTGGGTGCAGAGATTACTTAAAAATAAAAAATAATAAGTAATAGGGGCACCTGGGTGGCTCAGTCGGTTAAGCGTCTTTGTCTCAGGTTATGATCTCACAGTTTGTGAGCTTGAGCCCTGCATCGGGCTCTGTGCTGACAGCTCAGAGCCTGGAGCCTGCTTTGGATTCTATGTCTCCCTCTCTCTCTGTCCCTCCCCACTTCACATACACTCTCTCTAAAAAATAAATAAAAATATTTTAAAAATAATAATAAGTAATAAAAATAGAATCCATAAAAAAAAGCCAAATCAAACTTCTAAAGATGAAAAGTACAGTGTTTGAAATGAAAAATACACTGATAAGGATTAACAATGGATTAGTCATTGCAGAAGAAAAGATTAGTAGCCTGCAGGCATAATAATAGAAACTGTCTACAGTGAAACATGGGAAAGAAATAAAAAGAAAACAAAAAGAGCATCAGTGAACTGTGGGACAACTTCAGGCAATCTAATATATTGGCTAGTGGAGTGCCTGAAGAGGTGACTATTCTTCATATTTGAAGAAATAATGGCCAAAAGCCTCCCAAACTTGATGAAAATTATAAATTCACAGATCAAAGAAGTTCAATGAACCACAAGCAGAATAAACATGTAGAAAACTACACCCAAAGCACATCATAATAAAGTTGCCTAGACCAACAAAAAGAGAATATCTTAAACACAGCAAGAGAAAAAGACACACACACAGGAACACAAGTAAGCATGATTTCATATTTCTAATAGGAACAATATACATAAGGAGATAGGGGAGCAACATCTAGAATTCTGTACTCAGCAAAAATATCTTTCAAAACTGAAGGTGAAATAAAGATATTTTCAGACATACCAAATATGAAAGAATTTACTACCAGCAGTTTCACACTACAAGAAAAGGAAGTATTTAGATGGATGGACAATGATACCAGACAGAAGAGAATCTGAGTCTTTAAAAAAGAAGGAAAGAAAACCACTAGAAGTGATAACTACATGGGTAAATGTATATAATTTTTTCTTATTATTTAAATCTATTTAAGTGATAGGTGACTTATACAAATATAGTAATACATTGTGAGATTTGTAAAATATGTAAAAGTAAACTACATGAAAGCCAGGAAGAGAGATATGGAAGTATACTATTGTAAAGTTCTAGTACTATATGTGAAGTTGTGTAGTATCACTTAAGATTAGACTATGATAAGACATATTCTATAAATCCTGAAGCAACCACTAAAGAACCCCAAGAGTTATAGTTAATAAGCAACAAAGGAGATGAAATAGAATAATAAAAAATAATCCAAAAAAGGCTGAAAAGAGGAAAAGGGGGACAAAGAATAGATAGGACAGGTGGAAAACAAATAGAAAGGGACACCTGGGTGACTCAGTTGGTTAAACATCTGACTGTTGTTTTGGCTCAGGTCATGAGCTCATGGTTCCTAAGGTTGAGCCCTGCACCAGGCTTTGGGCTGACAGCACGGAGCCTGCTTGGGATTTTCTCTCCCTCTCTCTCTGACCCTACCCCCTCAAAATGAATAAAACAACAAATAGAAAGATGAAAGATGAAAGACCCAGACCTAATTACATCAAGAATCACATTAAATGTAAATGATCTAAACACCCCAATTCAAAGGCAAATATTATGAGATTGGGGGTTGTGGGGGAAGTAAGATCTAACTCTATGCTGCTACCATGAAGTTCAATTAAAATATAAGCACAAATAAGTTAAAGGTAAAAGTATTAAAAAATGTACCATGCTAACAGCATTCAAAAGAAAGTGGCTATATTAACATCAGCAAAAATAGATTTCAGAGAAAAGAATGTTACCAGAGATCAAGGAAGTAATTTCATAATATTAAAGGGGTCAAGTAATCAAGAGAACAGAGCAATCTTAAACATCTATGCACCTAATGGGAGAGCTTCAAAATATAGGAAGAAAAAACTAATAGAATTGTTTTAAGAAATACACAAATCCACAATATAGCCAGGTATTTGAATACCTTTCTCTCAGTAATTGGTACAACAGGTAAACAGAAAGGATATGAAATATTTGAACAGTATCAACCAACTTGACCTAATTGTTATTTATAGAACATTCCACCAAACAACAGCAAGATACACATTCTCCTCAAGTTCACATAGAACACTTACCAAGCCAAAGAAAACAGAAATGTTACATAGAGAGGAATGAAAATAATCATGATATCATCCTCATGGGCCATAGAATAAGTCTTTTTTTTTTTAGTATAGTTGACATGCAATGTTACATTAGTTTCAGATATACAATGTAGTGATCCAACAGGTTTATACATTATGCTGTGTTCACCACAAGTGTGGCTACCATCTGTCCTGATACATTGCTATTACAATATTATTGACTATATTCCTTAAGCTGTGCCTTTTATTTCTGCAATTCATTCATTCTATAACTGGAAGCCTGTAACTCCCCCTCCCTTTCACCCATTTTGCCCAGCCCTTCATCCCCCCTCTTCTGGCAACTGTCAGTTTGTTTTCTATATTTATAAGTCTGATTCTGCTTTATTTATTCATTTGTTTTTGTTGTTGTTTTTTAGATTCCACTTATGAGTGAAATATAGTATTTGCCTTTATAAGTTGGACTTATTTCACTTGGCATAATACCCTCTAGGTCCATCCATGTTCTCTCAAATGGCATGATCTCATTGTTTTTTAGGACTGCATAATATTCCATTGTGTATGTGCATGCACGCGCGCGCACACACACACACACACACACACACACACACACACCATATCTTCCTTAGCTATTCATCTATTGATGAACACTTAGGTTGCTTCCATGTCTTGGCTATTATAAATAATGCTGTAATACACATAGGGTGCATATATTTTTTCAAATTAATATTTTCATTTTCTTTGGGAAAATACCTAGTTGTAGAATTACTTATGGTATTATTACAGAATAGCTAGTTGTAGAATTACTTATGGTATTTCTAATTTAATTTTTTTAAGTTTATTTATTTATTTTGAGAGAGAGAGTGTGTGTGCAAGCATGGGAGGGGCACAGAGAAAGGGAGAGAGAGAATCCTAAGCAGGCTCCATGCTGTCAATGTGTATCCCAACACAGGGCTTGATCTCATGAACCATGAGATCATGACCTGAGCTGAAATCAAGAGTCAGATAGATGCTTAACTGACTGAGCCACCCAGGCGCTCATATAATTTTAATTTTTTGAGGAACCTCCATACTGTTTTCCACAGTGGCTGCACCAATTTACATTCCTACCAACAGGGTACAAGGATTCCTTTTTTTCCACATCCTCACCGACACTTGTTACTTCTTGTCTTTTTTATTTTAACCATGCTGACAGGTGTAGTTGTGATTTTGATTTGCTTTTCCCTGATAATTAGTGATGTTGAACATCATTTCATGTGTTGGCAATCTGTATGTTTTCTTTGGGAAAATGTCTACTTGGGTCCTCTGTCCATTTTTAAGTTGTGTTGTTTTTTGGGGGTGTGTAGTATAAGTACTTTATATATTTTGGATATTAAATCCTTACAAGATATATTTGCAAATACCTTCTCCTATTCAGTAGATTTTCATTTTGTTTCACTGATGGTTTCCTTTGCTGTACAAAAGCTCATAAAACAAGTCTTGATACATTTGAAAAGATTCAAATAATATGAAATATATTCTTTACCTAAAATGTAATTATATTACAAATCAGTAACTGAAAGATCTCTGGAAAATCTCCAAATATTTGTAAAGTAAATTATACACTCCTAAGTAATTGATGGATCAAAAGAGAAACCCAAAAGGAAATTAGCAATATTTTGAATTGGATGAAAATGAAAAACAACATACCAAAATGTTGAGGATGACACTAAAGCACTATTTTGAGGGAAATTTATAGCACAAAACCTACATTAGAAAAGAGAGATCTTGAATCAGTGAACTCAGCTTCCACCTTAAGAAAGTAGGAAAAAGAAAATTAACCCCAAAGTAATAGGGAGAAGTGAAGTAATAAAGATCAAAGTGGCAATCAGTGAAATAAACAACAACAAAAAAACAGAAAAAAATTAATAAAACTAGAAACTCATTCTTTGAGGAAATCAATAAAATTGATAAACCTGTAGTCACACTAACAGGAAAAAAAAAGAAAAGATACAAATTACTAATATTAGGACTGAAAGAGGTGACATCAATCTCCATTTCAATGATATTAAAAGAATAATAAGGGAATGTTAGGGACATTTTACACCAAAAAAAATTGATAAGTTAGATGAAATAAACAGATTCCTTGAAAGACAAATTACAAAAGCTTACATGAAAAGAAATAGATAACTTGAATACCTCTATGTCTCATAAATACATTATAATGTGGTTAATAGGGGCACCTGAATGACTCAGTCAGTTGAGTGTCTGACTTCAGCTCAGGTCATGATCTCATGGCCCCACTTTGGATTCTCTGTCTCCCTCTCTTTCTGCCCACTCCACCCCACCGACCTGACTCTCATACACACTCTCTCTCTCTCTCAAAAATAAACATTGAAATTTTTTTTAATGTGATTAATATCTTTCCTAAAAAAACAAAAAACAAAAAACAAAACCCTCCGGGTCCAGATAGCTCCATTGGTAGATTCCACCAAACTTTTAAACAAGAAATAATACCAACTCTACACAAAATCATTCAAATAATAGAAGAGAAGGGACTACTTCCCAACTCATTCTAGTTAGCATTACCTTGATACCAAGATCAAAGGTATTAAATAAAAGTTCAAACCGATGTCCCTCATGAAATAAATACAAAATTTCTAAATGAAATTTTAGTATATTGAATCCAACAATATGTTAAGGATAATATAGCATGACCAAGGAATGCATGGTTGGTTTAACATTTGAATATCAGTCAATGTTTACCATGTTAACAAATTAAAAAGTAAGACCTCAGTAGATACAGGAAAAAAAACATTGACAGAACTCAATATTTATTCCTGATAAAGATTCTTAACAAACTAGAAAAAGAAGGGTGTTTCCTCAGCCTGGTAATGAACATCTACCAAAAACCCACAGCTAGCTTAAGATAAGAACAAGACAGGTATGTCTGCTCTTACCACTTCTATCCAATTGTGCTGCAGATTCTAGCCAGTGGAGTCAGGCAAGAAAAATAAATAAAAAGCTTTCAGATTGGAAAGGAAGACATACAACTGTCCTTATTTATATACCACAGGTGATCGTTGCAGAAAATTCAATGAAATCTACAAGAAAGCTGTTATGCTCTTGCTATCTCTCAAAACAAATAAATAAACTTAAAAAAAAACTCAATAATAAGAAAATAATACATTTTTTAATACTTATCTATTTTGAGAGAGAGAGATAGAGAGCAAGCAGGGGAGGGGCAGAGAGAGAGGTGGGGAGAGAGAGTATCCCAAGCAGGCTCCACACTGTCAGTGCAGAGCCCAACATAGGGCTTGAACTCACAAACTGTGAGATCATGATCTGAGCTGAAATCAAGAGTTGGATGCTTACCCAACTGGGCCACCCAGGCACCCTGAAAATCATCCATTTTTTAAGTTTTTTGTTTGTTTGAGAGAGAGAGAGAGAGAAAGAAAGAAGGAGCACGCACATGTGAGCAGGGGAGGGGCAGAGAGACAGGGAGAGAGAGAATCTCAAAATGCTCATCACTGTCAACACAGAGCCTGACGCGGGGCTCAAATTCACAAACTGAGATCATGAACTGAGCTGAAATCAAGAGGTGGACACTTAGCCGACTAAGCCCCTAGGCACCCCGAAAATAATCCATTTTTTAAATGGACAAAAGATATATGGATGGCAAGTAAGCACATGAAAAGATGCTTAGCACCATTAGTCATCAGAAAATGCAAATAAAATAATGAGATATCTACACATTTATTAGAATAGTTAAAATTGAAGGACTGACTATACCATGCATTGATGAGGATGTGGAGGAATTGGAACTCTAATACACTGCTGAGAACATAAAATAGAAAAACCACTTTGGGAAACACTTTGGTAGTTTCTTAAAAAGTTAAACATAGGGGCGCCTGGGTGGCTCAGTCGGTTGAGCGTCCGACTTCAGCTCAGGTCACGATCTCACAGTTCGTGAGTTCGAGCCCCGCGTCAGGCTCTGGGCTGATGGCTCAGAGCCTGGAGCCTGCTTCCGATTCTGTGTCTCCCTCTCTCTCTGCCCCTCCCCCATTCATGCCCTGTCTCTCTCTGTCTCAAAAATAAATAAACATTAAAAAAAAAAAAAGTTAAACATATACCTATCATATAGTCTAGCCATTCCATTCCTAGATATTCATCCAAGAGAACAGAAATATATATCCGTATAAACAGTTGTGCACAAATGTTGATAGCAGCTTTATTTGTAATAGCCAAAACTAGAAACAATCCAAATGTCCATCCAGGTGGATGTTTATACAGGTGACTGGATAAAGAAATTGTTATATGTCCATGCAATGTAATACAACTCAGTGAACAGTAATGAGCCATTGATACTCATAACAACATGGATGAATCTCAAAATAATTATGGTGAGTGAAAGAAAACAGACAAAAGAAAAAGTAATATTGTGTTAGTCTGTTTATATGAAACAAATAATCTATAGTGACAACAGGTGGGTGATTGCTTGGGGCTTGAATAAGGAATACACACAGGAGGGAGGGATTACAAGGAGGTGCAAGGAAATTTGGGGGTGATAAATATGTTCACTATGTTGACTATGGTGATGGTTCAGGTATGTGTGTGTGTGTGTGTGTGTGTGTATAAATATCTATATCTATATCTATATCTATATCTATCTATATCTATATCTATCTGTAAAAACTTACCAAATTGTTTACCTTAAGTACATGCATTTATTGTCAATTATACTCAAAGCTGTTTAAAAAATCAAAGGCATAAGAACAGATTAGGGAGGTATCTTATTTAATATTAATTTTAGGGGGAGTTGTGTTTCAATTGAGTCAAAAGTAAAACACAGCTGACAAAAGTAATTAATGCAGCCTCAGAGTGCATTAAATAGGAATATGGTGTCTTATTAGAAAAATGTTACTCTAATTGCAGTCTGAATGTGAAAATAGATCAGTGTACTTTACTTGGGAAAGAAGCAAATTATGTAATCCACATTTTATACAGGTGTCAAGGGCAAAAAGAGAGATGGTAAAGATTTAAGTTCTCAATCATCTGGAAAATCCTTAACAAGATTTAGCAAAACAGGGACGCCTGGCTGACTCGGTAGAGCATGTGACTCATGATTTCAGAGTTGTGAGTTTGGGCCCCATGTTGAGTGTGGAGCCTACTTAAAAAAATAAGGTTTATGGGAATGCAAGCTGGTGCAGCCACTCTGGAAAACAGTATGGAGGTTCCTCAAAAAACTAAAAATAGAACTACCCTACAACCCAGCAATTGCACTACTAGGCATTTATCCACGGGATACAGGTGTGCTGTTTCGAAGGGACACATGCACCCCCATGTTTATAGCAGCACTATCAACAATAGCCAAAGTATGGAAAGAGCCCAAATGTCCATTGATGGATGAACGGATAAAGAAAATGTGGTATATATATAATGGAGTATTACTCAGCAGTCAAAAAGAATGAAATCTTGCCATTTGCAGCTATGTGGATGGAACTGGAGGG
Organism: Panthera tigris; assembly: GCF_018350195.1. NCBI lineage: Eukaryota > Metazoa > Chordata > Mammalia > Carnivora > Felidae > Panthera > Panthera tigris. The sequence continues at coordinate 44,122,053 of NC_056671.1, forward strand.
TATTATGCTAAGTGAAATTAGTCAGAGAAAGACAAAAATCATATGACTTCACTCATATGAAGACTTTAAGTGACAAAACAGATGAACATAAGGGAAGGGAAACAAAAATAATATAAAAACAGGGAGGGGGACAAAACAGAAGAGACTCATAAATATGGAGAACAAACTGAGGGTTATGGGAGGGGTTGGGGGAGGGGGGATGGGCTAAATGGGGAAGGGGCATTAAGGAATCTACTCCTGAAATCATTGTTGCACTGTATGCTAACTAATTTGAATGTAAATTTAAAAACATAAAAAATAAAACAACTTAATAAAAAGGTTTAGCAAAACAGATATTTACTGAATATCTACTGTGTTTTAGGCACTGTGCTAAACATAACTGTTATAGTGAGGTAGGTATGTGCCATTTTTCAGATTATGAAACAATCTCAGAAAGGGTTAGTATTTGGCAAAAAGAGCTAGTAAATGGCAAAATCAGAATTCAAACTCTTCCTACTTACTACTTAAATGGCTCCTTTTTTTTAAAGAAAGTATTTCCCCCCTAGGGATTTTGGGCTAACAGAGAGTTTTTGAACTATTGCATAAAGAGGATAAGGAGATTGTTTTGGCTTTTTTTTTTTTTTTTTCCATTTTATTTCTTTAGCCACGATATGACAGACATTTAGCCAGGAGCTGGGAATGCCTCAAGGAGCTCATGACCTAGTGGGAGAAACAAGAAGTTACAAACCACAACATAGAGACCAGAGCTGTGACTTGCTCAAGGAACTTGCCAAGTCTGTGATTCCTCCAGTGCTTACGTAAAAGTTCCTCCTTTTAATGGATGTGAAATCACTGGTAGAGAGAATTAGGCAATCAGCTGCTTACTCATTATCTAAGCTAAGCACCAGGTACTACACAACAGCCCAGGGTTTGAATTCCTGCCTGAGCATGAGCAGCATCACAGGCTGTCACAGTTTGGAAATTTGGGGCTACTTCCAAATAATCAAAACCACTAGTGTTAAATGCTAAATATGCCAATGTCCACCATCCACAATAAATTAAAGAATAGAAGCATATACAAGGTGGCAAAGATTAGGAAAATAACATAATAGGATTGACATTTTGAAGAGTTTACTCTGACCTTATCTAATGCTCATCTATGCTTTCTGATTATTCTATAATTGGTATGTTCCAAAATTTATGTTAATGAAATGAAATAGAGTAAAGAATATATATGAAACAAATTTTCAAAAATTAAAAATGAAGCCATGGAGTCTGATCACATTGTCTTGAGATAAGTAAGAGTTTAGAACACTGATACTTTAGTAGACAGAGGAAAACTTGCACAAGAACGATGCTTGCCTTGTTGACCATTTTACCCGTAGATCCCACCAAGTTACTTAACACATAGTAAGTGCTCAATAAATAATTGTTAAATAAATAAATACATAAATAAATACAGCAGTGGGATTCAGTATGATAGGGACTGAAACATGTGTTCTGGATTGGGAATTAAATCATTGGTGGCTTGGTAAAACAGTTTCATTGAAATTGGATTATCCTTTAAATCACTGTGTGTAATCTAATACTGCAGTAAATTCTCACTTTGTACAATTTAAGCCATACTTCTGATGCCAGTTGTCAGTCTCCATGTAGCTATTTTCTGTCTTTATTTTAGAAATTCAATTATTACACTGTTTTGAAACATTTACATTTTTCAAAAATGTACATGTATAGATATTTGCTATATCCATATATACACAGTGAAGTTTCTCTTCCATCCCCCCTCATTTCTGCATGCCTCCACCAAACAGGTAACCATGTGTCTTTCTAGATTTTCTTTATATCTATTCAAGCAAGCACAGAGATTCTTATTTTTACACATTTCTTACTCTGAAGGCAGCATTTTGTGCATACTGCTCTGCACTTCACTTTTTCATATTGCTGTTTCTTAGAAATCTTTCCAAATCAATAAAGAGCTTCCTTGGTATTTTTTATTGTTGCAAGCTGTTATACTGTGTGCCATAATTTATTTCACCTGTCCCCTATTGATGGTCATTTATATTGTTTTCAAACAGTGCAACAATGAATAACCTCAACATGTATTATTTCTCACATGCACATAAATACCCAGGAATTACTGGGTCAAACATGTACTCATTTGTAATTCCTATAAATGCTGTAAATTACTTTCCATGGAGATTCTACCAGTACATGTGTGTCAGTTTGTATTTCCATAGCAGCTCACTGACAAAGTTTATTATTGAACTTTTGGATGTTGTCAATCTGATGGGTGAAAAATAATATCTGAGTGTGGTTTTAATTTGCATTTTCCTTGTTGACATCGAGCATCTTTACATTTTTTAAAAAGCTATTTACATCTTCTTTCTATGCACTGAAAGTTCCTTTACCTTGACTTGTGTCATAGTTTGGGTTCTGCTGGAATAATAACCCAAAGAAAAGATTTGGGTGCCAGTGGTTTATTTGGGAAGTGATGCCTGCAAGCAGGAGTAAGCCAACCTAAGAGTGTATTTTCTGTGTTGTTGCTATAAACCAGGAGGGTTGGAATCTACCAGGTTTTCTAAGAAGCATGCAGAATGCCTCCCAGAATTATCCTTCCAAAGAATGGAAGGCTAGGACATTTATTCTTAGTCCTTCATTAGTTGAGGGCTGCCCCAGAGGTGTCATAGTTCTTCACACTTCTGGACCACAACATAGGGCTCAGAGCTTGATGGCCTTGAGAAGCCCTTGAGATAAAAACTCAAAGAAGCTAGATATAAGCTTGAGGTAAGATGCTGCCCCAGGAATTGGAGCTCACATAGAACTGTCCACCATAGCACCTGCTGAAATCAAAGGTGGGCCAAAGGGATGTGGTATGGGGCAACAATGTATCTCCAACAGTAATCTATTCTCTTATTGACTTCTGTTGATAGGAGCATAGTGTAATTGTAAGTTATAAATATTATCCCTGGTTTATAATTTTGCTTATACTGTTTTTAAAATAATAGCTTTACTGAGATATAATTCATATATCTTACAACTTATCCATTAAAAGTATACAATTAATGGTTTTTAGTATATTTGCAGAATTTTACAGCCATCACCACAATAAATTTCAGAACATTTTCATCCGAGAGAAACCCTGTATCCATTATCAGTCATTCTCTATTTCGGTCCTCTGCTCCCAGCCCCTGGGAACTACAAATCCACTATTTTTATGAATTTGTCTATTCTGGGCATTTCATATAAATGGAATCATACAACATATGGCCCTTTGTGATTGGCTTCTTTAATTTGGCATATTGTTTTCAAGGTTCATCCATAGTTCAGTACGTATCAGTACTTCATTCCTTTTTGCTGCTGAAAAAAATCCCATTTTATGGATATACCGTATTTTATTTATCCATTTATCAGTTGATGGACATTTGGATTGTTTCTGCTTTGAGGCTATTATTAATGATGCTGCTATGAACATTTGTGCACAGATTTTTGTGTAGACATATATTTTCCCTTGTTTCTCATTTCCTACCTATGAGTGGAATTTCTGGCTCATATGGTAACTGTATATATCCATTTGAGGAACTGTTTTCAAAATGTCTGTACCATTTTACATTCCTACTAACAATGTGTGAGGGTTCCAATTTCTCCATATCCTCACCAATAGTCTTTACTGTCTGTCTTTTTTTTAGTTTAGGCATTCTAGTGGGCATGAAGTAATATCTCATTGTGGCTTTTTTTTATAAAGCATTTTTATTTTTTTTTAATATTTATTTATTTTGAGAGAGAGAGCATGAGAGGGGGAGGGCTAGAAAGAGATGGAAAGAGAAAATCCAAAGCAGGCTCCACATTGTCAGCTGAGAGCCTAACGTGGGGCTCAATCTCATCAACTGTGAGATCATGATCTGAGGCTGAAATCAAGAGTTGGATGCTGAACTGATTCAGCCACCCAGGCACCCCTCATTGATTTGTATTTCTCCATTGGCTAATCATGAGTTATTTGTTTCATGCACTTGTTGGTCATTTGTACATCTTCTTTGGAGAAATGTCTATACAAATCATTTGCCCATTTTTTAGTTGAGTTATGTATCTTTCTAATTTGAGTTGTAAGGGTTTTCTATACATACTCGATACAAGTCCTTTATCAACTATATGAGTTGCAAATATTTCTCCCACTTGATGGGTAGTCTTTTCACTCTCTTGATGGTGTCCTTTGAAGCACAATTTTTTTTTTTCGTGAAGTTCAGTTCATTTATTTTTTTCTTTCGTTGCTTGTGCTTTTGGTGTCATATGTAAGAAACCATTGCCTAATCCAAGGCCATGAACATTTACTCTTATTTTCCTTCTGAGAGTGTTATAGTTTTATTATTTTTTAAGTTTTTATTTAAGTAATCTCTACACCCAATGTGGAGCTTGAACTCACGACCCTAAGATCAAAAGTTGCACAGTCTACTGACTGAGCCAGCCAGCTGCCCCTGAGAGTTACAGTTTTAGCTCTTACATCTAGTTGTTTTTTGGTTAATTTTTTGGTTAACTTCTGTATATGGTGTGAAGAAAAGGTCCAAGTTTATTCTTTCGCATGGGGATTTCCAGTTGTCCCATAATCATTTGTGAAAAGACTGTTTTTTCTACCTATTGAATTTTTGTGGCACCCTTGCCAAAATTTAATTGCCTGGGGTACCTGTGTGGCTCAGTCAGTTAAGTGTCTGACTTCAGCCCAGGTCATGATCTCACAGTTCGTGGGTTTGAAGTTCATGGATTTGAAACCCGCATCAGTCTCTGCACTGACAGCTCAGAGCCTGGAACCTGCTTTAGATTCTGTGTCTCCCTCTCTCTCTCTGCCCCTCCTCCCCTTGTGCACTCTCTCTCTTAAAAATAAATAAACCTAAGAAAAATTTAATTACCCATAATATGCAATGACTTATTTCTGGACTCTAAGTGCTATTCCATTGATCTGTATGTCTACCCTTTTGTCAATGCCACCCTGTGTGTTAATTGTAGCTTTATATGAAGTTCTGAAATGATGAAGTGTGAATCCTCCAGTTTTGTCTTTCTTTTCCAAGACTGTTTCGCTATTCTGGGTCCTTTGCACTTCCAAATGGATTTTATGATTAGCTTGTCAATTTCTGCAAAGAAATTAGCTGGAATTTTGATATGGCTTGCACTGGAATTTTAGAACAATTTGGGGAATATTGCCATCTTAACAATAATAAGTCTTCTGACCCATGAGCGTGAGATGTCTTTCAATTCTTTTAAAATCTTTTAAAAAATTATTGATAATGTTTTATAGTTTTCTTAGTATAAGTTTTATAGTTCTTGTATTAAATTTATTCCTAAGTATTTAATTTTTCTGATGCTATTTAAATGGAAGAAGCTTTTTCTTAATTTTACTTTTGTATCATTTATTACAAGTGCATGGAATACAGTTGATGAATGTATCTTGATCTTCTATCCTGCAATTTTGGTGAACTCATTTATTAACCCTAGTAGTTTTGTAGTGTATTCCTTAGTATTTTTTTTATCCACTTCATTTGAGTTATATAATTAAATGTCTGTATGCCAGGGCTGCCATAACAAAATATCACAGACTGAGTGGCTTAAACAACAGAAATGTATTTTCTCAAAGTTCTAGAGGCTGCAAGTCCAAGATCAAGGTACAGTAGGATTGGGTTTTCCTTGGCTTGCAGATAGCTGCCTTCTTCCTACATTTTCATATGTCCCTTCCTCTGTGTGTGTGTACATCCCTGGTGTCTCTTCCTCTTCTTATAAGAACACCAGTCAGATGAACACCCCGCCCTCATGACCTTCTTTAATCTTAATTACCTCTTTAAAGATGCTATCTCCAAATTCTGTCACATTCTTTATATATATATAGTCTCTATTTTTTATTTGAGAGAGAAAGAGAGGAAGAGAGGCAGAGGGAGAGGGGTAGAGGGAGAGAAAATGAATCCTGACACAAGACTCAATCCCATGACCCTGGGATCATGACATGATCCAAAATCAAGAGTCAGATGTTCAACCAGCTGAGCCACTCAAGTGCCCTAATACTGTCACATTCAAAGGTACTAGGCATTAAGGTTTCAAAATACGAGTTTTTGGGGGGAGGGAACACAATTCAGTCTGTAATAATGGCATAGAAAGTTGCCAGTGATATCCTCTTGTTCATTTTTTATTTTAGTAATTTGCATCTTTTCTTTTTCTTGGGCAATCTAGCTAAAAGTTTGTCAATTTTGTCTACTCAAAAAACAAACTTGGTTTTGTTAATTTTTTCTCTTGTTTCTCTGTTCCCTACTTCACTCATTTCTGCTGTAGTCTTTATTATTTCCTTTCTTCTGCTTACTTTGAGTTTAGTTTGCTCTTCCTTTTCTAGTTTTTTAAGATAGAGGTTAGTTATTTGAGAGCTTTCTTCTGTTTTGATATAGGCACTCACAGCGATAAATTTCCCTGTGAGCACTTCTTTAATGGCATCTCATAAGTTTCCATATGTTGTTTTTCATTTTCATTTATCTTTTTAAAAAATTTTTATTTATTTATTTTGAGAGAGAGAGAGAACGCACACAAGTGGGGGAGGGCAGAGAGAGAATCCCAAGCAGGCTCTGCTCTGCCAGTGTAGAGCCTGATGCTGGGCTCCATCTCATGAACCACGAGATCATGACCTGAGCCAAAGTCAGACGCTTAACTGACTGAACCACACCAGCATGCCAATCTTTTTTATTTTTTTAAGTTCATTTATTTATCTTGAGAGAGAGAGAGAGAGTTGGCGAGGGGTAGAGAGAGAAGAAGAGAGAGAGAATTCCAAGCAGGCTCCATGCTGTCAGTTCAGAGCCTCATGCGGGGCTCAAACTCATGAACCGTGTGATCATAATCTGAGCTGAAGTCGGACACTTAACCAACTGAGCCACCCAGGCACCTCTCATTTTAATTTATCTTAAAGTGATATCTAGTTTCCCTTGTGATTTCTTCTTTGACTCATTGGTTATTTAGGAGTGCCTTGTTTAATTGCCACATATTTGTGAATTTTCAAATTTCCTTCTGTAATCGATTGCTCATTTGAGGCCATTGAGGTCAAAGAATGTAGTTTGCCATGGGGGAGGGGAAGGAAAGAAAAAAAAAAAAAAAAAAAAAGAGGTTAGAGTGGGAGAGAGCCAAAGCATAAGAGACTGTTAAAAACTGAGAACAAACTGAGGGTTGAGGGGGGGTGGGAGGGAGGGCAGGGTGGGTGATGGGTATTGAGGAGGGCACCTTTTGGGATGAGCACTGGGTGTTCTATGGAAACCAATTTGACAGTAAATTTCATATATTAAAAAATAAAAAAATAAAAAATAATAAAAAAAAAAAAAAAGAATGTAGTTTGTAGGATGTAATTTCCTTTAAATTTATTGAGGCTTATTTTATCATCTAACATATTGTCTATACTCGAGAATTTTCCCTGTACACTTGAGAAGAATATGTATTCTGCTTTTGGTGGGAGAATGTTTATTGCTTTCAGTTAGGTCTAGTTGATTTATAGTGTTGTTCAAGTATTCTGTTTCCTTGTTGATCACCTCCCTACTTTTTCTATTCATTATTGAAAGTGGCATATTATAGTCTCAATCGATTACTATTGAATTGCTTATTTCTCCCTTCAATTCTGTCAGTCTTTGCTTCACGAATTTGGGGCTCTTTTTAGGTGCATGTATGTTTTTAATTTTTATGTCTTCCTAGTTAATTAATCCTTTTATCAATATAAAATATCCTTCTTTTTCTCTAATAACAATTCTTGTCTTAAAGTCTATTTTTTTCTGATACTAGTATGGCTACTCCAGTCCTCTCTAGCTATTGTTTGCATGGATATAGTATGTTTGTCATACATATTTTTTTTAATTTTTTGTAGCTGAATTATATATATATACCTTTTTCTTTTTTTTTTTTTTTTTTTTTTAATTTTTTTTTTAACGTTTATTTATTTTTGAGACAGAGAGAGACAGAGCATGAACAGGGTAGGGGCAGAGAGAGAGGGAGACACAGAACGGGAAGCAGGCTCCAGGCTCTGAGCCATCAGCCCATAGCCCGACGCGGGGCTCGAACTCACGGTCCGTGAGATCGTGACCTGAGCTGAAGTCGGACGCTCAACCGACTGAGCCACCCAGGCGCCCCATACCTTTTTCTTTTTTTTATTTTTTTTATTTAAAAAAATTTTTTTTAACGTTTATTTATTTTTGAGACAGAGAGAGACAGAGCATGAACGGGGGAGGGTCAGAGAGAGAGGGAAACACAGAATCTGAAACAGGCTCCAGGCTCTGAGCGGTCAGCACAGAGCCGGACGCGGGGCTCGAACTCACAGACCGCGAGATCGTGACCTGAGCTGAAGTCGGCTCCTTAACCGACTGAGCCACCCAGGCGCCCCTATATAAACCTTCTTCTAATGGGTTCTGTGTTTTGAACAATAGTTTGCCCTTTTCCATTTTAAGGTGATAACTCTTCCACGTTGTGTCTTATTATTTCTATATCTTCAGTTTTTGAATTTATATCTATTGTCCATTTGACTTTGTTTGGTGCTTAGTCTTAAGATGTGGGTCCGTCTTAACTTTTTTCTTGTATATCCAATGGCCTCAATACAGTTTATTGAATGGGTTCATCTTCATTGTGGCTTTGAGCTACTTTTATATAAATTCTCTTGTGTATTTGCATCTATTTCTTACTGCCTTTTTTGTTATATTATTCTATTTGTCTACTAATGCACCAAGACTACAGTATTTATTGACTGAGGTTTTATAAGCCTTATTATGTCATCATATTAGGCTCCCCTCATTTCTCTTATTTTTCAGAATGTTTCCAGCTATCCTTGTATGTTTCTTTTTTTTCCTTATCAACATTACATCAATTTACCTACTTTATAAACATTCTAAGAATTCTAGTAGTTATTCTAATAATATCTAAACCCGTTGGTATTTTTCTAGGATCACATTAAATTCATAAATTAACCTAGCTTGATTTCATCTTTTTTAAAGTTTATTTATTTTGAAAGAGAAAGAGAGAGCATGCATGAGTGGGAGGGGGGCAGAGAGAGAGGGAGAGAGAGAATCCCAAGCAGCTCCATGCTGTCAGCACTGGGCCCAATGCAAGGCTTGATCTCATAGACCACGAGAGCATGACCTGAGCCAAAATCAGGAGTCAGATGCTTAACCAACCGAGCCACCCAGCTGCCCCATGACTTAATCTTTTTGACATTGAATGTTCCTGCTCAGAAACTTGGTATATCTTGACATTTGTTCAAGTCTATTTTCATGATATTCAGAAGTAAATATTTTTTAATTTTTAGAAATCTTTAATATGAAAAGTTAAAATACATATAAAAATAGACTAGCAATCAACAAAACTAAAAGGCAGCCTGTGGACTAGGAGAAGATATTTGCAAAGGACATATCTGATAAAGGGTCAGTATCCAAAATATATAAAGAATTTATAAAATTAAACATCTAAAAAATGAATAATCCAGTTGAAAAATGGGCAGAAGACATGAATAGACATTTTTCCAAAGAAGATATACAGGTGGCCAACAGACACATGAAAAGATGCTCATCATCACGTATTATGAGGGAAATGCAAATCAAAACTACAATGAGATATCACCTCACACCTGTCAGAATGGGTAAAATCAACAACACAAGAAACAACAGGTGTTGGTGAGGATGTGAAAAAGGGGAACCCCACACACACTGTTGGTGGGAATGCAAACTGGTGCAGCCACTGTGGAAAACAGTATGGAGGTTCCTCAAAAAGTTAGAAATTGAACAACCCTAAAATCCAGTAATTACGCTACTAGGTATTTACCCAAAGAATACAAAAATACTAATACAAAGAGATACATACACCCCAGTGTTTACAGCAGTATCATCTCCAAAGCCAAATTATGGAAACAGCCCAAGTGTCCATCAACTGATGAATGAATAAAAAAGATATGATGTGATATATATATATATCATAGAATATTACTCAGTGATTAAAAAAATGAAATTTTGCCATTTGCAATACCATTGATGGAGCTGGCCAGTATTATGCCTAATGAAGTAAGTCAGAGAAAGACAAATACCATATGATTTCACTCATGTGGAATTTAAGAAACAAAGCAAACAAGTAAAGGGAAAAAAAAAGAGAGAGAGAGAGGCAAACCAAGAAACAGACTCTAAACTCTAGAGAACAAACTAATGGTTGCCAGAAGTGGGTGGGTGGGGGAATGGGTTAAATAGGTGATGGGAATTAATGAGTGCATATGTTTTGATGAGTACTGGGGGTTGTATGGAAGTGTTGAATCACTATATTGTACACCTGAAACTAATATTACACTGTCTGTAACTGGAATTTAAATAAAAACTTAAAAAAAAATAGACTAATATTGTGAACCAAAACCATAGACCAAGCTTTAAAGTTATGAGCACATGAGTGGCAGAGCATTTGACTGCAAAATTATGAGCACATGGCCAATATTATTTAGTCTTATTTCCTTTCCCCTTCCTTCCTTCAATATTTTACTTTAAAATTTTTTTTAATGTTTATTTATTTTTGAGAGAGAGAGACAGAGGGCAAGTGGGGGAAGGGCAGAGAGAGAGGCAGAATCTGAAGGCAGACAGAATCTGAAGCAAGATCCAGGCTCCAAGCTGTCAGCACAGAGCCTGATGTGAGGCTTAAACCCATGAACCATGAGATCATGACCTGAGCTGAAGTTGGACGCTTACCTGACTGAACCACCCAGGTGCCCCTCTTCCATCAGTATTTTAAAACAAATCCTGACTATAGAAAGCTTATGAAGGAAATTGAAGAAGATACAAAGAAATGGAAAAACATTCCGTGCTCATGGATTGGAAAAATAAATATTGTTAAAATGTCAATACTACCCAAAGTAATCTACACATTTAATGCAATCCCAGTCAAAATTGCACCAGCATTCTTCTTGAAGCTAGAACAAGCAATCCTAAAATTTGTATGGAACCACAAAAGACCCCGAATAGTCAAAGTAATATTGAAGAAGAAAACCAAAGCGGGAGGCATCACAATCCCAGACTTTAGCCTCTACTACAAAGTTGTAATCATCAAGACAGTATGGTATTGGCACAAAAACAGACACATAGACCAATGGAATAGAATAGAGACTCCAGAATTAGACCCACAAATGTAGGGCCAACTAATCTTTGATAAAGCAGGAAAGAATATCCAATGGAAAAAAGACAGTCTCTTTAACAAATGGTGCTGGGAGAACTTGACAGCAACATGCAGAAGAATGAAACTAGACCACTTTCTTACACCATTCACAAAAATAAACTCAAAATGGATGAAGGACCTGGATGTAAGACAAGAAACCATCAAAACCCTAGAGGAGAAGCAGGAAAAACCTCTCTGACCTCAGCAGCAGCAATTTCTTACTTGACACATCTCCAAAGGCAAGGGAATTAAAAGCAAAAATGAACTACTGGGACCTCATCAAGATAAAAAGCTTCTGCACTGCAAAGGAAACAATCAACAAAACTAAAAGGCAACCGACGGAATGGGAAGAGATATTTGCAAATGACATATTGGATAAAGGGCTAGTATCCAAAATCTACAAAGAACTCACCAAACTCCACACCCGAGAAACAAATAATCCCATGAAGAAATGGGCAGAAGACATGAATAGACGCTTCTCTAAAGAAGACATCCAGATGGCCAACAGGCACATGAAAAGATACTCAATGTCACTCCTTATCATGGAAATACAAATCAAAACCACACCGAGATACCACCTCACACTGGTCAGAGTGGCTAAAATGAACAAATCAGGAGACTATAGATGCTGGCAAGGATGTGGAGAAACGGGAACCTTGTTGCACTGTTGGTGGGAATGCAAAGTGGTGTAGCCGCTCTGGAAAACAGTGTGGAGGTTCCTCAAAAAATTAAAAATAGACCTACCCTATGACCTAGCAATAGCACTGCTAGGAATTTACCCAAGGGATACAGGAGTGCTGATGCATAAGGACACTTATACCCCCATGTTTATAGCAACACTTTCAACAATAGCCAAATTATGGAAAGAGACTAAATGTCCATAAACTGACTAACAGATAAAAAAGATATGGTTTATATATACAATGGAATACTACTTGGCGATGAAAAAGAATGAAATCTGGCCATTTGTAGCAATGTGAATGGAACTGGAGAGTATTATGCTAAGTGAAATAAATCAGGTGGAAAAGGACAGATACCATATGTTTTCACTCTTATGTGGATCCTGAGAAAATTAATAGAGGACCAGTGGGGAGGGGAAGGGGGAAAAAAAAGTTACAGAGAGGGAAGGAGGCAAACTATAAGAGACTCTTGAATACTGAAAACAAACTGAGGGTTGATGAGGGGTGGGGGAGAGAGGAAAGTGGGTGATGGGCATTGAGGAGGGCACCTGTTGGGATGAGCACTGGGTGTTGTATGGAAACCAATTTGACAATAAATTATATATATCTATATATATCTATATCTATGTCTATATCTATATCTATATCTATATCTATATCTATATCTATATCTATATCTATAATAAGAAATAAAAATGTATTACAAAAATAGATTTGACCTTACAGATAATTGTAAATGTGGCTCTGGTAAAATAACTGGAGAAATGACACTTTAGGTGTGCAAATGAATGCAATATGGTTAACATAAAACGATGGTTTTTGCTTGGAACAATTGTGCTAAAACATGCAATAAAGCAGGTTTGATAATAAATAAATAAATAAGTAAATAGATGAAACAAATCCCGGACATTATATTAAGAAGTTTCGTAAAGTTTTCTCCATATAGTTTTGTACATTTCTTATTAAGCTTATTCCTAGGCATTTATCTATTTATTGTTGTTTATATATATGAAGACTTATTTTTGTACATTAATTTTTTTCCTTTTCATTATTTTAAAAATATTGGTCTGTGCTAATTTGCATTCAGTGAATTGAAAAAATAAGATAAATCACAACCCTTCATAATTGATCAACTACTTTTCACCTATATGTTTACCTGGACTATTAGAAATATGCTAACATTATAGGTATAAACCACTATAGTAAGTTACTAGCCTTGTTCCAAACAATACAATTGTGGCCCAAAACATAATGACTAACCTATATAATAGCACATCAAACTCCCCTAGGATTCCTATCCTATAAGACATAAAAAACTGTCTTCAGTTTTCTGCAGTGTTGTAATGTATATGCAGTTGCTGGCCTCTTCCTATAGACCTTAAAATTGCTCCTGGGTGGTAAGTCTGGCCCCCAGAGAGGCACATTAACTCTGTTAAGCCAGTAGAAAACTCAATTTTTTTTTACTTTTTTTAGTTTTTGAGTTTTTTGAGCCATTCAAAACTCAATTTTTTGAGTTCTTATGAGGAACACTGATGTATCAGTAATCACATTGTATACAAATACTATCTTTTAGATAATTCCTAATGTAGTACCATCAATATCCTGTTCTTTAGAACATTTTTTTCTTTTCAAATTTTCACAATCCCTTTGACCCTTGCTGGTACTAATTGATTAAGCTTTCTGGTAGAGTAGAGTCACTGATTGGGGGTCTATACTTATTTTGGAAAACTCTATTTGGCTTTAGTCTTTATATCCCCCATGGCCTGTTTCTGAAATGGCATGTGTTTTTTCTGAGCTGCATTATTTTCTGAATCCAAATGGGAACCACCTTTTGGATGTACCTAGCATTATATAGGTAAATTAATTCAAGTTTATTCCAAAAGTTAAAGCAAACTCCTTCAGTGCAAGTACTTCTTCCTACGTTGCAATGACTTAGTTTGCAGAACAACTTTTTTAAATAACAAACTCATCTGAATAGAATTAAATATATTTAATTAAAATACAACTTTAAGGGGAACTGTGAAGATTTTTTTTAATGTTTATTTATTTATTTATTTATTGAGGGAGAGAGAGAGAAGGAGAGAGAAAGAGAGAGAGAGAGAGAGAGAGAGAGAATCCCAACCAGGTTCTACACTATCAGCACTGAGCCTGCCTCGGGGCTCCTTCTCACGAACTGTGAGATCATGACCTGAACTGAAGTCAAGAGTCAGACATAAGCCGACTGAGCCACCCAGGCACCCCTGAGATAGTTTTAATATGGCACATAATAATATCCTTGATGCCACGTCATATGACTTTGACCAAGTTAAATGACTACTACTCCTTAAAGTAATACTACCTATCTCATTGAGTTTTTATAGGAATTCAGTGAATTGATATATTTAAAGTACATATACTAGTACCCAGCACATAGTAACTTATAGTGTTTGTTAAATACATACAAAGAAAGTGAAACCTGAATACAGAGAAAATGACTTTCTTAAAATAGGTCAAGGATAAAACTGGTATTTTACAATCTGCTTTCTCTCATTTGTTTCTTGATGAATTAACTTTCTTCCTGCATGTAAAATAGTTTCTAATTTGAACAACCTGTTTCATTTTCAAGATTCACCGATTCTCAGTCCAGCTAATTCTGCAATCAATTTAAGTGGAGCTCAGGACCTGACCCGGAATAAGAATGTTGTGAAGCCACTGGCTTTATCTTTGCAGGTTGTAGGGAAGACTTTTGCTGCAGGTGATGTTTTCCTCATTTATATTTCTTTGGTAAATACATAGTCTATAAAAGACTTACGTGAAATCCAGTTGACAGTTTGCTACAAGAAAACAGAAGCTCTTTTCCTTCCAGCTGAAGACAGAAGTGGGGCTGTCTCTAATATTGTATTATTATACAAAGCTTTGTGTTCTCTGTGCTCCAACCAGAAGAGTCAAGGAATGACATTTGGCACATGGGAAGACAGAGCAGGTTGGTTTTGTTCAGCAAACATTTCTTGGGTACCTGCTATTTTGAGGAACTGAGGATACAAATATAAATAATGCTCAATCCCTGACCTCTAATGAACTAATAACCTAGTTGGGGGGATAGACCTATAGGAAGTTATTTTCAGTGTACTACAGTAAATACGGCAATATGCTGGGGGAGCACAAAGGAGGGAGAGTTTTAGCCCAACATTTTAGGGAGTAATGAAGAATGAGTTCTTGGAGGAGCTTGGTCTTGAACTATGAGGAGATATTCACTGCACAAAGGAGTAGGGGAAAGATACTTCAAATTCAGGGAAAATCCAAGATCAAAGCTTGAAAGGAAAAGGAAAGAAAAGAAGCAACATGATGTGTGCAGGAACTTCCACTGGTTTGGACTTGTTAGAACCATAAAACGTAAAACTCAGGGAGTGGCAGGAGGGGAGCAAGTAGTGGGCAAGGAAAGGGTCACAAGAGGCCAAGCTAAGAAGAATGGATTTTACTCTATAACTTATGGAACACAGGAGTTGATCTGGTCTGATTTGAACTTGAGTTAGATCACTTGGGCAGAAAAAAAAAAAAAAAAGATAGGAAAACTAGTTGGAGGTCATTTCAGTAGTCTAGGTGAATGAGGTCCTTGACCTGGATAATAATAGGTTGTAGAGGAAGAGACATATTGAAGAACTACTCAGGAAGTAAAATCAGCAGAATTTGTCTGATTAATGTAAGCATGAAGTGTAAGAAGCGGTCTCGGGTCTGCATCCATCTTTCTGCTAATGGTGATGCAATTACTTAAGACAGAAGATACAGAAGAAGGAGCAGGTTCTCCAGGAGGAGATTGTGAGTTCAACTTCGGACATGTTAAGTTTGAAATACCCAAGTGGAATAATCCAAGTGGAGCTGCTCAACAGTCATCTAATTTATTGTACATGAGGTTAAAATCACCAGTGGGGGGTTGCCTGTGTGGCTCATTCAGTTAAGCATCTGACTCTTGTTCTCAACTCGGGTCTTGATCTCAAGGTTCTGAGTTCAAGCCCCATATTGGAGCCTACCTAAAAACAAATCACCAGGGTAAATAGTATCTGCTAAGGGGAAAGGTAGGAGAAGGCAAGCTGTTAACAAGGATAATATTTTCGAAAATTCCAGTGTTTAAGGAAAATAAATGGTCAGAGAGGCAGAGGAAGAATGAGAAGAGAGCTTATCATTCTTGGAAACTTTACAAGTTTCTTATTCTGTTCCAACAGTTCTTGTAGAATCTACCTTCTGGTTAGATTATAGACTTGAACAAACTGAATCCAAGTTGTTACAATATTTTAAAAATTAGTGAAATTATAGATCTTGGCAGTAACCAGCATAGTTGCTAAAACCATCAGATGGACTGATGGACAACTTAAAAAAATTTTTTTAATATTTATTCATTTTTGAGAGACAGAGCACGGGCAGGGGAGGGGCAGAGAGAGAAGGAGACTCAGGACCTGAAGCAGGCTCCAGGCTCTGAGCTGTCAGCACAGAGCCTGATGCGGTACTTGAACCCACGAGCTGTGAGCTAAGCCAAAGTCAGATGTTTAACCAACTGAGCCACCCAGGCACCCCTTGATGGACAGCTTTATAATTTGAGGATTAAGATAACAGCTCTTGAACCCCCTGCTCTTTCTTAACATGACAAGAAGAGAGAAAGCCAGTTATTATGTGCCTGCTGATGGAAGAATATGACACTATTTATGAGATATGCTTGCCCCAAAATTCAATCCTGAATCTGAGCCAACCTCTGTATCTAACAATTAGTGTATAGGAAAGAGGGGACATTAAATGATGCCATAGATAGTCAATCAGCAAAATTCAGAAAATGAGAAATTCTGCCAGATTTTCAGCAAATTAACTGGAAGAAAGAAAAAGAAGAAGGGGAATCCTATAGATTAAAGGAGGTTTAAGGAGAGGTGGAGGGGGAAGGATATAACTGACACCCTAAAGAGTCTGGGAAACTCAGCAAAAATTACATAATCTTAAGTCTACTTGCAGTGTATGACCTTACCCTGATTCAAACAAATTATTCTTTTTTTTTTCAAATTATTCTTAAAATTTGTGAGACAATCCATGAAATGTGAACACTGTATTTTTATTATATGAATAAATAATTGTGAACTTAAAAATAGAGGTTTAAGGGACATAAAAACTAAACAATGTGTAGATCCTTTTTGAACCTTCCTTTTTGAGGAAGTCCACTGTAAAAAAAAAAAACCTATTTCTGAGATAACTGGGGGGAAATTTGAATATTAATGGGATATTTGATATTAAGAAATTATTAATCATGGATAATTTTAAGTATAATAATGACATTACAGTTATGTTCTTAAATTTTTTTAATGTTTATTTATTTGTGAGAGAGGGAGAGACAGAGTACGAGTGGGGGAGAGGCAGAGAGAGTGGGAGACACAGAATCTGAAGTAGGCTCCAGGTTCTGAGTTGTCAGCACAGAGCCCAACATGGGGCATGAACTTGAGAACTGTGAGATTATGACCTGAGCCCAAGTTGGACGCTTAACCAACTGAACTACCCAGGTGCCCTTATTACAGTTATGTTCTTAAGAGTTCTTTTCTTTTAGAAACTCATTAGAAACATTTATGGATGAAATGATATAAATAAGTTTGCTTCAAAATAATCTAGAGCAAGTATGTGTGTATGTTGGGTGAGGGGGAAGGGAGAGGGAGTATAGATAAAGCAAGATTGGCTATGTGTTGATAACTGTTGAAGCTGGGTGATAGGTATGTAATTTGTTATACTATTTTCTCCACTTTTGTATATGTTTGAAAATTCCCAAGATATAAAAACAAAACCAAACAACTTTCTCTTTTTTCCACCCACCATCTCCAAAGGCTTCACTGAAAATGATTGTAAAAGATCTCTTAGGATCCCAGAAAATTATTTTTAGGTGACATTTCGTTTTGAAGAAGGTACCAGTCTTATGGTTGTAGTCAGTTTTACACAACTGTACTGTCCTGTCCGTGAGATGTCTTTGAATCCTGCAGTGTGCGGTTTATCAAGATTGCATGTGGAAAAATTCAGTGTCACAGAATGCAGTGTTCTGCTCAGCCTCTGTTCTGAGTCTTCCTCTCATGTGGTACAGATGCTGCTAATGGAAACAGTAGCCATGGAGGGAAGAGCAGTGCCTCCAGCTCTACTCCAGCCCGCCCAGGAAATTACTCATTATCACCAAGACCTAGCTATGCATCAGGAGACCAAGGTACAATACCCATCTTAGAGTTTTGAAAGAATGTACCTAAATTATGGAAGAAGTGCTATGGAGTTTGGAGTGATGAATTATCTGACAGTACACTCCCAGTTTTTCCTTAGCTTCTCGTTCAAAGTTTTGAAGGTTTATGATTGGTGTGAACAATGATGATTAAATATCTTGGTGATTTACAAGGATGAGCCTCACTAGAAAATAGTGTTGAAACAGATGTGAAAGGAAATGTCTTGAAAAACCGTGAGCTTTGGTGACCAAGATACAGAGTTCAAGGTTCTTCTCTATAGTGTGACTCTGGGCAAATCTGAGCCTTCCTTTAACACCTACAAAATTGGTATAAAAATATACTTATCCTACAACTTCACAGGGTTGTTGGCAGAATTAAATGAAATAATCTGGGTAAAACTGTAAATTGTAAAACAGCATACAAATGTGAGGTGGTATTGTTAGGGTGACTTTTTCTAATTTTATCTTTACCTCTAGAAGAGTGGCTTAGACTTTCTGAGTATAATCAAATTAAAGGCCCCATGTTACTCTGAATTCTCTTTTTTCTTCCACTAGTAAGGACAAGGCTCATCTTTCTTTTTGCCTTCAGCTACCATGTTTATTTCTGGGCCACCAAAGAAACGACACCGGGGATGGTATCCTGGGTCACCTGTCCCCCAACCTGGTTTAGTTGTACCTGTTCCTACAGTTCGCCCTCTTTCAAGAAGTGGTAAGATGGGTTTTAAGTTTTTTTGTTTGTTTGTTTTTTTAATTAGCAGAGGTGTCTTCTATTCTCTCCCTGAACCATTGGAGATAAATTTCCTTAATCATTATGTCCTGTATTATGTAAGGAAATTAATAGTAGCTGATATTTTGTCCCCATCACATCTGTCTTCCCTAAAAGTACATGTGTCATCACAATGGATCTTAAGTTAGCATCTGGCTTTGTTTTGGCCCACAGTATCAATAAGCCATTCTTTACATGCGGCATGATGCTAGTAACCCACCAGCACAGGTCACAAATGGACTTGTTTTGCCGGTTGTGCTATTAGATATGTTCTCCTGAGCTCTGGTTCCTTATGTGACCTGCACCTATTATTTCTGGTCTAGAAACTACCCCCCCCCCCAAAAAAAAAAACCCAACTTGTTCTCCTTTATAATAACCAAGCCATAGCCATTGGGTACCTACTGTTAAATGTTCAAACACTAGTCTACCTTGCTGTATTAAGCACAGACAAATGTAAACATGCCAATTCTAAGAGATGGATGGGATTCTTCAAAAATTTGTTTAGTTTTAAAGACTACAAAGAGATTCTATATATACAAAGAATTATGCCCATATGTTACTGTGTTTGACTCTAGATAGTACTGATTAGTGATGAGTTTGACCTTCTTCACTGTTTTTGGAATTTTCCAATCCTCTATAATGAACAGATAAGCCACGATAATTGGAGTGGAGGTGGGGGAGTTAACTGTGAAACAGAATCCAAAAGATTGCATGTGGAAAAACAACTAGGAAAAACTATGAAAATGCTAAATAGTAGTTATCTCCAGATGATGTGATTTATGGTTGATTTTTTTTCCTTTTGTTTTTGTCACTTCTAATTTTATATAATAAACCATGAATTACTTTAATTAAAGAACAATGGACGATTAGACTTCTAAAACTTCTATATTAAAAGTATTAAGACTGTTGATTTCAGTTGTATTTCACTTAGCTTTCATGTCTAATCCTTCTTGTCAAACAACTTTTTTTCCAGAGTCCCTTTTATCTGCCCCAGTTCCACAGACCCCATTAACTGGAATTTTACAACCTCGACCCATTCCTGCAGGGGAAACTGTAATTGTTCCTGAAAACTTGCTGACTAACTCAGGAGTTAGACCAGTAATTCTGATAGGTAAGGGGAAAGAATTCCAAATTGCCTGTGTCTGCTGGCATCTAGTACTGTTTCTTCATTTGATTCTTCATATATTTATCCATATTTGTTCATGCATGTAGTCATTTATCCATTTATTAATTCTTTCAGCTTTTATTGGCCAGCTCTCTCATGCTATATTAAACATGTGACTAGAAGTTGGAAATAAGGCAGTCTATTTGCCTGCAGGGAATACTGTTTAGTAGGGAGTCTATCATTTAAATAAGTACAACATTGTGATACTTGAGCTAGTACAGGTTCACAACCAAGAACTACAAGAACTCAGAGGAGAGAGAGCTTAACTTTGCATGGAGGGAGTCTGAAAAGACTTCTCAGAGGTGATGTTTCAGTTAGTTCCTGAAGGGTTGGCAAGAGTGGACAAGGTGGGGAAAAGGGAGCCAAACCACAGAGAAATGAAAAAACAAGCTGAACCAGCTAACAGGCCCCACTCAGGAGAACAAAGAAGTCCCAGAGTTGCATATCTGAACCATGGAGAAGCATCTGTGAATTAGTATGTTTACAGAGTCTGAGTGTTTCCAAGATGTCTATAAGTAGAGGTGCAGACATTTAGAGGTCTCTAGATTCCAGGACTAACTTAGTGCTTTTCAGACTCATATCAAGAGTCACCTCATTTGGGTGCTATCCTAGATCAGAAGGAGACTACCTGCTTTACCTTTGGAACTGAACAGATAGGGTGTATAAGCTCCACTGGATCTTTAGGGTATGTCTATGTGAGGTGTTATCTGCTTCTTTTGGTTGACTGGATCCTACTGACATGGATGGTTTTGCTTCAAGCCCTGTCCTTTATCAGGCTGCCCTATCCACTGCTCTTGGGCCTATAGGCACTGGGAGAACCCCAGTTGTTTAAATTCCATATGGTCAGGAAGTTCTTATTGAACACCTGAGTGGCATGCATAATGCAGCTAAGCCTTGGAAAGATATTTGGAACATGGGACCATTTGGTGTCTGCCTTTTAGAAGGTCTCACAGAGGGACTACGCTCTTTACCACACCACCAAAATAGGGTACATTTCAACATATTTTTGTCCTATCTACTTCTAAGATAATTTGAGGCTGTTTATGGACATTTAAGAAGGGAACATAAAAATAACTAAGATAGCACAAAGAGTAGGAACCTGCAAGTACCAATGACTAGAAGAATATTGCTGGTGATCAATGAGTTTAGCTTTTTAAAATGTTTAAGAAAACCTCAGGAAATGAAACATGTTATTGTAGTTTGTGTTCTGTCGTCTTATGGGGAAAGAAACTTGATCAAGAATTTTATTGGGAAATATTTTATCATTGCAGTTTTACAAAAGGATACAGAGATGTTTTGCAAATTCTCATCAATTCTCTGTGGCAGATATAATATTAACATGTCCTTTCTGTGGGAAACAGAGATAATATAATCTGAGTCTTTTGCTTCCTGTTCATCTGATTTAATATAAGTGAGAAGCATCTGAGTGAATTCCCTAGGATATTTGAGTGATTTGTTTGGTAGTCACCTAAGAGGGCAGGAAACTTTGTTAAGCATCTTTAATCCTAGTTGAGCAAGTATACCTGGTTGGACCTCAAAAAGAAATGTTGAATTTTATTGACCTGCTTCTATTGGGGCAG